>NC_090266.1:1098609199-1099209199 GCF_040414725.1 Anabrus simplex
TGCGGATTTTCTGACTTCCTTGTCTTTTGATCGCCGTATTTCTGAGTGTGTGTGTGTTAAGACAGGAGGCGGGGCGCCTCATTCTTCGCCAGGCAGTCCATCAGCCAAGGTAATGTCCACCAGTCTTATTTTTCGGTAGCTACCACCGCAGACTTACACGAGGGAAAGGTTCAAATTTCTAATTTTGTAACCTCCTGTTTTCTAAAATGTAAACCTTCATTCGGCTAATGTAATTTTTCATAAATTCTTTAAACTGTAAATCGGGGATAGAGAGTGCGTTACCATTTTGAGTTCCCCTTCAATTTAATTTGAGGTGACTATGATTCTGCAACCTTTTTCTTCTCTATAAAGTGTTAGATTAATCTCCATTCTAGCCACCTCAGTAGCTTGGGATTAGCCTCTGCTTCATCGGGCCGAGAGCCCAATTAGGGTTTTAATTTTCTAGGAGTGCATGTGTACGCCTCCATTCATTTTGTGTTCGGGCCAGTAATGTAACCTGTTCTTCTTTCCACGAAGGCCCAGTAGTTTGGGTAATCGATACCCCTGTGTAAAAATTTTTAAATTGTAAATTGTGCCTAGAGAGGGCAGAGATTGTAAGGTTTTGTGTAATGTTTCCTTAAGCGGGCTGTAAGATATTGGTTAAAGTGGGAGAGCATGTAAGCTCTTTTCTGTGATTTCTAAATTCAACTGTAATATTGAGGGGTGCCTTTAGAAAGCTGTAAATTTGTTGGAGCAAAGTGCTCTTGTTTTGGGAGATTTCTCCTAGTCTATGTAAACACAAATTGGCGATATTGTAAAGTGGAAATTAGGAGCTTGAAGCACAAACATGCTAAATTATCTAATCTTGGGTTTTCCTATTGTTCTTTCAAGATTGCTATTTGTGCCTGTCACTTTATTATTTCACCAAGTGAAAAGTTTGTTGAGTTTGTGATTTAAAGAGAAATATAACCTATGTTAAAGTTTTAACTTAATCTTTGATATACTGTAGTAGATAGACCCATTCCCACCAGCACCAAAGTTTTAACTTAATCTTTGATATACTGTAGTAGATAGACCCATTCCCACCAGCACCTTCTTTCACCTCTCTCTGCGATCCACAAAAACACGGTAATAATAATAATCATAATAATAATAATAATAATAATAATAATAATAATAATTCCTCGTGGGCTCGTAGGTTTAGACACTGGAGCAATGCCAGGTCATTATGCCATCTGGACTATGTCCGAAGGTATTTCGACTTATAATCAAAAAAAATAAAATACAGTTACAGTTCAACACAGTAGAACAGTTCATACATTAAAGTATCTTACAATATCAATCACATTCAAAAAATGTCCACACTACTCATCCGAAATGTAAGGTAACGAAGGAATTTTAGTGGTCCAAAATACGTAAGACTAACGCCAGGAACAAATCCACTGAGGATGGTCTCTGATATTGCAGCCGAGATAAGGCTCATTAGGTCGCCATTAGAAACAAAGGGGTCAGCTTTAAAAAAATATATAATGGCCACATATAACTGCTTAAAAATGCATTGTAAAATTCTGGTCGGGATAGCTCCATTATCATTCGCCAACTATTACAGCAAGCGATCGTTAGTAGCGCAAAAATAATGAAGCTGACAGTTCACTGGTACACCAATCGATCCTAAGATATCTATTATAACCGAAATTGCAAACAACCGAACGATAATTATACAAGTTTTTAAAATTATTAGTAATATATATACTGATAGAACAGGGGTAGTATTTCTAATTACCACAATATATAGTATTAATTTCACATCTCCCAGAGAGCAACAGTTCAATATAATAATAATAATAATAATAATAATAATAATAATAATAATAATAATAATAATAATAATAATAATAATAATAATAATTGTTCCGAGGTATCTGTGGAACAGCAGAGGTGAAAGAAGGTGCGGGGGTGAACAGGTCTCAGGCTACGAAATTAAAATTAATTAAAAATTTAACAAGGTTATATTTTCTTTTCAAAATCAAGAAATAACAAGCATGGCAGGTACAGAGTAGCAAGGCAACAAAAGTACAATTACAGTATTTACAGGATTTGGGCTTCGAGCCCCGAACTCACAATTCTTGGGCAATTAGCCCAACTTTACTCCAAAATAAGTTTTAACAGAGGGGCAGAAAACCCCATTCATGCCCAGGAGCACTTGCTCCAAATTACACAGTAAAGCCTCCTCGAGGCATACAACAACTCAATTTTCAAGAAAGAGCAACTCGCTCTCAAAATTTAAGCCTATCAAAGGCCACACCAAACTCCACATTCTAGTTGTCCTCCAAGGACATGAAAACAGGGGTAAAAATACCCAACCTACTGAGGCCTATCAAGTGGAGAAACAGAAATATTACATGGCCTCGAAAATACCAATTTGAAAGGAGGCGAAGCTGCACTCCTAATACATTTTGTTTAAAACCTAATCTGGCTCTAGGCCGCTAATGCAAGGGCTAATCCCATACTAAAGAGGTGACTTTAGAAAGAAAAAATTTACATTACGTTAAGGAAGAATCGGTTGTGAAAAATAAGTTCACCTCAAAACAATATGAGTGGGAGCTCGAGAGGGTTAAGCACTCTCTATCCCAATATGTAGCTTTAAAAGAGAATAGATGCTAAGAGTCTTTACATTTTAGGGAAAAGTTACATGGTGGAAACGCTTCAGACCCGCCCCGAGAGTTAAACTGCTGAGCTAGCAAGAAAAGAAGTTATTAAACGGCCATTACCTTGTTGTTGAACTGCTGCCCGAAGAAAGAGGCGCTTCCCGCCCCCTGCTATGTACTTTACACCTTGAAAGTTGGTACTGAAGTGGCGCAGAGACCCGAAAATCAGCAGTTTATATACTCTCGTGGAAAGTTCGAGGCGTTTCAGGAATGAAAACACCCGCCCACAATCATTTGATTGGATAACCAAGAAAACCCCTACACAATATGAAGAAGAAACACATAATTGGTGGAAAATTAACTCAAGAAATTCGGGATTGGCTAAATTCAAAACAAGGGGAAAGAAAGGGTTAATATTGCCAACTTAAACAATGACTGAAAGTAATTTAACAAAGAACAAACTTATGAATTCAAAATTTCTCCAAAAACATAGTTCTTTCACTTCGCACTAGGGTGCACCATTGTAGTTCTTCAGTAGTGTCCTCTAGAAGAGAATGTTCACACTTCTTACTACAGGAAAAACAAAAATACGTCGAAAACGACCCAGTTCAGAAACTTCAAAATTTCCAAGTAGTGACATCTTCTGAGAAACTTGAAAATTAATACCGTAGATAAAGTTCAGACTTCCTCCAGCAGAGGAGTTTCAACTGGCGCAAAGTTTGAATTAGCGGCGCGGAGGTGTACCGCCCGGTACAATAATAATAATAATAATAATAATAATAATAATAATAATAATAATAATAATAATAATAATAATAATAATAATAATAATAATGAAAACTTACAACCTGTTTTCCAGCCTTTGACCGGGTCAGGGATGTAATGAATGAATCATATATAGGCTCTTAGTACGATGGGGTCGCTACTCCCAAAGTGATTAATTAATGACTGATAGATGCTATGCCATTGGAATGAAAGATGACAGGGAAAACCGGAGTACCCGGAGAAAAACCTGTCCCACCTCCGCTTTGTCCAGCACAAATCTCACATGGAGGGACCGGGATTTGAACCACGGTATCCAGCGGTGAATAATAATAATAATAATAATAATAATAATAATAATAATAATAATAATAATAATAATAATAATAACATAATAATAATTATTATTATTATTATTACGGGGCTACCCGTGGACCAGCTGAAGTAAAAGAAGGTGCCGGGATGAATGGGTCTAACTACAAAGACAAAGTTAATTTAAAATTTTAACAAAGGTTATATTTTCGAAAAACAACAAACTTTAACAACTTTTCACTTAGTGAAATAACAATGACATAGCAATTTAGAAACAGGACTTAGAAAGATCCAAGATTCCAGAACTTTAACATTCTTGGGTTACAAGCCCCTATTATTAAAATTTTGAGTTCCCAGCTCAATTTTTACCAAGAGTACAAATTTACAAAAGGGCAGAAATACCCTAATACCGGGAGCACTTGCTCCCAAAAATTGTAATACCAGGCCTCCCAGAGGCACTTTTACAACACTTGAAAAAGAGCTCACGCGCTCTCAGTTCTCAAGCCTATTTAAGGCAACACCAACAATATCCTACATCTTTTTGCCTTCCAAGGCTCAACTTACACATTGAAACAGGGGTATCTCGTACCCAACATATAGGGCCTTCGTGTAAAAAGCAATAACAGTTAAATAAATGGCCCGAACACCAAATGGAATGGCGGCGAGTACTTCCACTCCTGGAATAGATTTATTAAAACCTAAGGGGCACTAGGCCGATGACACAGGGGCAATTCGCAAACTACTGAGGTGACTCGTATAAGAAAAGAATTAAGACTTTACGGAAGGAAGAAAACCAGTTACAAAATGCAGTCACCTCAAACCAACATGAAGGGGAGCTCGAGAGGGTGCATCACTCTCTATCCCCGATTTACAGTTAAAGATTTATTAAATTTTTATATGAGCCGAAAGGAGATTTACATTTTAAAGAAGTTGGTTACATAGTTAAAGTTTCGAACCTTTCCTTCGAGTTAAACTGCGGAGCTAGCAAAAGTGAAGATGTTAAGTGGCCATACCTTGTCGGAGTACTGCTGCCTGATGAAAGAGGCACATCCCGCCTCCTGCTTGACACACACACTTAGTTAGAGGTTGATCAAATGGACAAGAGGCGTGAAAATCCGCAGTTTATAAACCCTCGGGGAAGGTTCGAGACCTTTCATGAATAATCAAGACACACCCACAGAATTTTATTGGTTACATTCAAAAGTTACACTCAAAGTCGAAGAAAAAAATACGGCATTGGTTGGAAATTAATTACAAAAATTACGGATTGGCTGGATTCGAAACTGGCGGAAAGAAAAGATAAATATTGCAAACCCAAAAATAAATGAGCATCATTTAGTAAAAAAACCTTCTGAATACAAAACTTCTTCAAAAAAGGTTCCTTCACTTCGCACCAGGGTGCATGATCATAGTTTTTTAGCGGTGACGTCTATGAGAGAATGTCCAAACTTCTTGATGAATGGAAAACAAAAACAAGTAGAAATTCACACAGTTCTGGAAACTTCACAATAACAAAATTACGTCAAATTACTGTAGTGACATCTTCTGAGTAAAGGTTTAAGTAGGTCTAGCTTTCAAGTTCACTGTTTCTTCTGTAGAGGAGTTCTTTTAGGTGCAAGATTTAATTGTGCGGCGTAGAGATGTACCTCCCGGTACAGACGCCCCCCCCCCAAATGTCCTTCCAAGGGGTGACACAGAGGAATTTTCAAGAAACTATTAGTTCATTTTGAAGAAAGGAAAAGAAAACAAATTCTAAGTTTTCCAGTTAATGGGTAGAAACTTATTAGAGCTTTAGAGTGTCCTTGTAGTCATAAAAGGTAAAATACATGTGCAAGACCTGCCGCCGCTGCCTATGTCCAGTTGAGGTCGCCCGGACCCGCCAAGTACCCTCAGATACACCTCTCTCGCTATTATGAGAGGGGTAGTCGTGGTGATGGACACCGCAGATCAGAACTATATCTCCAGTCCCCAGATGAACTGGCGGTAGGGGCGCAGCACTTCAGCCTTTGCCGGGAGATGGACTCCGGCACGCCGTACACAGGAAGACATCACGGGAATGGAGTGGGCCCGTACCCCACCTCAGTGGTGGTTCGGCGACGAACGGCTGCGGGGGCACTGAAACAGTAAGATCTCTGCGACAAACGTGTTGTTGGTGAATTGATAAAATAGGAGACGATCTTCATTGGTGATGCTGAGGACCGGGTGGCGTGGAAGGCTTTTCATGCCACGGTGTGGATATGCAGGAGGCGGGGGCTTGGTAATGGCCACTCAGGAATGGACAGCAGGAAAACCAGAGGGGAAGATCGTACATGCAATATATATAGCTAACACAATACAGAATTTTGCGGCAGAATGCCTCTCAAAAATATAAACTTCAACCAGCTGCTAAACGTTGATGGCAAACTTAACAATGACATTACACAGGTTTCACCTGGGAGACGTGGACCCTAAAGATCCTCTCGGTGGCTGGATTGCTCAGCAATAACGTAACCGGACTCAAGAAATCTAAAATGATACACGGCCCATGAAATCTGGGGGCAAGCTTGCCCGCGGAAACAAAGTTTTTACCATGACTTTATCTCCTACTTTTAAATTCGTGGGCCTCCGTCCACGATCATATCTTTCCCTAACCTTTTCATGAGAAATTTTAAGATTGGCCTTAGCCTTCTTCCATAGATCTCTAATATTATCGGGATCTATTGTCTCTGGTAGAATATCATTGAGTGACCAAAGGTTAGAGAGCGGCGTGCCAGGCACAAATTTAAACATCAAAAAAGCAGGAGTGATCTTATGAGATTCATGAACCACCGAATTCAAAGCGAAGGCCAACCAATGCAGGGATGTATCCCACCTGGAATGATCATCATGATGAAATGCAATGAGCGCCGATCTCAGGTTACGATTGACCCGCTCAGCCAGAGATGGTTGAGGATAGTACGGCGAAGTAGTTACACGAGAGATGGACAGATCAAAACAGAAATTACGGAAGAGATTGGAGGTAAATGCCTTAGCATTATCAGAAACTAAATATTGACACGGACCAAAAGAAGCAAAGATGATATTTAAACAAGCAATGGTGGACTGAGCGGTAGCCAGCTTAGTCGGAAATAACCAGGAAAACCTAGTGAAACCATCTACACATACGAGAATGAATTTGTTGACATTCCCCTTTGATTGGGGGAAGGGTCCTACGTAGTCGGTATATAGGCGTTCCATGGGGCGCGACGCTTGATGAGAAGATAGTAGCCCTAGCTTAGTGGACAATGTGGGCTTACTAAGCAAACAAGATTTACAAGCTTTTACTAATTCTCGAATTTCACCGTCCATACCTTTCCAGATGAACATCTCTCGGATCTTTTCTCGAGTTTTTAAGATGCCTAAATGCCCCCCTAATGGGGTCTCATGGTAGTACATGAAGATCATAGGTACAAGAACAGCTGGAACCACAAATTTCATCTGTTGATCACGCCTCAACGGGCAACATAAAACCCCATTCCTCAACACATAAGGGACGACATGTTCCCCAGAGGAAAGGATTTCCATAATAGGAGCCAGCACTGGATCTTCTCGTTGATATTATTCAATGCCCCTAAACAACATGGGGGCATCAGTTAGAATGGCATTAATGCCCAAAGGTATGGGCGTGGGAAGAGAAGAACTATCTTCCAATTCAGATGTCTCTACATCATGAGCGAACATGCGGCTTAGGCCATCCGCAACAACATTTTCAGATCCTCTAATATGCCTAACATCAAACTGGAAGGCCGAAATCCTGATGGCCCATCGGGCTATACGACCGGTACGACGCGGACTAGCTAAGACTCAACTAAAGGCTTGGTTATCTGTTTCCAAGTCGAACTTGACATCTTCCAGATAGAGGCGGAAATTCTCTAGTGCAAATAAGACTGCCAAACCCTCCAGTTCATAGATGGAATACTTGGCTTCTTGAGCCGATACTGTCCTGGATGCATAGGCGATGGGTCGCCTTCCGAGTTCAGTCTCTTGAAGAAGCACAGCAGCCACCGCCGACGACGACGCGTCGGCTTGAACGACGAATTTCTTCGAGAAATCAGGCATAGCAAGAACAGGGGCATTACAAAGAGCTAATTTCAGGTCATCGAAAGCGGCTTGTTGAGAAGGTCCCCACTCAAATTTGACGCCTTTCCTACGGAGTAAGTTCAATGGCGCCGCTCTGTTAGCGAAGTTAGGAATAAATTTCCTGAAGAAATTCACCATGCCTATGAATCTGGCAATACCTTTGATGTCCTTAGGAGGTTTGAAATCACGGATGGCCTGTGTTCTAGAATGATCAATGGAAACACCATCGGGCGACACAATATGCCCTAGAAATGACATGGAAGGCTTAGCAAAGGCTACCTTCGATAACTTCATAGTTAACCCTGCCTTACGTAGGCGATTAAGGACCTCTTTCAGATGATCTAGATGTTCTTCAAAGGTCTCCGAAAATACGACGACATCATCCAGATAATTGTATAAGTATTCAAACTTGGTGTCGGAGAAGACCCTATCTAGTAGTCTGGTAAGCACAGCTGCTCCCGTGGGGAGCACGAAAAGCACACAGTTGTACTCATACAAGTTCCAATCCGTGGCAAAAGCTGTTAGATGTTTTGATTCGTCGGCTAGAGGGATCTGATTATAAGCCTGATTGAGGTCTAAGATGGCGAAGAACTTAGCTTTCCGAAACCATGAGAAACAATAGTGTAGGTCGGGAAGAGGCACAGACTGTAACACCACCTTCCGATTTAAAGCCCTATTGTCAATCACAGGCCTGAATCCACCTTGGGGTTTCGGAACCAGGAAAGTAGGCGATGAATACGCCGACTCAGAGGGTCGAATTGTACAATCTTTTAGCATCTGATCTATGATTTCCTTGAGAGCCTTCATTTTAGGAGGAGATAAAGTATAAGGTGGAAACCTAACGGGGATCGTATCCGTAACCTCAATCTTGTATTCAATAAGGTCAGTAACACCAAGAGTATCGGAGAAAACATCTGGAAACGACTGACATAACTTACGAATACTCTCAGCATTCACCTCAGGTAGATGTCTAAGGTCTAACAACATCTCATCCTGGGTAGGCGAAACAGATGAACTTGACACAGAATTACATTTTAGCAAGGGAATTTTACAATTATTAGCAAATTTGAAAGTGCACGACTTGCTCTGGATGTCGACCACTACACCGGTGTGAGACATGAAATCCGCTCCTAATATAATGGGTCAAGACAAGTGCTTAGCCACAAACAGTTTTACTTACCAAGTGAATTTAGAAATAAGAATTTTCGCATATAGTAAACCTAAAAGTTATTATGGAGAAGAATTACCTGAAACGCATTGAACCAAAGACGAACAATAATCGGAAAATTTACAAACGGACTTTAATTGGGAATACCACTCAGCCGAAATAATGAAACAAACACTACCTGAGTCTAATAGAGCGGTAACAGGTTCATTATTAAACTCAATTTTAAGAAAAGGTACAATTGCGGGGGTCTCCGCCGCAATCCTAAGACATTCTTTGGGGCATTCGAACGCTGGGTTAGAAGAACTGCTACCCTGTTCTGAGCTTTCGGTGGTTTTAACCGGGGCTGAGCCATGTGAAGATGAATTGGCGGACTCAGCCGAGGATACTAGTCATTTTCTATCATTTGAGTTGGAGGAGGTTGCACCAGAAGTTGAACAGGAGGGGGTGCTGTTGGCATTAGGACAGTTCTTGGCAAGGTGATTAAATGAGCCACACTTGAAACATCCTTGCGATGAACTTACTCCATACTTTGTCCCACTGGATTTAATCAATGGACACTTGTTCCGGAGATGATCTGCCGACCCACAAGCATAACATTTGCGGGTTGTGAAAGTTCGGCGCGGAGGAGGCCGAAGATTAGTCGAAGACGGAGGAGGTTCTTTAGCGACTCGTAAGGTGTCGGCATACCTAACTCCTTCGGCTGAGACAGCCATAGCCTCCAATTCAGCGAAGGTTTGAGGACGCGACACAAAACACAGATATGACCTGTAGGGAGGGGAAATGCCTTCAACGATGGCCTGCACAATTTGATCTTCTGGTAAATGTAGAGCAAATACCCTAGTGTAGAAGTTAATGTCCCGGATGAAGTCGGTAAGGTTTTCATCCAGTCGCTGTACTAAGTAATAGAGTAGTACCTTTGAATTAATGATGACATTGCTCGAGCCGGAATGAAATTCGCCAAAATGTGTGCATGGAAGTCTTCTATAGAAGATTGTTCAGCAATAGCTCTGAATATCTTGTCCGAGAAGACACCAATGGAGTAAGGGTAAATAATCTGAAGAATTTGAGAAGGGGAAAGCGAAAACGCTAGAGCGTGATCTTGAAACTCAACTAAAAACCTTAAAAATGAAACAACCTCGTTAGTGGAATTAATAGAAAATTTAGAAATTCCCCCAAGCAACATAGCTAAAGGATGAGGCAAACTACTAAAGCCAGGTGACATAACAGGTAACGGCCTAGGGGGGGAAGAAGCTTCAGAGACAGCGTTATTTAAAAAATGTGGAATTGAGGTACGACGATCAGATTCATTTCCTAATGGGGCAGACGTCTGTTGAGTAGCCACAGATTTTCTACTTTCTTGACATTTGGAAGAATCCTTCTCATTATCTATGTTTACAGTAGTGGCTTGGTCGGTATTGGGAGTAGCCGACCCAGTCAACAATTGAAGAACTTTATTTGACATTTCAGAGAGATTATCAACAAGGTTGCTAGCCTCCTTAGCATGGTCCTCTTTTAGTTTAAGAGATAGTAGATCCCTTACTCTGTTGTAAAAGTGAAACAGTCTAGCTTGTACCCGTTTAAGTTGATTGGGAGATGGATCACTTACTTCAAATAAACTAACTACAGATGATAGCTCAGTAGTGTTGTCAGTGATAGTGGAGAGAGCCTCATGAATGTCCTTCTCTCCCAAGGTTGGGATACAAATTGGTAACTCTAATGACTCTTTCAGCTTGGTGGTATCAGCCGCAACCCTGCCTCCAGATTGAACATTTCTAATAGCTAATTCATAAATCAATTCCTCCTTCGCAAGTAGCCGGGATGGAGGACTTCGCGAGGGCCGGACATGATGACAGAAATTAATAAATTTGGAAAAGAGAAAAAAATACCAGCGACTGGGAAAATACTTAGAGTTCGATCCAAATGCAATGTTTAGCCGTCAAAAGTGGCCTAATTGAGAACTATTCAACCACGCTCTGCTACCACTTGTTACGGGGCTACCCGTGGACCAGCAGAGGTGAAAGAAGGTGCCGGGATGAATGGGTCTAACTACAAAGTCAAGGTTAATTTACAATTTTAACAAAGGTTATATTTCTGAAAAACAACAAAACTTTAACAACTTTTCACTTAGTGAGGACAATGACATAACAATTTAGAAACAAGACTTACAAAGATCCAAGATTCCAGAACTTTAATATTCTTGGGTTACAAGCCCCTAGTATTACAATTTTGAGTTCCCAGCTCAATTTTTACCGAGAGTACAAATTTAAAAAAGGGCAGAAATCCCTTAATACCTGGAGCACTTGCTCCCAAAAATTGCAATACCAGGCCTCCCAGAGGCACTTTTACAACACTTGAAAAAGAGCTCACGCGCACTCAGTTCTCAAGCCTATTTAAGGCAACACCAACAATATCCTACATTTTTTTGGCCTTCCAAGGCTCAACTTACACATTGAAACAGGGGTATCTCGTACCCAACCTATAGGGCCTTCGTGTAAAAAGAAATAACAGTTAAATAAATGGCCCGAACACCAAATGGAATGGAGGCGAGTACTTCCACTCCTAGAACTGATTTCTTAAAACCTAAGGGGCACTAGGCCGATGACACAGGGGCAATTCCCAAACTACTGAGGTGACTCGTATAGGAAAAAAATAAGACTTTACGGAAGGAAGAAAACCAGTTACAAAACGCAGTCACCTCAAACCAACATGAAGGGGAGCTCGAGAAGGTGCATCACTCTCTATCCCCGATTTACAGTTAAAGATTTATGAAATTTTTACAAGAGCCGAAAGGAGATTTACATTTTAAAGAAATTGGTAACATAGTTAAAATTTTGATCCTTTCCCTCGGGTTAAACTGCGGAGCTAGCAAAAAGTGAGATGTTAAGTGGCCATACCTTGTCGGAGTACTGCTGCCTGATGAAAGAGGCACCTCCCGCCTCCTGCTTGACACACACACTTAGTGAGAGGTTGATCAAATGGATAAAGAGACGTGAAAATCCGCAGTTTATAAACCCTCGGGGAAGGTTCGAGACCTTTCATGAATAATCAAGACACACCCACAGAATTTTATTGGTTACATTCAAAAGTTACACTCAATGTCGAAGAAGAAATACGGCATTGGTTGGAAATTAATTACAAAAATTACGGATTGGCTGGATTCAAAACTGGCGGAAAGAAAAGATAAATATTGCCAACCCAAAAATAAATGAGCATCATTTAGTAAAAAAAACTTATGAATACAAAACTTCTTCAAAAAAGGTTCCTTCACTTCGCACCAGGGTGCATGATCATAGTTTTTTAGCGGTGACATCTGTGAAAGAATGTCCAAACTTCTTGATGAATGGAAAACAAAAACAAGTAGAAATTCACACAGTTCTGGAAACTTCACAATAACAAAATTACGTCCAATTACTGTAGTGACATCTTTTGAGTAAAGGTTTAAGTAGGTCTAGCTTTCAAGTTCACTGTTTCTCCTGTAGAGGAGTTCTTTTAGGCGCAAGATTTAAATGTGCGACGTAGAGGTGTACCTCCCGGTACAATAATAATAATAATAATAATAATAATAATAATAATAATAATAATAATAATAATAATAATAATAATAATTGTACCGGGCGGTACACCTCCACTCCGCTAATTTAAAATGTGCGCCTGTGGAAACTCCTCTGCTGGAGGAAGTCTGAACTTTATTTACCCTATTAATTTTCTAGTTTCTCAGAAGATGTCACCACCTGGAAATTTTTGAGTTTGTGAACTGTGTCATTTTCGACGTACTTTTGTTTTGCTTGAAGTAAGAAGTGTGAACTTTCTCTTCTAGAGGACACCACTGAAAAACTACAATAGTGCACCCTAGTGGGAAGAAAAAGAACTGTTCTTTGGAGAAAATTTTATTTCAAAAGTTTGTTCTTTGTTAAATTTCTTTCTGTTATTGTTTAAGTTGGCTGTATACCCCTCTCTTTCCCCTTGTTTTGCATTTGACCAATCCCGAATTTCTGTTATTAATTTCTGACCAATCATTGGTATCTTCCGCCAACTTGGATATGTTTCTGTACCCGAGCCAATAAAAAGTTTGTGGGAGGGTGTTTTCTTTCCCCTAACACCTAGAACCTTCCGCGAGAGGATATAAACTGCTGATTTTTGGGTCTCCGGGCCACTTCTGTTCCATCTTTCAGTGTATTAAGTACATAGCAGGAGGCGGGAAGCGCCTCTTTCTCCGGCAGCGGTCAACTATAAGGTAATGGCCGATTAATATATTCTTTCTTTGCTAGCTCAGCAGTTTAACTCTCGGGGCGGGTGCGAAGCGTTCCACCATGTAACCTTTTCCTAAAATGTAAATGTAACTACTCTTTTCATCTATTCTCTTGGAAAGCTACATTCTGGGATAGAGAGTGCTAACCCTCTCGGGCTCCCACTCATATTGTTTTGAGGTGAACTTATTTTTCTCAACCTATTCTTCGTTAATGTAAAACAAATTGTTCTCTTCTTAAGGCACCTCTTTAGTATGGGATTAGCCCTTGTATTAACGGCCTAGCGCCAAGTAGGTCTTAATCTAGTGTATTAGGAGTGCAAGTTCGCCTCCTCTCAAATTGTTATTGTAGAGGTCATTTAATTAACATTCTTTTCGTTTAATAGACCTCAGTAGATTGGGTATTTTACCCCTGTGTTTATGTCCGTTGAGGACAGCTTGAAGGTGGAGTTTGGTGTGGCCTGGGAGAGGCTTAAATTTGAGAGCGAGTGGCTCTTTTGAAAATTGTATGTTGTATGCCTCGAGGAGGCTTTTCAGTGTAATTTGGAGCAAGGGCTCCTAGGTATGAATGGGGTTTTCTGCCCCTCTGTTAAAACTTGTGTTTGGGGTAAAACTGAGCTGATTGCCCAAGCATTGTGAACTCGGGGCGCGAAGCCCAAATTCTGTAAATATTGTAACTACCTTATTTTGACTTGCTATTCTGTACCTGCCATGCTTGTTACTTATTTATTTTGAAAAGAAAATATAACCGTATTAAATTTTAAATTTACTTTACGGGCACTATAATTTCGTAGCTTGAGATCCATTCACACCCGCACCTTCTTTCACCTCTACCTACCGCTAAAACACGGTAACAATAATAATAATAATAATAATAATAATAATAATAATAATAAATACAGACATACACACTGCCTGGACTAGGGGGTATTGATTCCACGTCTCCCTGAGGGCAACAGTTCAATATAATAATAATAATAATAATAATAATAATAATAATAATAATAATAATAATAATAATAATAATAATAATAATAATAATAATAATAATGAAAATAATGATTTCGTGTGGCTATTTCTAGCCGAGTGCAGCCCATGTATGGCAGGCCCTACGATGAGTGTGGGCGGTATCTGCCATGTGTAGGTGAATGCGGTTTATTGTGGTGGAGGATAGTGTTATGTGTGGTGTGTGAGTGGCAGGAATGTTGGGGACAGCACAAACACCCAACCCCGAAACCAACGGAATTGACCAATGAAGATGAGAATCCCCAACCCGGCCGGGAATCGAACCCCAGATCCTCTAAACCGAAGGCCAGTACGCTGACCTTTAAGCCAACGAGTCGGACAACATAATAATAATAATAATAATAATAATAATAATAATAATAATAATAATAATAATAATAATAATAATAATAATACCTGAGGTACACCTTCTCCGTGCATTTGAACTGAGCGCCCTTTAGAAGGCCATCTGTGATGTAAACCCTGAACTGTGTATTGGAGGAAGTTTTGGACATTAATCTTCAGATGTCTCTACTGACGACTTATGTGCCCCCTCTAGTGGGAAGACGGGCAATTAATTTCAAAGGAATGTTGCACATTCGATGTTTGTTAACCTGAAGTGTTTGTAAATTGTTTTTATGTGCTTAATTTGTCAGCACTACATAGCCTCCTTCTTCCTGAAATTATTAGCCAATCAGAAATGTTGGTATTTATTTTGTGTACAAGCCATCGGCCTAAAGAGTTCTGGAACTTTCCCCTCCCCTATAAAAGCTGGGAGCGTTTTGGCCATTTTGTCTTCTTCGCTCCAGTCTAGAGTGCATATGTAGTAGAGTCAGGGACAAGCCTTGCCCGCCGACGGGAGGCCCACCAGCTCAAGGTAATGGCAGACATCTTTATACATATGTGACAGCTTCAGAAAGCTGACTTGAAGGGAAGGTTTCAAAATTCTTTCTTAGTGTAAATTTCTAAAGTATAGCATCACCGTTTAAATGTTAATTTTCAAGCAAGTCTAAGGACTCTATTCTAATCCCTGCTGGGAAATATGTAACTTAAGGAATAAGGAGTGTTTACCCTGTTTTAATTCCCATTCAACTTGGTATGAGGGTGACTATGATTTTCTAAACATTTAAATCTTAACCATACTTTGGAACTTAATATCTTCACCATTTAGTCTCCCTCGGTAGTGTAGGCTTAGCCTCTGTAACTTCGGGCCATAAGCCCACATAGGATCTTAGGTGTTTTCAAGTGTATTTCAAAAGGAGTGCAATTGTTTCGCTTCCTAACATGATGTTTATGGGCGATTTCTTAAACCTTTTCCTTTTTCCACTAAGGCCATTTAGAATGGGCACTTATTGCCTCTGTTTAATTTCGAATTACTCAGTCTACTGTGGATCTGACTGTCGAACTAAAATGACAGTGGGCATTGTTGTCAAAGGTATCTAATGTAAAATTTGGATTAGAAACTTGTGTTGTTCAGAGGCTGGAATTTTGTCAATTTTGGAGCTCAGTCTTCTGGAGTGTAAGTGGGTGGAGCAAAATTGCCCATTGAAATAGTGTAACTTTTGAGCTACAAAACTCATCTCGTCGAAATCTTTATGTCAACAATTTTCTTTATAGTATCTGATTGTTTTAGGATTTCAAATCATTATTGTCGCAAGAGCTTACGAGCTCACCATTATTCTATTCAACTGCTATTTGTTTATCAAGTTTAAAGTCAGAAAAAGGAAAGAAATAAAATTTCAAATATTAATGCTTTAAATTATTCTATCATCTTTTCTCTGTCCACCCATTCAAGCCCGCACCATCTCACACCTCTGCAACCTACCCTATTCCCGTAATAATAATAATAATAATAATAATAATAATAATAATAATAATAATAATAATAATAATAATAATAATAATAAAAATAATAATAATAATAATAACAATAACAATACATACATCTTCGTTATAGACTCCTATGCCACTCAGCGTTCAGTCTGCAAGCCTCTGTAAATTTACTAAATGTTGCCATAATCCTCTACTTGTAACTAGTTCTGTGGCCTCAATTAGTTGTGTACCTGTTATTTTTAAATAATTAGAAATTGAGTCCAATCATCGTAGTCTCGGTCTCCCTCTAATTCTCTTACACTCCATGACCGAGTCCATTATTCTCTTAGGTAACCTATACTCCTCCATTCGCCTCACATGACCATGCCAAAGAACCGGTTTATTTGAACAGCTTCATCAATAGAGTTCATTCCTAACTTGGACATTCAGAATATCCTCCTGCTATTCCTCCTGCCTGTTTGTACTGGGGATCATTCTCGCTACTTTCAGGTCTGTTACTTCTAACCTGCGAACAAAATATCCTGAGTCCATCCAGCTTTCACTCCCGTAAAGCAAAGATCAGTATAAATACAGTTTCGTTAGGGAGCTAACTTCTTTCTTACAGAATACTGTTGATCGCAGCTGCGAACTCACTGCCTTAGCTTTGCTGCTCCTTGATTCAATCTCATTCACTATACTACCATCCTTAGAGAACACACATTCTTAATGCTTGAAATGATCTACCTGTTCCAGCTTTGTATTCCCAACCCGAAATTCAATTCTCTTAGGTTTCTTACTTACTGACATCACTTGAGTCTCGGAAAGGCTATTTTTCATATCATGCGCATTTAACCTATTTTCAAGTTCCAAAAGTTTAGACTGCAGGCTTTCAGCACAATCTGCCATTAAGACCAAGTCGTCGACACAGGCCAATCTGCTTACTGCACTTCCACCTAACTGAATCACTCTATGCCACGTTATACCTTTCAGCAGATGACTGCCCCTCTGTGGTCTCATAACACATAGGTTTTCATCCAACACACTCTAAACCACTGATCGCCACGTACAACAAAGTTGAACGATTACAGCCTTGTCTAACCTCTTGTAAGTATCTTGAACCAAGAACTTATTCTACCATCAATTCTCACCGCAGACCAACTGTAAACATAAATTCCTTAGATTGCTTTTAACCGGGCGAGTTGGCCGTGCGGTTAGGAGCGCGCAGCTGTGAGCTTGCAACCGGAGATAGTGGGTTCGAATCCCACTGTCGGCAGCCCCGAAGATGGTTTTCCGTGGTTTCCCATTTTCATACCAGGCAAATGCTGGGACTGTACCTTAATTAAGGCCATGGCCGCTTCCTTCCCATTCCTAGGCCTTTCCTATCTCTTCGTCGCCATAAGACCAACAACAAAAAAGATTGCTTTTAATAATCTGCGATTAATCGCAGTGTCCCCGTATGGAGAACATTTTTACCCACGGTACTCTACCATTTGCCTTCTCTAGACCTACGAAACATAAGAATAACTGTCTATTCCTCTCGTAGCACTTTAAAATGACTTGGCGCATACTGAATATCCGATCCTGACTGCCCCTCTGTGGTCTCGTAACACATAGGTTTTCATCCAACACACACTCAACCATTGATCGCACCCTCCCTACCAAGTGCCAGTGAAGGCATTGCCTGGTACACCGATCAGTGAAATATCTCGATAGCTGTTGCAATCCTTGCTGTTCCCCCGCTTATAAATAGATGCAATTACTGTCTTCTCCAATCAGAAGGTACCTTACTAACACTCCCTTACCGAGCTCGATAGCTGTAATCGCTTAAGCGGGGCCAGTATCCAGTATTCGGGAGATAGTGAGTTTTTCACACCACGCACATACTGGGTCTGTACCTTAATTAAGGCCACGGCCACTTCCTTCTCACTCTTAGCCTTTTCCTATCCCATCGTCTCCATAAGACCTGCTGTGTCGGTGCGACGTAAAGCAACTAGTAAAAACACTCCATGGTAATCTTATTACTACCGGGCGAGTTGGCCGTGGGGTTAGGGGTGCGCAGCTGTGAGTTCGCATTCGGGAGACAGTCGGTTCGAATCCCACTGTCGGCAGCCCTGAAGGTGGTTTTCTGTGGTTTCCCATTTTCTCACCAGGAAATTGCTGGGACTGTACCTTAATTAAGGCTACGGCCGCTTAATTCCCATCCCTAGGCCGTTTCTGTCCCATCGTCGCCATAAGATCTATCTGTGTCGGTGCGACGTAAAGCAAATAGCAACAAAAAAAAAATCTATTACTCTGTGAAGCCATATCATCTTTCCCACTGAAAAGAAATGGGGTATGGGTTTTAGTGTCGGGAGTGTCCAAGGACAAGTTCGGCTCGCCAGATGCAGGTCTCTTGATCTGACACCCGTAGGCGACCTGCGCGTCATGATGAGGATGGAATTATGATGAAGACGACACATACACCCGGCCCCCGTGCCAGCGGAATTAACGAATGATGGTTAAAATTTCCGACCCTGCCGGAAATCGAACCCGGTACCTCTGTGACCAAAGGCCAGTACGCTAACCATTTAGCCATGGAGCCGGACATCCTTCCCACTATTTCGCCATTTCAGGTCTAAATTCATCTATTCCTGCTGCTTTATGACAATGGAGTTCATTTACCATACTTTCCACTTCCTCAAGCATAATTTCACCAACATCATTGTCCATCCTCCCCATGAGCTCGGTTTATCGTCACGTCAACAAAAAGATTTCCTTTTACATTGAGAAGATTTTCAAAGTATTCCTTCCACAGTCCAGTCATCGCCCAGGTTCTATTATGAGTTCACCTGATTTACCCAGAACACTATTCATTTCCTTTTTTCCTACTTCCTAAAATACTTTATTCTGTCCAGAAAGGTTCCCCTGCCGCTGGACCTATCCTTTGCAGGTTATTACCGAAATTTTCCCAAGACTTCTCGGATCCAACAATAATTTGCTTCACTCTTTCTTTCATTTACGTACAATTCCTGTCTGAATAAGTCCGTGTTTGGAGCCATTTCTGATATGTCTTCTTTTAACATTTACAAGCTGCTCTCACTTCATCATTCCACCAGGATGTTCGCTTTTCGGCCCATCTTTACACACAGTTAATACTAGACATTCCCTTACTGTTTCTAATACAGCATCCCAGTATCCCACATATTCTACGTTATGCTGCACTTGCTTACCGTCTATTGTTTGGAACTTTGGAACTTTTCACTAATCATATCCATGAACTTCTGTCTAATATACTCGCCCTTATTCGCCTGCAGACAGATTTCACTTTTTCTATCCTAGGCCTAGAGATACTTAGTGCATTACAGATTAGATAGTAGTCTTTGTCATCCAAAAATCCCCAGAATATCTGCAAATTCCTAACAAATTTTTTGAATTCAAAATCAGTTATGATATAGTGAATTGTGAATCTGGTGCCCCTACCCTCCCATGTGTAGCGATGAATAGCCGTATGCTTGAAGAATATATTCGTAACTGCTAATCCCATACCAGCACATAAGTCCAATGGTCGCTTCCCATTCCTATAAGCTTCCATATCTTCCTTACGTTTACCCATCACCTTACCCATCACCTTATCATATTCTTCATTTCTGTTTTCAACTCTCGCATTGAATCGCCCATTAGCACGATCCTATCCTTGCTGTTGACCGTGACTATGATGTCACTCAATGCTTCATAATACTTCTCAACTTCCTCCTCATCTGCACTCCCACATGGTGAACAGACTGAGATAATTCTCGTCTTAATTCCTTCAACCCCTAAATCTACCCACATCATTCGCTCATTTACGTGCCTAACAGAAACTGTCTTCCGTGCAATAGTATTTCTGATGGAAATGTCCTACACCATACACCGCCCTTCCCTTTTTAACACCCGTCATGAAATTTTTTATAATTTCCTATCTCTTCCTCGTTATCTCCCTTTGCCCGAGTATCATTAAATCCTAACACATCCAGGCGCATCCTCTCTACTGACTCAGCCAGTTCTACTTTCTTTCTTCCATAAGCCCCATTAATATCGATAGCTTCCCCATAGAATTAAATTTTGTTCTCCAAGATGTTAACGAGGAGTCCCTCGCCCGTCAAATGGAAGTGGGACTCGGTTACTCCCATAGGTCCGAGACTTGCTTAAAATGTTCTGTGAAGCAGGATGCTACAATACTTACACATAGTCCCAGTGAGGATTTCGCCTCAAAGTGGTTACGATAATAATAATAATAATAATAATAATAATAATAATAATAATAATAATAATAATAATAATAATAATAATAATAACACCTACATTGTACTGTAGTCTTCCTGTCTTGCCTTGAACAGTTATAATATTAGAATAGCCATGATGTAATTGAGCAAGCAACGATGAAACGTCAGGAGTTGCGGCAATCAGTCGTTTCACACAGTACGCCCCCACAAATCTCTCGTGTTCGAATGTTTATGTATTTACGTCCGAAATCAAGAACGTGAGCTGAATACACTGCTTTTCGGCTTTTAAATTCCTGCCACATTGTATATTTCTCTGTGCAAATTTCTTGACCTTCCCTGCTTAAGCGGACGGCATAACGCAGAAAGAAACCAACCTTCAAAAGTATAGAAACAACGAGTTGATGGCATTTTTGAGTGTGCCATATCACTGCTTATTTTGACAAAAAACGAACTAGTCCTAAATTCATCCTTAGTATAACAATATTCTTTTTGGATAAAAATTTCGATATGAAATGTAGCATTTCTTTTTCAAGAGAAAGGAACCAGGTAGTCGTCAATTTCAGCTCTATAAACTATGGACACTTTTATATACAAAACCAAGGAGCCACTAGGTAGTTGTATCAATACATGACCTATCTTTATCCATTTGATTTCAGTAGAAAGGAGGTTCTGTTAGTGATTCTACTCAACAGATACAGCTTTATTTCAGCTGAAGGCAAGCAGCAGCTACATGTTTGCTTTGTTGAACATTGGTAATCGTATACCTCGGATTTTTAGGTGGTAATAGGTTAGAATGCAAAGTAATTTGGTTTGTAGGAAGTGTCATGCAATCCGTTGTACCATGATGTAGGAAGAGTAGCATAAATTCAAGGAGTTCCGTAGGCTGTATCCCTAATATCTATGCAAATCTCATAGCATAACCGTTGTTCAGTGTAGCGTACACTTGTTACTGGCTTAAGTGAGTTGCATTCTAACCTATCAGTACCTAATAATCCGGACTCTACAATCAGTAGCGGCGCTACGAAGCTCGCCTCCCCCCCCCCTCCCGCAATAATTGAAAATGAGCCCCTTCCTTTACCGATAGGAACGTTACAAGTTTATTTCGCAGTACAAGGTTGTATATTATTACAATGAACAGCAAAGACGCTACTACTACTACTACTACTACTACTACTAAGTTCCACAATTTAGTTTCCAAATCCGAAGGAATTGAAACAATACACTTATATGGCACGAACACACACACACACACACACACACGCACACAAGGGATGCATATTCGAATTATAGTAACCAAAACACGCTGACCGTCACAATATTAAGAAATAATCTCGTTCCTAGGACCAAACAATTTACAACTCAACCGTCTATCGTAGGCCTACGTAACTACACTGACTGATGAGAATTATAAACAGGATCGATACTTCAATATTTAGAGTTTAAATAAGGAGGATGTTACTGTTTCTTACTTCAGTAGCTGAAGTGTGATTTTATATATTGATAAAGCTACAGCACACAACACAGCATTATTTGTATTACAGAGAGTTATTCCAAACATTGGCTGTCGTAGTGATGAAGTGCAGATCTTCGCTGACTTCTGGGTTCTCAGAAATGACTAATTACTTCAAAAGCCATGTTAATTGTCGTGAGTGGCAGCAAGGAATGGTTATTATTGGAACGGTCTGGGAAATCCACATTCTTTCAGAAATACTCGTAACTACCGTACTCCTATTGACGGAAGAAGTTCAGCATTTCATCACTACGACAGGCAAAGTTTGGAATCACTCTCTGTAATACAAATAATACTGTGTTGTGTGCTGTAGCTTTATCAATATATAAAATCACTCTTCAGCTACTGAAGTAAGAAACAGTGATGGGCCCCCCGACCCGCGAGGTCTGCAGGGTCCTTATCGCCGCCACTGTTAGTAATGTCATTGTTGTTGCTAGCTGCTGATTGTCGAAGTGCCAAGGAAAGCATCTTGATCCGGTGGTATTTATGGCAAAAGTGATGATGATGATGATGATGATGATGATGATGATGATGCTTGTTGTTTAAAGGGGCCTAACATCGAGGTCATCGGCCCCTAATGGTACGAAATAAGACGAAATGTTATGACAATTTGAAAATCCATAATCCTAAACTGACCAGAATTTGAAAACGTGAGGACGAAGAATGAATGGATGGATATGAAGTTAAAACAATCAGTGGATGCGACCCGCAATGCCCCACATTTCCAGGAACTAGCGTTAAACAATAGTATTACTGACCAAGGGACTGCTTCTAAAGCACAATACTGAATCGATGATGCTTGTAGTCGAAACGGATCCAAAATCTAGGTCATCGGCCCCTCGTAATGGTACTTATCGCTAGGAAAATAGAACCATGCTATTTGTCATGTTGCGGTACTAATCAAAAGTAGCGTAGACTCGCGGTATTCCATACATTATGGTACTACTCACAGGTAATGGAATTCGCACATGTAACACAGAGCTATGGTGTTTCGCACATTGCGGCGCTATTTACAGTCAACGCAAACCTATGGCGTTCCTCACATAAGTGGACTAACCACAGGAACTTGCACTACCCCGTGGTGTTCCTCACATAGTGGGTACTAATCATATTCAAGGCAGAACCATGGTGTCGCTCATATAGCGGTGCGAATCACAGGTACTGTAAAATGCATCCTGAGCCACACACTGTCGATACTAATCACAAACCTATTGTGTACCTAACATATTGGTACTACGTGCAAGTAAAACCGACCCATGGTGTTCCCTGCGTGATGGTACTAATTACAAGTAGTCTCATGGTTCTAATTTGAACATCCCTTGGTCGCCCCTTTTAGTCGTCTCTCATGACAGGCAGGTGATAGAGTGGGTGTATTCTTCGTCTGCGTCCCCCACCCACAGGAGGTTGTGTGTTTGGTCCGCGAGAGGTACAGTATTTTATTTCCCTCAAGTCCGCCGGCAAGCCGGTTAGGACCCCCCTATCCGCCACCTGGGACGCGCCACGTGGGAGTATCACCTCTCCCCTTGCTACGCCAGCGTAGTAGGTTCGTGGTTTATGGCAAAACTATGCGTGAACGTGCAAATTCAGATGCCTATGTTACTTTGTGCATTTCAGTGGAGCTTACTGTGATAAAGGCAAGTAATATATCGCACTTAAAAATGACGAACGACAATTTCGAAGATGTAAACACCATGTCACAAGGAATGCGGTTAGAGAGCTCGGATGCAAGAAATTTCTGGATGAGTGTTTTTCAGTAATAAATATACACTGGCGGAAAGAAATATCCAAACACCAAGAAGGGGTTGTGCTAGATTAACGAACATTGGTAGACGTGTTTATACATCTGAAAGATGACGTTGATTCAAATTTCTCGCAAATCGCTTTAGCGTGGTGCCAGTAGCGGCCCTCTGACGTTGCACATCAGATTTGCTTTAAATACGGGCTGTACTGTGCGAGAGCGTTAGTTACCTGTGAGATTGGACGCAGTGACTGTGAGTGGGTCAAGAATGCCTTTACGACGACGAAGAGGCCAGTAATCAACAGATCACTGCGGTTGAAGGGGGCCGTATAATAGGGCTACGTGAAGGTGGATTTTCATTCCGACCTCTTGCAGAACGACTTGGCAGGAATGTCTCCACTGTACATGCGTGCTGGCAGCATTGGTCACGAGTAGTGACGGGACATTCGATTCATTTGATTCCGTTCACGTTACTGAATCGATACAGTGATCCGATTCACGGCACATTAGTCACCGCTCCAACTGCATCTGTGTAGTATGTGCTGGTAAGACAGCAGCAACAGCATTCAGTGCTCGCAGCTGCCATCTGGTCTTTATACTATGAACGCCTTTCTTAGAAAAAAATGCTAGTCACTCTAATACATCGAAGGTTTCCGGCGACGCAGGGTGGGAATGGTTAAGATTAGGAAGGTAGCAGCCATGGCCTGAATTAAGGTACAGTCCCAGCATTTCCTGGTGTGAAAATGGGGAAACAACGGAAAACCATCTTAACGGCTGCCGACGGTGGGATTCGAACCCACCATCCCCCCGAATGCAAGCGCATAGCTACGCGATACTAACCGCACGATAAATCGCTCAGTCATTTTTGAAAATGTGTATTTTTCTATCAGCTGAGGATTTTTTTAAATCGTCATATTTTGTATAGGCTACCCGAGATGTACAGTAGCCCGCTGGTTTTCTGATTCATTATACTGTTGGTTAAGTTATTGCGTCTGTCCACATATGATTGAAGTCTTTTGCAACGATGTGACATATGAACTGAGAGAATACTGAGCCGTTCTTCCCAATATAAAACAGGTACTTTTGAGTGGTCATGTGCATGACTCATAGTCATACGGCAGGCTAGAGTCGAGTTTAGTTGTCAAATGTCAACTAAGTTACAATACGAAGTTTCATTAAACTAAGAAATAGTATAACCTAATAGCCTACCTACTTACTAGCTACTTCAGAATTATGTTTTGACTACCTTTTTAACACTGCAAATAAATCCATCTATTATTTAAACCTCCCTGTAAGAAGAGGACAGTGAATGCAAATGGGTATTATTTTCAAATGAGCTGAGCTCGAGAGTCCATTATAGCATACGATTCTTTCAGTATACCATGGCTCACCGTATGTCTCGCTGCAGCGGAAACTCCGCTCTCCGCCAGTATCCAGTGAGCCGATAAGGATCCGTGTGTATCTTGTCTCACTGAGCGGTGCTCGTTCACGATTCTTTCGGTGTGCCATGGCTCACTGTATGTCTCGCTGCAGCGGAAGCTCGGCTCCCCGTCAACGTCCAGTGAGTGCGCCACTCAGCACTGTCCGCTGGAAGTAAGCTGAATCGTGTACCGTGAGCTCGCCGTTCCTGTGAATCGATTCACTCGGACACTTGAATGAATCGATACACTGCTTCGAATCATGCATTCATTAGCCAACACTAGTCACGAGAAGGTACGCTCGCAAGAAGACCGGACTCCGGACGTTCCCGTGGCTCCACCGAGAGGGAGGACCGCCGTATTCGGCGTATGGCTGTGGCGCCGCGGACTGCATCTGCAGCAGGAATTCGAGCGGCAGTTGGCACCACAGTGATGCAACGAACTGTTCGAAATCATTTACGTGAAGGACATCTCCGAGCCGGATGCCCTGCGGCGTGCATTCCACTTACCCCAAACCACCGCCGTCTGCGACTTCAGTGGTGTTAAGCGAGAGCTCATTGGACGGTGGAGTGGAGGTCCGTTGTGTTTTCCGATGAAAATCGGTTCTGCCTTGTTGCCAGTGATGGCCGTGTGTTGGTTAGAGGGAGGCCAGATGAGCGCTATTCATCTTCCAAGATATTAAAAATACTACAAACCCCCCTTCCCTACAAACTGTCATATGGGCGCCCATGCATCTCCAAATAATACATCTTCAGTGGTCTGTCTGCTGGATCCGAGGTTTGTAATATTGATCCCGGTTGAGGGCGATGGATTTTAATACGAGATAGATCCCGAGCATGCTTGGAATTTGTTTCCTTGAAATTCACATAAATGTTGATTTTCTGAGGAAAGGAATATCGCTAAAAGACCAGGATTTTAATATTTCAACGTTCCCGTGTGTTCCTTAAGAAAATATAGACATCAAGAAACACGTATTAGGTCCACGTACTTGTTTATGGTAAAGCATGTTAGAGAAAAAAAAATATAAAATAGGAGTTTTGTCTGTACACTGCTCAGAATTTGAAAATGTATTTCTGTATCGGCCATGTCCACAGTAACAAGGAAATTCACGTTTTACTTCTCCGTAATTTCTGTCTGTCTGTCTGTCTGTCTGTCTGTCTGTCTGTCTGTACACGCATCGCGAAAAAACGGCTGAAGAGAATTTAATGAAAATCGGTATGTGAAGTCGGGGGATGAGCCACTACAATCTAGGCTATAAATAATTTTATTCACGCCGCGTGAAACGGTACTTTAGGGGAAGGCCTAAAATGTAATTCTCCAATATTTATATTATTAGTGGTCCTATCGATAAATACTACATAACTAAAGTTATGTAGAATTATATTTCCGATCATTTATGTCCTATACATTTTTACCGTACCGGCTATGATAAAACAGATATTCATGAATTTGTATTTTTGTTGCTAAGTCCATATCAATGCCGAGCCACGAGAAAACAGGTTAATAGAATTTAATTGAAAATCGGTATATAGAGTCGAAGAATAAGAAACTACAGTCTAAGCTATAAACAATTTAATTCACCTGGGATGAAATTGTAGTATAAGGGAAGGCACCTAAAATTTAATTTTTAAACACCAATGTTATTGGTCCTATCGAAAAGTACTACATAACAAAAGTTATAGATAATACAATTTCCGACCATTTATGTTTTATTCAGTTTTACCGTACTCATTATGATAAGAGTAGCATGGGCGCCCATAGGATAGTTTGTAGGGGGGACCTAGACTTGGGGGATGTCGTATTTTTAATATTTTGGAAGATGAATGGCGACTTGTATTCCACGGTAGAGTACCACACACGGTATCCCCTACCACTTCTACGTAATACCGATTTTTAAAATCATTTTCTTGAAAGAAAAACACCCGACTATATTATATTTTTTCCTTTCCCTGAGAGCTAGGGGGCGGGGCCGCGTCCCCACCTTGCCCCCGGGTATGGGCGCCCATGAAGAGTAGTATTTCAGAGTAGAAAGAAAACTAAATGTGAAAGCCTACAACGACACTGATCAACAATAACATTACATTGACCATTGTTTGTTGAGATATTCTTTGTCTCTTATGGTGCCATTCAACTCCAATAGATGGGATTACTGCTGCGTACCGAGTATAACAGCCTGACTGAATATTGGCCGGAAAAACAGTAGATGGGGAGTTGGAAAACTTTCTTCTTTAACCTGTCATTCCTCTGGTGCATACATTTCCTGATACTGCTGGTATGTAACACACTGGTTCATCATAGTATTTTAGCTATTCGATCCCTACTCTGACGCGCTGTTTTGAATGAGCAGTGTGTACATTTACGGCAGAGACTCACTTACTATCTGCGCACTTTTTAGCGATAGATTTGTGTACAGGTTTGAGGAGTAAGGAGGGAGCTCTCCCGGTTCCGTTAGTACTGCCAACTCAGTGGACATAAAATCTGAATTGAATCGATAATATGATCGATCGATATGAATTTTCTAAACCTTCGTTATCTTAAGCCAACAACTGCGTCACACACATTATATAACATTTCTCGATGCGAATCTTATTCCTAGAGTGAATGTATAGTTTAGCTTTGCTGTGTAAATAACAACAGTACTAGTACGTAAAGTGTAAGCCAGATGTCGCACAGCGATGCATAAGCGATTCATGGTTTGTGTTTCAAAGGTCGCCAGTACGAACATCGAAGATTGCCGAGGTCAACCGATTCAGCACTAGGGTGTAGGCCTAAATCTATCGCTAAAAAGTGCGCAGATAATAGTAGTAGCAGTATGCCCTGGTCTAGAATCACAATTTACCGGACGAATTGGCCGTGCGGTTAGGGGCGTACGGCTGTGAGCTTGCATCCGGGAGATAGTGGGTTCGAATCCCATTGTCGGCAGCCCTGAAGATGGTTTTCTGTGGTTTCCCATGTTCACACCACGCAAATGCTGGGGCTGTACCTTAATTAAGGCCACGGCCGCTTCCTTCCAACTCCTAGGCCTTTCCTATCCCATCGTCGCCATAAGACTTATCTGTGTAGGTGCGACGTAAAGTCACTAGCAAGAAAGAATTTCAATTTAGGCCGATTCCAAATTATAGCACCACAATTCAGTAAATAAAAAATTCAACCCTGAAAAGAGCCGTTTCTTAAGAAAAGCTTCTTCCTCTTCACTTTTATAAAATTCTACACTCATTTTATTCCAAATTAACAGTGAGGAGGGGTTTTTCCTCTGGCTTGGAGGAAAAATTTGCCTCCAAGTCAGATAGCTTTTTCCGCCACCAGTGTATGAATTGATATTTTCCGACTCATCGGGTACTCCTAGGAAACAGATTTGCCCTGGGACTCTCCACTATTCGACACCCCACCACCGAAAATAGACGAAGAGTGTTCACGGATTACGGCTGTCTGCGGCTTGGTCATTCCAGCTCTGGAACTTTGGATTGTTAGATCGGCAGCGTAGTACTGTTCGTTAAAAGTGAGAAAAAGTGTGGTTTTTCATTTGATGGAGTATTTCATATGAAATCACTGCTTTTAATCGCGCCATTCCTACTGACGTCATTGTAATGACATATGTTCATTTCAGTTGGGAAAACTACTAAGACAGTCTTTCTGAGGATGTAAAAAGGCAGGTGGAGAGCGAGTGTCTGCCATTATAATTAAAACTCCCCAACCTGATTGTGACTGATGGTAGGCAAGCGGGCCTGCCATTACAATGAACATTCCCTAACCCAGTCTTCACATGAGAAAAGACGATTGGTGACTTCCCCGTCGAGTTTCTTGGTAACGTTAAGAGCTATGCAATTTAATACAATCTTGCTCACAACGTGTACACTACCTAATCTAGAATTATGCATACAATGTAGAATTCCGTAGCGAAGCACGGGTACATCAGCTAGTAAGAAATAAAAGTGCGTTCCAAGAAATTGTAGACAACAATGGGTAAAATATACGACACAGCACTTCGCACAAATGTAAACAATTTACAGTAAAGCTAATGAAAAAATCCTGCAACCTGTTTTCCAGTCACTGACCGGGTCAGGGATGTAATGAATGAAGCAGATATAGGCTGTTAGTACGATGGGGTCGCCACTCCCAAAGTGATTTATTAATGAATGATAGATGCTATGAAATGAGAATGGAGAGTGTTGCTGGAATGAAAGATGACAGGGAAAACCGGAGTACCTGGAGAAAAACCTGTCCCGCTTCCGCTTTGTCCAGCACAAATCTCACATGGAGTGACCGGGATTTGAACAGTAAAGCTAATATCCTGCCGAATTTCTTCTTTATTCACTACGTACCAAAGAGAATAAGTACGATAGCATTAATTCGCCAAAAACAGCTGATATTAATACAAAAATTTCGGTCATTGAATTACTTGGCTCTGATTGGCCAATTCCAATCGACCATGCCTTCGACTATTCTTTCAGTGCAGTCAACGCTAGCGCAGACTTGACATCATTTGTTTAAACGGGCGAGCTGTCATTTAAACTAAACGAGTGTCAGAAATTGGCGGAGAAAATGGACGCAAGTTTGAACTAGGTACTAAAGTTAAACGGGTTTAATTTATACCAGGTTTAATTCGATTTGGAGAAAACGGCCCACATCTGTCAATGAGAGAGAGAGAGAGAGAGAGATATTGAGGGAGGGAGATATCAGATATTCCAGTGTTACAATAAGCATAATCGCAAAGTTTATGACGAGGAAATGAACTCTCATAGCATAGAGACAAGTAAGCTCAGATATTCTAGCACAGAATACACCTCATAATCGCTATAAAATGTCCCTTTGTCATTCTTGGATAAAGCATCCAAGGACGTCTTTAATTTTCTGGCACCGAGCTCGATAGCTGCAGTCGCTAAAGTGCGGCCAGTATCCAGTATTCGGGAGATAGTAGGTTCGAACCCCACTGCTGGCAGCCCTGAAAATGGTTTTCCGTGGTTTCCCATTTTCACACCAGGCAAATGCTGGGGCTGTACCTTAATTAAGGCCACGGCCGCTTCCTTCCCACTCCTAGCCCTTTCCCGTCCCATCGTCGCCATAAGACCTATCTGTGTCGGTGCGACGTAAAGCAACTAGCAAAAATATAATAATAATAATTTGTTGGTCAGCCTCCTCAAGACTCGGAGGCTGGCGGCCTGCATAAGAGAAGATACTTATTCTGAATGTCGACAAAGCAATAATAAGAGAATATTTCATCCTTCAGGCTTTTCAGTGGGACATGTGTCGTTTCAAGTCATATATGTTTTGACATTCTGTCTTCCGTTGGCAAGCAGGTCCTATTTAGGGGTATGACAAACATAATAGTATATTCGAGATGTTCTTAAAGATGAAATAGTTTATCATCTTCTTCTTCTTAATCTGTTTATCCTCCAGGGTCGGTTTTTCCCTCGGACTAAGCGATGGATCCCACCTCTACCGCCTCAATGGCAGTGTCCTGGAGTTTCAGACTTTGGGTCGGGGGATACAACTGAGGAGAATGACCAGTACCTCGCCCAGGCGGCCTCACCTGCTATGCTGAACAGGGGCCTCGTGGAGGGATGGGGCGAACGGATGGGACAGGCAAGGAAGAGGGAAGGAAGTGGCCGTGGCCTTAAGTTAGGTACCATCCCGGCATTTGCCTGGAGGAGAAGTGGGAAACCACGGAAAACCACTTCCAGGATGGCTGAGGTGGGAATCGAACCCACCTCTACTCAGTTGACCTCCCGAGGCTGAGTGGACCCCGTTCCAGCCCTCGTACCACTTTTCAAATTTCGTGGCAGAGCCGGGAATCGAACTCGGACCTCCGGGGGTGGCAGCTAATCACGCTAACCACTACACCACAGAGGCGGCACTATAGTTTATCATAACGAACAGAATTTGACAGAGATGGATAAAATAGTAAAGAAAATAATACTTCTCTACTCCAAAATACTGAAAAGGAGCAAAAAGCATTTAAAATCTTACTATCTATCAAGTTACAGCCCTGAAAAATATTTTGTAGGGGCGTGATAGCAGAGTGGTATAATCGCTGGCTATTCACTAATGCGGCCAACACATGTGGAATTTTTGAAACGAAAAGTCACGTCGCATTGGTTCGAATTCCACGTAGAACCGTAAGATACCATGGCTATGATCATGATATCAAAAGTCACGTAAAACTGCAAACTTGCAGTCCGGATCGGCCGATTGGGGGGGGGGGGGGGAATAGTTACAAATGGATGATAGAACAGAATGAAGGTGCTGATGCGCGCATTAAAGTCTTGTCGTCATAAGTGAATTGTACACTACGAAATCTTACAATAAAATACAAAACAAAAACAATACGATCAGGGTCAACTGTTTTACAGCGAATGGTATGTTCTGGTTACAATCTAAAATCCAACTTTCGAGACTTCTTAGAAAATAGGTTTAACAGATCTGTTAGTTTTACAGTCATGTCCTTGCATGTTTAATTAATTGATTGTTGATTGTCAGTTTGTGTTCATTTTATTTTTATGAAATCTCTATGCATGGGTGGGGCATTTGTAACCCCTAGTTACCGAGCTCGATAGCTGCAGTCGCTTAAGTGCGGCCAGTATCCAGTATTCGGGAGATAGTAGGTTCAAACCCCACTGTCGGCAGCCCTGAAAATGGTTTTCCGTGGTTTCCCATTTTCACACCAGGCAAATGCTGGGGCTGTACCTTAATTAAGGCCACGGCCGCTTCCTTCCCACTGCTAGCCCTTTCCTGTCCCATAGTCGCCGTAAGACCTATCTGTGTCGGTGCGACGTAAAACAACTAGCAAAAAAAATAATAACCCCTAGTAACCCCCCCCCCACACACACACACACACACCTTGACTACAACCCGCCTTGCTTGCTTACTAAGATTTCCTGTAACTTAAAACCCATCATATAAACTGGATTAGTGTTATTCGAAATTAGGCCATGGTTCAGGATAAGCGACCGAAAACTTGGAGGTAGAGTTCTACTCTTCCAGTGCTTTCCTGAGCTGAATACGGAAAATCTTTAATTCCCGAGACAGCCACTGTCAGCGCCAGGATTCGAACCTTGGTCCTTCGAGATATGTTACTTCCTTTATCTATCGTAGAATTTAATTTAACCTGCATCAAGATAAATTTATTAGATAACAAATTTAAGAACGAAATGTGTCAGTGCATGCAAAGTTGCGAAGTGGACGGAACTAAGACAAACTATTCATCAATAACTACAACCTTTCCCATACATCCCACACTCGACATGTGACACAGTTTATAATGAGTCAGGCAGCTTTGACAGCCATTAACAAAGTGAAAATTAAAAATATGTAACAATAATCAATATCATTACCTCCCACTAACTGTATTTGACAGTTTTCGGAGAGGGCGAGGTGCCGGAATGTTATACCGCATGAGTTCTTTTACGTGCCAGTAAATCTATCGGACCGAGCTCGATAGCTGCAGTCGCTTAAGTGCGGCCAGTATCCAGTATTCGAGAGATAGTAGGTTCGAACCCCACTGTCGGCAGCCCTGAAAATGGTTTTCCGTGGTTTCCCATTTTCACGCCAGGAAAATGCTGGGGGCTGTACCTTAATTAAGGCCACGGCCGCTTCCTTCCCACTCCTAGCCCTTTCCTGTCCCTTCGTCGCCGTAAGACCTACCTGTGTCGGTGCGACTTAAAACAACTAGCAAAAAAAAATCTATCGGCACGAGGATGACTTATTTAAGCACCTTCAAATAGCCTATCACCGGATTCAGCCAGGATCTAACCTACCAAGTTGGTGTCAGAAGTCCAGCGCAACACTCAGAGCCACTCAACCCGGCTAAAAGTTACCTATGACTAAGAAAGTAAAGTAAAGGCATGCCGGTATGGGTGCCCTTAGACGGTATCTTCTTGATGATGGGACAACTGTTCTCCTTATGTATATCTTCTTCTATGTATTTTTTTCCCAAATTATTATTTACTGTATAGCCAAGGTTGAGTTGGAATTTCGAAACTGAGTACTACTTCACACGTGTGTGGAGACAATTGGGAACATGCATCATTTTCAAAAATATTTTTTTTGAAAAGTACACCAATGAAATAGTACGTAAACGTATTACATTGTGGTATGTTGCCTTGTTTTCTACCATTAAAAAAATATTTAATAGTGCCTTTCCGCAAGGCGATTGAAACGGCCTCTGACGTAAGCGGCGCGCTGTGACGTCACGATCCCGTATCGCATGGAGCTCTACCAGCCGTTGTGCATCAGCCGTTGCTAAAAGCCGATTGTTTATTATTCATGATCGCGAATAACTTCAGAATGAAAGAAGAAAGGTTCAAAACAGCACAATCAGACAATCTATCATGTGTAGATGTCATCATTCTTGAAAAATAGTGACTTTTGTGGCCGCAGAATTTCGCGGATAAAAAGCAAGTTTGTAAGTGGCATCTTTTATATACGTGCAATGTACTGTAACCCATAGTATTAGGATAACAACTGAACCTGGATAGATATCACATCACTTTCAACATTTCCTTCTAGACTGATTCCCCTATTAAAGAATAACATTACATTTTCGGGCTTTCAGCATTAGTAAAGTAAGAAATCGTATTTCAGCACTAACATAAACATATAGGTAGCATTATAGTACTAGTCCGCTTCTGTGGTGTAGTGGTTAATGCGTGCCATTCCCGGAGGCCCGGTTTCGATTCCCGGCTCTGCCATGAAAGTTGAAAACAAATAGTACGAGGGCTGGAACGGGGTCTACTCAGCCTCGGGAGGTCAACTGAGTAGAAGGGTTTCGAATCCCACCTCAGCCATCCTCGAAGTGGTTTTTCGTATTTTCCTACTTCTCCTCCAGGCACCTAAGGCCACGGCCGTTTCCTTCCCTCTTCCTTGTCTATCCCTTCCGATCCTCCCATCCTCCAACAAGGCCCCTGTTGAGCATAACAGGTGAGGCCTCCTGGGCGAGGTAATGGCCCTCCTCACCAGTTGCATCACCATACTCAAAGTCTCACGTTCCAGGACACTGCCCTTGAAGTGGTAGAGGTGAAATCCCTCGCTGAGTCCGAGAGAAAACCAACCCTGAAGGATAAACTGATTAAGAAAGAAAGAAAGAAGGAAAGAAAGAAAGATCATAGTACTATAGGGCTATAATCTATCATTCCCAAAAAAATATATATTTATGGTTGGGACAACTGGCTTACCCACTTCCGGGGCCCATGAAAGAGAATTAAATATCTTTGTGGAGGGAAAAAGTTAAACATGATAAAGGTAAATATGACTTCATCTAGTTTTCACAAGTCGGGCTGAGTGGTTCAGACTGTTGAGGTGCTGGCCTTCTGACCCCAACTTGGCAGGTTCGATCCTGGTTCAGTCCGGTGGTAGTTGAAGGTGCTCAAATACGTCAGCCTCGTGTCGGTAGATTTACTGGCACGTAAAATAACTCCTGCAGGACTAAATTCCTGCACATCGGCGTCTCCGAAAATCGTAGAAGTAGTTAGCGGGGCGTGAAGCCAATAACATTAATTACATTTGGCTTTTAACAAGATGAGCATATCAGGAAAGAAAAGTGTCCTGGTGACATTTTAGTCGTTCAATACAGGAATGTCTTTGGGTGCTGTGACTTTAATTTTTTTTTCTGTTTGCTTTACGTCACACCGTCACATAATGGCGACGATGGGACAGGATAGGCCTAGGAATGGGAACAAAGCGGCCGTGGCCTTAGGTACAGCCTCAGCATTTGCCTGGTGTGAAAATGGGAAACCACGGAAAACCATCTTCAGGGCTGCCGGCAGTGGGGTTCAAAACCCACTATCTCCCGGATGCGAGCTCACAGCTGCGCGCTCCTAACCGCACGGCCAACTCGCGCGGTATTTTTACCCTTCGGTTTATTGACTTGGCTTGTATAACCTAAAACTTAGGCTAAGTTGGATTATACTTTAAACACCTACATCACTATTTTCACCTGTGTGCAATTATGTTATTTATTTCATTAATATTATGATAATTATTATAATTGAGCATTGTTAACTTATAAGACTCCAACAGACAAGCATTGGTTTTGTGTAGAGTTATACATTTGTTAAATTCACGTCGTTTCCTTTCATGATGTACACGCCTATTCTTTGCTACATTATAGGGTATTTAGATATAGCCAAAATTTCTTTACCAATTAAGCTCTTCAATAAAGACATACATAACTGTCCCATGCCAAGATATATTGGTAGAATTAGAGCTGTCAAAATGGTTCATAACCCCTTTGATTTATTATCTTGACATGGATCACCCAAAACATAGGTTAGGTTTGGAGAATACTTTAATAATCAGCATTATTTAATGCACCGTTTATTACTTTCATATTCCAAGATGTAATTGAAGCATTTAAATAAAGCATCATACATTAAAATTTAAAGTTTTACCACTAGAACAGCTGACATGGAGAAGTGATTTGAAAATTCAAACAAATTCATCTTACGTTAAAATCTTCAAAAAAATAAACTGTAGACTTTTCCGATATATCACCAGCATTTCTCCAGCTCGCCAAAATCCATTTCTCCCTAGTTTTAGAGTCTTTGGAACGTTTATAAACAATTTGTTTGGGATGGTATGCGATGTGCTATTGCACATCGGAACTCTACACCATTTATAAGTTTTCTGCCTCACTGTCTGCGCAGGATTCATTTTAAGTCTAAAATATACCACTCAGATTATTATCCAATGTACAGACCTCGAATTTAACCATACTAGACACTAACGTAAAGTAGAAATACGCGATGTGTATCCTGCTTCTCACAGCACACTATGTGTTATTTCGTCTGCTAATTCAGTCAACCTGTACGATGACGTCAGGCCAATGAGATCGCGTACTTGCGTGACGTGACATTTTCCTAGATTTTTATCATGTTTGGAGTTATTATTTGTACATTCTGATCACATTTTTGAATTCTGCATGCAATTTTGTATCAGATTAGCATATTTTTAATTAAAACCCCGGATCATGCATGTTCCCTATTCTATCGTTCTAAGATGAAGTGTAATGCCTTCTAATCTTGCCTTACAATTACATACAGTTTGAAGGAAGTTAAACCTCTGTGTCTAATGATTGTCTTGAACTATTGGTTATAAGACAAGAAAAATGAATGCAAAATCGCTCAAGTCAAGCTTGCAATCTGCAGCCATTGACACCTTCCATCACCCTTATTCGCGCATTCTGAAGCTGTCGAAGGTAAAAGGCTGACAGAAATATGTCACCGTACATGCCTCGCACATTCCTGAGAAAAAATCTGCGGGCTCCTTATCGCCTCCACTTGTGATATATACATAATGAATTTTACGGACATGCTATAGGATAACTTGACTTACCTGTAAAACATTAAATCAAAATTCCATTTAAACTGGGACGGGATGTCACAGTGGGGCCTCCAGTTACTGCAGCGGGAAGTAGCCATCGTTAACAGCTATAAACAACTTATTTTCAAGCAAGGAAACAATCGGATTCAGTTCTGTCACTGTCTCAGCCGCACTCAGCTAGCTATCACTCTCCGCTCGACCCGCACGCAGCACTGACGTGAAGAGCTCGAGGCGATGCCTTAAAGAAATGTCATATTGTGATAACACCTTATCCCGCTAGATGGCAGCATGTTACACAACCGAGGTCTGCTTCGTGTCTTTCCGTAAGAATGTGCGGTACCACAATACAACAAATTGTACAACTTTCTTTCGCTCTCAGAAATGAAAATATGCTGTTTTAGTTAATTCGCTTATGCTAATTTCGAATCTGAAGCTCATTCTTCTATGTCACCTAACAGTTATTTGAGAGAACACGATAAACTTCCCGCAACATACTGCAGAGTTCACTGTTGTTAATTTGCGGTTTTCCATTATTATATTTGATGTAATTTCAAACCAAATCATCCATAATGCGAAGTCCCAACAACAGAAATATATTAAGTATTCTAATAATAATAATTATTATTATTATATTGGCTTTACGTCCCACTAACTACTTTTTCGCTTTTCGGAGACGCCGAGGTGACTAAATTTTGTCCCACAGGAATTCTTTTACGTGACAGTAAATCTACCGACACGAGGCCAACGTCTTTGAGCACATTCAAATACCACCGGATTGAGCCCGCTACGTTGGAGTTCAGAAGGCCAGCGCCTCAACCGTCTGAGCCATTCAGCCCGGCATTAAGTATTCTAAAATTGCATTTATGTTGCAATTAAAACTTTGTATAGTAAAAATTATTACCTTCTTAAAACGTTTCCCAGTATTCGGGAGATAGTAGGTTCGAACCCCACTGTCGGCAGCCCTGAAAATGGTTTTCCGTGGTTTCCCATTTTCACACCAGGCAAATGCTGGGGCTGTACCTTAATTAAGGCCACGGCCGCTTCCTTCCCACTCCTAGCCCTTTCCTGTCCCATCGTCGCCGTAAGACCTATCTGTGTCGGTGCGACGTAAAACAACTAGCAAAAAAAAAGACGTTTCCCTCGAAGAATTGCGCCTATAAGATGGCTCCGAAACATCTGTGATAAGCTGCCAGCAGTAATCGGCAAGCACATTGGACACCGATTTCCCTTTGTATCGCCTTTCATTTTGTAAGTCCTGATGGAACCTTTCCCCGTGCTCATCACTGACATCACCAAGCTTCGGTGGAAAGAAATTCAAGTGCGAATGGAGGAAATGAATCTTAAGGGTCATGCTGCATCGCAGTGTCTTTGTAAGCCCTCAAAAAATCTTCCACCATATCTCTGTAATTGTCTGCCCTATAGTTTCCCAGAAAGTTCACACAAACCGATTTAAAAGCAAGATAGGCTCTTTTTTTTAACAGGAATGAGAGTCTCGTCGAATACAGAATTATGTAAGAGATCGCATATTTGTGGCCATGTAAAGATAGCTTGCGCGGCTGTGAGCTTGCATCAGGGAGATAGGGGGTTCGAATCCCACTGTCGGCAGCCCTGAAGATGGTTTTCCGTGGTTTCCTATTTTCACACCAGGCAAATGCTGGGGCTGTACCTTAATAGGGAACATGCATGATCCGGGGTTTTAATTAAAAATATGCTAATCTGATTCAAAATTTCATGCAGAATTCAAAAATGTGATCAGAATGTACAAATAATAACTCCAAACATGATAAAAATCTACGAAAATGTCACGTCACGCAAGTACGCGATCTCATTGGTCTGACGTCATCGTACAGGTTGACTGAATTAGCAGACGAAATAACACATAGTGTGCTGTGAGAAGCAGGATACACTTCGCGTATTTCTACTTTATGTTAATGTCTGGTATGGTTAAATTCGAGGTCTATACATTGGATAATAATCTGAGTGGTATATTTTAGACTTAAAATGAATCCTGCACAGACAGTGAGGCTGAAAACTTATAAATGGTGTATAGTTCCGATGTGCAATAGCACATCGCATACCATCCCAAACAAATTGTTTATAAATGTTCCAAAAACGCTAAAACTAGGGAGAAATGGATTTTGGCGAGCCGGAGAAATGCTGGTGATATATCGGAAAAGTCTACAGTTTATTTTTTTGAAGATTTTAACGTAAGTTGAATTTGTTTGAATTTTCAAATCACTTTTCCATGTCAGCTGTTCTAGTGGTAAAACTTTAAATTTTAATGTATGATGCTTTATTTAAATGCTTCAATTACATCTTGGAATATGAAAGTAATAAACAGTGCATTAAATAATGCTGATTATTAAAGTATTCTCCAAACCTAACCTATGTTTTGGGTGATCCATGTCAAGATAATAAATCAAAGGGGTTATGAACCATTTTGACAGCTCTAATTCTACCAATATATCTTGGCATGGGACAGTTATGTATGTCTTTATTGAAGAACTTAATTGGTAAAGAAATTTAGGCTATATCTAAATACTCTATAATGTAACAAAGAATAGGCGTGTACATCATGAAAGGAAACAACGTGAATTTAACAAATGTATAACTCTACACAAAACCAATGCTTGTCTGTTGGGGTCTTATAAGTTAACAATGCTCAATTATAATAATTATCATAATATTAATGAAATAAATAACATAATTGCACACAGGTGAAAATAGTGATGTAGGTGTTTAAAATATTATCCAACTTAGCCTAAGTTTTAGGTTATACAAGCCAAGTCAATAAACCGAAGGGTAAAAATACCGCGCGAGTTGGCCGTGCGGTTAGGAGCACGCAGCTGTGAGCTCGCATCCGGGAGATAGTGGGTTTTGAACCCCACTGCCGGCAGCCTTGAAGATGGTTTTCCGTGGTTTCCCATTTTCACACCAGGCAAATGCTGAGGCTGTACCTAAGGCCACGGCCGCTTTGTTCCCATTCCTAGGCCTTTCCTGTCCCATCGGCGCCATAAGACCTATATGTGACGGTGTGACGTAAAGCAAACAGCAAAAAAAAAAAAAAAAAAAATGTAAAAGTCACAGCACTTTTCTTTCCTGATATGCTCAGCTTCTTAAAAGCCAAATGTAATTAATGTTATTGGCTTCACGCCCCGCTAACTAATTCTACGATTTTTGGGAGACGCCGATGTGCAGGAATTTAGTCCTGCAGGAGTTCTTTTACGTGCCAGTAAATCTACCGACACGAGGCTGACGTATTTGAGCACCTTCAACTACCACCGGACTGAACCAGGTTCGAACCTGCCAAGTTGGGGTCAGAAGGCCAGCACCTCAACCGTCTGAACCACTCAGCCCGACTTGTGAAAACAAGATGAAGTCATATTTATCTTTATCATGTTTAATTTTTTCCCTCCACAAAGATATTTAATTCTCTTTCATGGGCCCCGGAAGTGGGTAGGCCAGTTGTCCCAACCATAAATATTTTTTTTTGGGAATGATAGATTATAGCCCTATAGTACTATGATCTTTCTTTCTTTCCTTCCTTCTTTCTTTCTTTCTTTCTTTCTTTCTTTCTTAATCAGCTTATCCTTCAGGGTTGGTTTTCTCTCGGACTCAGCGAGGGATTTCACCTCTACCACTTCAAGGGCAGTGTCCTGGAACGCGAGACTTTGAGTATGGTGATGCAACTGATGAGGAGGGCCATTACCTCGCCCAGGCGGCCTCACCTGTTATGCTCAACAGGGGCCTTGTTGGAGGATGGGAGGATCGGAAGGGATAGACAAGGAAGAGGGAAGGAAACGGCCGTGGCCTTAGGTGCCTGGAGGAGAAGTAGGAAAATACGAAAAACCACTTCGAGGATGGCTGAGGTGGGATTCGAAACCGTTCTACTCAGTTGACCTCCCGAGGCTGAGTAGAGCCTGTTCCAGCCCTCGTACTATTTGTTTTCAACTTTCATGGCAGAGCCGGGAATCGAAACCGGGCCTCCGGTAGTGGCACACATTAACCACTACACCACAGAAGCGGACTAGTACTATAATGCTACCTATATGTTTATGTTAGTGCTGAAATCCGATTTCTTACTTTACTAATGCTGAAAGCCCGAAAATGTAATGTTATTCTTTAATAGGGGAATCAGTCTAGAAGGAAATGTTGAAAGTGATGTGATGTCTAACCAGGTTCGTTGTTATCCTAATACTATGGGTTACAGTACATTGCACGTATATAAAAGACGCCACTTACAAACTTGCTTGTTATCCGCGAATTTCTGCGGCCACAAAAGTCACATTTTTCAAGAATGATGACATCTACACATGGTAGATTGTCTGACTGTGCTGTTTTGAACGTTTCTTTTGTCATTTCGAAGTTATTCGCGATCACGAATAACAAACAATCGGCTTTCAGCAACGGTTGATGCACAACGGCTGGTAGAGCTGGATGCGGTACTGGATCGTGACGTCACAGCGCGCCGCTTACGTCAGAGGCCGTTTCACTCGCCTTGCGGAAAGGCACTATTAAATATTTTTTTAATGGTAGAAAACAAGGCAACATACCACAATGCAATACGTTTACGTACTATTTCATTGGTGTACTTTTCAAAAAAAATATTTTTGAAAATGATGCATGTTCCCAATTAAGGCCACGGCTGCTTCCTTCCAACTCCTAGGCCTATCCTATCCCATCGTCACCATAAGACCTATCTGTGTCGGTGCGACGTAAAGCCCCTAGCAAAAAAAAAAAAGATACCTTCCTTCAGTTTTGCCTCACTCAACCTTTGAAATTTTCCCCTTAAATACTGAAATGTCCTTCCTGATATGTCTATCGTCTTAACAAAGTTCATCAACGCCAGGTTTATATGCAAAGGGGGGAAACTTATTCTGGTGACATCAACAAGTGACAAGATTTTAACACTCTTTGTCCTAATACTACACTTTCTCTTGGTGACAACTCTCTAATTTCATAATGATTACGCTTATTTCGACTGTCCCTCTCACAGAGAAAACAACGAATTTTTGTGAATCCTGGATGCATTCCTGTTAGACCTGCACAAATCTGCCACCCGTGTTCTGTATTGTTAAAATTTGTTTCTATACTATCATATGTGTCTTTCATATTAATGGAATAGGCAACTGGGGATTTAACATTCCTTTAGTGTAATTAAACCAAAAGGTATAATAAGTCTCCCAGACAGGGAGACAATGGCACCCTCCGTTCCCGAAGAAAGTAACAGTCCCGCTATAGGGTGCGGTACAAATATCACAACAATGTTAGGTGTTTCATGATCAACGTGTCCGAAAAGATAGTAATTGATATATTTTGTGTCTAAGAGCAATTCACTCTTCTACTGTGTAATCAAACAAAAAGCCGGTCTATTGGTCTCAACAACCTCGAAGAATTGTGCCCATAAGATGGCTCCTAAACATCTGTGATTAGTTGCCAGCAGTAATCGGAAAGCATATTGGACATATCTATATAACATATCTAACAATCTAAACCAATTAACACGTTGATCAGACTTCAGAAAGAGTGGAGGAAACTATTCCTAGTCATAGAATGTTCCTGTGTGGAAACAGGAAAGACAGGGACCATTATAATTTCCATCACTTCTCTCGATAACTGCATGTTGCTGTGAAGTTGAAATAATAATAATAATAATAATAATAATAATAATAATAATAATAATAATAATAATAATAATAATAATAATAATAATAATAATAATAATAATAATAATAATAATAATAATAATAATAATATATATGCCGAACGAGTTGGCCGTGCGGTTAGGGTCGCGTAACTGTGAGATTGTATTCGGGAGATAGTGGGTACGAATCCCATCGTCAGTAGTCCTGCTTCCTAATAATAATAATAATAATAATAATAATGCAGTTATATATGTTACATCTCATTGACTACTTTGGCGGTTTTCGGAGACATTGATGTGCCGGAATTTTGTTTAAAAGGAGTTATTTTACTTGCCAGTAAATCTACGTACAGGGGGCTGATGTATATGAGCACCTTCAACTACCACCGAACTGAACCGGGATCGAACCCGTGCACTAGAGCTCAGAAGGCCAGCACTCTACCGCCTGACATGTTCAGTCCGGCTAACCTTCACAAAATAGTGCCCAAGTTATAGGAACGTGCCGACTGTCGAGGCCTGTCATATATTCGGGGAAATTACAAAATAAATGGTTATGGAGTGTTGCTAGAATGAAACTGGCAGGGGAAACTGTAGATCCCGGAGATCCTGGAGAGAACCTGTCCCAAATCCGCTCCGTCCTCAATGCAGAAAACCATTATATTTTAACAATAATTTTGACTCTAGAGAAGCAGGTGTTATAATCTATCTCAACGTTAATAATACAGTACAAAATATACTCGTATGAAAAATGATTAAGAGACGCTAAAATAATCAGGGCTGGACGTAAATGAACTCCTGCGAAATAAAACACGGGCACCTCGGCGTCTCCGAAAACGTAAAAGTACACTTAGTAGAACGTAAAACCAATTATATTACTGCAGAGCGAGTTGGCTGCGCTGTTTGAGCTGTATAACTGTTAGCTTGCATTCTGGAGATGCTGGGTTTGAACTTCAACTAGGCCTATCGGCAGCCCTGAAGATGGTTTTCGGTGAGATGCTGGGGCTGTGCCTTAATTAAGGCCACAGTCGTTACCTTCCTAGACTTAGCGCCTTTCCTATCACAACTCCGCCAAAAAACCTCCCTGTGTTGGTGTGACGTTAAAAAAGAAAAATAATAATAATCACAGATCGGTTCGAACCCCGCCTTCGGTTGTCCTGAGAATGGTTTTCTATGGTTTCCCGTTATCACTTAAAGACAAATGCTGGCACAGTTCTCACTCATAGGCCACAGATGTTTCTTTCCACTCCTTAACCAGTTTCAACTACCATCATTCATTTCATCTTCCTTAGCTCCTCAACTGAGGTTGGCATCAGGAAGGGCACCCAGCCGTAAAATTATGGTGCCCGAAGACAGGTCCGAGCCTCCGCGGAGGTGTGCCTGAGCCGGAGTTTACGTACGGTAGAGTGGCCAGTTCCTTTCCGCTCCTCCATTCCCTTATCCCCCACCAACAGCGCGTACCAACCCATCCAAATCTTGACCACGCCCAATATTGCTTAACTTCACAGATCTCACGGGATCCGGTGTTTCAATACGGCTACGGCCGTTGGCCCTATATCAGGAAAGGGGAAGCTATTGTAGAATGTAATATTACACCAATTTGTCGCATTTTTAAATTTCTATTTGAACGGCTATGGAAAAACCACGCTCCACCTACAAAATTACCTAATTATGAATGTAACCAATAACAGAGACTTTCAGTAAACAAATCCTGTGGTCTACTTAAACTGTCAAATCACAAGTAAGGAAGAAACTTGTTATAGATATGTCAACACTTTTAGCATGAAACTTGATATTGATTTTAGATTACTGTATTTTAAAATTTCAAGCCTGTTGTTATTTTGAAGTGACAGAAGCCGGCCGGTGCATTATGTAATATACCTTCTTCTTCTTCTTCTTCTTCTTCTTCCGCTTTTCCCAAAACTATGGGGTCGCAGGTGCGAACTATGTCGCACATGTGGACTTGGCCATATTTTACGACCGGCTGCCCTTCCTGACGCCAACCCTGTATGGAGGGATGTTAATCACTATTGCGTGTTTCTGTGGTGGTTTGTTGTGTAGTGTGTTGTCTGAATATGATGATGAAAGTGTTGAACACAAACACCCAGCCCCCGGGACAGAAGAATGAATCAGACTTCATTAAAATCCCCGACCCGGTTGGGAATCGAACCCAAGACCCTCTGAACCGAAGGTCTCAACGCTGACCATTCAACCAATGAGTCGGACTCATTTTGTAATATACCAATATTGAATAATATGAGTCAACTCCAGAAATATTTCCAATTGGATCCTGTGGGTGATATTGATAACCGTGACATTTGCAGCATTTGTAAAATAAAAATAAAAAGGATTTTTCGCAAGGAGGTAAATCCCACAACACCAGCAACCTGAAGAAGCATGTCACCTCAGTTCGTAAAATTGTTTTTACTTAACATGAACGTTCCAACAAAGCACATTTCAAACCGTGAAAGTGTAACAGGTGAACAAATGACAGGGGAAGTGACTGTGTTCGGAAGTCATTGTCCTCGTCATCATCGTCAACAACATCACAGTACTCAAATACCAGCCAACCTACTCACACATCTATTCTGGACGGTAAATTCAAATTTAGTCCGCCTCTGTGGTGTAGTGGTTAGTGTGATTAGCTGCCACCCCCGGAGGTACGGATTCGATTCCCGGCTCTGCCACGAAATTAGAAAAAGTGGTAAGAGGGCTGGAACGGGGTCCACTCGGCCTCGGGAGGTCAACTGAGTCGAGGGGGGTTCGTTTCCCACCTTAGCCATCCTGGAAGTGGTTTTCCGTGGTTTCCCACTTCTCCTCCAGGCAAATGCCGGGATGGTACCTAACTTAAGGCCACGGCCGCTTCCTTCCCTCTTCCTTGTCTATCCCTTCCAATCTTCCCATCACCCAGCAAGGCGCCTGTTCAGCATAGCAGGTGAGGCCGCCCGGGCGAGGTACTGGTCATCCTCCCCAGTTGTATCCCCCGACCCAGAGTCTGAAGCTCCAGGACACTGCCCTTGAGGCGGTGGAGGTGGGATCTCTCGCTGAGTCCGAGGGAAAACCGAACCTGGAGGGTAAGCAGATTAAGAAGAAGAAGAAAAATCAAATTTAAATCGGTAGATATTCGATTGAAGGTAATTACCAGGGAAATAGCTCACATGATTTTCAAAGACAACCAGCATGGCAGAAAATAAAGGATTTAAGCAGTTGATTCAGAAATTTGAATCTAGATACCCTTACACCTTACAGTATCGTAATGGGAACATATTGCTTCATTAATAAATACCTTAAACATTTTTGATCAAGCAACATTCGCCATAAGTAATTCTATAGTGACAGTGTCCCGGAAAATCCCCATTGTGGACAGTTTCATATCTCATCTTCAGTATGACCAGGCAAGTGGCTGTACAGTTCGGGTTACGTAGCTATCAGCTTGCATTCGGGGGATAATCGGTTCGAACCCCACTGTCGGCAGCTCTGAAGATGATTTTACGTGGTTTCCCTATTTTTACACCAGGCAAATGCTGGGGACTGTACATTAATTAAGGCCACCGCCGCTTCCTTCCCACTCTTAGCTCTTTCCTACCCCATCGTCGCCGTATGACCTGCCTGTGTCGGTGCGATGTAAATCAGATTGCAAAAAAAAAAAAAAACATCTTCGGTAACAATCACACATTGGATCAGGAACTGTGAAAGTAAGACAGCCATTGCTGGATGAAATTCGTATGCAGTACAAGGACATGAAAGAGAATGAAATATGTTCAATCGCAACGCTATTGAACCCCCGCTTAAAAGGAGTTTTCCGCAGTTCGAGTGCTCTAATTGCTGCAACTTGCTATTCAGTAGAAGGATCCTGAATCTACAACTGCAGAGATGAACTTTTAATTCCATTTTAACACGGTATGTATTCAAATTTTTGGCTAAATTATACGTTGCACTTTAATACTCGCTAAAATAGTATGGAAGAGATTGTTTTATTTTTTTATTTTTACAATTTGCTTTACATCGCACCAAAACAGAAAAGTCTTATGGCGACGAACGGGATGGGAAAGGGCTAGGGGTGGGGAGGAAGCGACCGTGGCCTTAATTATGGTGTAAAAATAGGAAACCACGGAAAACTATCTTCAGTGCTGCCGAAAGCGTGTTTTGATCCCACTCTCTCCCGAATGCAAGCTGTTAGCTAACTGACCCAAAACCGCGTAGCTACTTACTCGGTAATAAAGATTTTATTTTAAAATATTTATTTCAGTTGACCTATTCTTTTCATCCAGCAAAATTGTCTGTTTTGTGAGGTTTTTACGGTAGCATTGCACAATAAAGTGACACAACAAAATCCAATGAGAGTGACAAAACGAGTTCATTGCCAGTTAATACTTAAGACGATGAAATCACCGCATACCTGGAAGAAGATCTGTTGTCTCCCTTCCAAGCGTTTACGATTCCTGGAAAATAATGACACAACAGGTATCATACTATGTGACAGAAATAGACGTAACTCGACCCCCATAGAATGAAACGCTTGTTTTCTTGAACAAAAACTTAGAGCACTATTTAGTTACTGTTTTATCATTCATTTGAATTTCTTTCTTTCCTTCTTTCTTTCTTTCTTTCTTTCTTTCTTTCTTAATCTGTTTACCCTCGAGGGTTGGCTTTTCCCTCGGACTCAGGGAGGGATCCCACCTTCACTGCCTCAAGGGCAGTGTCCTGGAGCAAGAGATATTGGGGCTGGGGACACAACTGGGGAGGATGACCAGTGCCTCGGCCAGGCGGCCTCACCTGCTACGCTGAGCAGGAGCCTTTTTGGGGGGTGGGTAGGTTGGAAGGGGTAGACAAGGAAGAGGGAACGAAGCAGCCGTGGCCTTAAGTTACGTACCATCGCGGCATTTGCCTGGAGGAGAAGTGGGAAACCACGGAAAACCACTTCGAGGATGGCTGAGGTGAGAATCGAACCCACCTCTACTCAGTTGACCTCCCGAGGCTGAGTGGACCACTTTTCAAATTTCGTGGCAGAGCCGGGAATCGAACCTGGGCCTCCGGGGCTGGCAGCTAATTACACTAACCACTAACCAACAGATGCGGACTTCATTTTAATTTAATTTTTTAAATAGTGTTGAAGACATTTTTAGAATTTGGTTTGTAGAACGATGCGTAACTATAGCTACATATCACAATATAATTTAATTTAATTTAATTTAAACCGAGCTCGATATCTGCAGTCGCTTAAGTACGGCCAGTATCCAGTAATCGGGAGATAGTGGGTTCGAGCCCCACTGTCGGCAGCCCTGAAGATGGTTTTCCGTGGTTTCCAATCAATCAATCAATCAATCAATCAATCAATCAATACTGATCTACATTTAGGGCAGTCTCCCAGGTGGCAGATTCCCTATCTGTTGCTTTCCTAGCCTTTTCCTAAATGATTTCAAAGAAATTGGAAATTTATTGAACATCTCCCTTGGTAAGTTATTCCAATCCCTAACTCCCCTTCCTATAAATGAATATTTGCCCCAGTTTGTCCTCTTGAATTCCAAATTTATCTTCATATTGTGATCTTTCCTACCTTTATAAACGCCATTCAAACTTATTCGTCTACTAATGTCATTCCACGCCATCTCTCCGCTGACAGCTCGGAACATACCACTTAGTCGAGCAGCTCTTCTTCTTTCTCTCAATTCTTCCCAACCCAAACATTGCAACATTTTTGTAACGCTACTCTTTTGTCGGAAATCACCCAGAACAAATCGAGCTGCTTTTCTTTGGATTTTTTCCAGTTCTTGAATCAGATAATCCTGGTGAGGGTCCCATACACTGGAACCATACTCTAGTTGGGGTCTTACCAGAGACTTATATGCACTCTCCTTTACATCTTTACTACAACCCCTAAACACCCTCATAACCATGTGCAGAGATCTGTACCCTTTATTTACAATCTCATTTATGTGATTACCCCAATGAAGATCTTTCCTTATATTAACACCTACATACTTACAATGATCCCCAAAAGGAACTTTCACCCCATCAACGCAGTAATTAAAACTAAGAGGACTTTTCCTATTTGTGAAACTCACAACCTGACTTTTATCCCCGTTTATCATCATACCATTGCCTGCTGTCTATCTCACAGCATTTTCGAGGTCACGTTGCAGTTGCTCACAATCTTGTACTGTAACTTATTTATCACTCTATAGAGAATAACATCATCCGCAAAAAGCCTTACCTCCGATTCCACTCCTTTACTCATATCATTTATATATATATAAGAAAACATAAAGGTCCGATAATACTGCCTTGAGGAATTCCCCTCTTAATTATTACAGGGTCAGATAAAGCTTCACCTACTCTAATTCTCTGAGATCTATTTTCTAGAAATATAGCAATCCATTCAGTTACTCTTTTGTCTAGTCCAATTGCACTCATTTTTGCCAGTAGTCTCCCATGATCCACCCTATCAAATGCTTTAGACATGTCAATCGCGATACAGTCCATTTGACCTCCAGAATCCAAGATATCTGCTATATCTTGCTGGAATCCTACAAGTTGAGCTTCAGTGGAATAACCTTTCCTAAAACCGAATTGCCTTCTATCGAACCAGTTATTAATTTCACAAACATGTCTAATATAATCAGAAAGAATGCCTTCCCAAAGCTTACATACAATGCATGTCAAACTTACTGGCCTGTAATTTTCAGCTTTATGTCTATCATCCTTTCCTTTATACACCGGGGCTACAATAGCAACTCTCCATTAATCTGGTATAGCTCCTCCGACCAAACAATAATCAAATAAGTACTTCAGATATGGTACTATATCCCAACCCATTGTCTTTAGTATATCCCCAGAAATCTGATCAATTCCAGCCGCTTTTCTAGTTTTCAACTTTTGTATCTTATTGTAAATGTCATTGTTATCATACGTAAATTTTATTACTTCTTTGGCCTTAGTCTCCTCCTCTATCTCGACATCATCCTTGTAACCAACAATCTTTACATACTGCTGACTGAATACTTCTGCCTTTTGAAGATCATCACATACACACTCCCCTTGTTCATTAATTATTCCTGGAATGTCCTTCTTGGAACCTGTTTCTGCCTTAAAATACCTATACATACCCTTCCATTTTTCACTAAAATTCGTATGACTGCCAATTATGCTTGCCATCATGTTATCCTTAGCTGCCTTCTTTGCTAGATTCAATTTTCTAGTAAGTTCCTTCAATTTCTCCTTACTTCCACAGCCATTTTTAACTCTATTTCTTTCCAGTCTGCACCTCCTTCTTAGTCTCTTTATTTCTCTATTATAATAAGGTGGGTCTTTACCATTCCTTACCACCCTTAATGGTACAAACCTGTTTTCGCATTCCTCAACAATTTCTTTAAACCCATCCCAGAGTCTGTTTACATTTTTATTTACCGTTTTCCACCGATCATAGCTACTTTTTAGAAACTGCCTCATGCCTGCTTTATCAGCCATATGGTACTGCCTAACAGTCCTACTTTTAAGACCTTCCTTTCTATCACCAGGCAAATGCCGGGGCTGTACCATAATTAAGGCCACGGCCGCTTTCTTCCACTTCCTAGGCCTATCCTATCCCATCGTCGCCATAAGACCTATCTGTGTCAGTGCGACGTAAAGCAAATAGCAAAAATAAAATTAATTTACAATTACGGTACACATATATTGAAGTTTTAACATGAAAATGCCTATTTAGTAAATAATATTGTATTAAGAAATTTCTCTTTTATATTTTCTTGCAAGAATTACAGTATCGGAATTTGGAGTAACGAAACAAATATCATATATTTGTTTCGAGTATAGATAAAAACTGGCATTGACTCATCTCTAAACAATAATCTTCTTATTCTTATTATTTTACCACTTTTCCCACACCTGTGAGGTCGCGGGTGCGAACTGTGCCGCACACGTGATTTGGCCCTGTTTCACGGCCCGACGCCTTTCCTGACGCCAACCGTATATGGAGGGATGTAATCACTCTTGCATGTTTCTGTGGTGGTTGGTAGTGTAGTGTGTTGTCTGAATATGAAGAGTAAAGTGTTTAACGGACAAAAATACCCAGTCCTCGTACCAGAACAATTAATCAGACGCGATTCAAATTTCCAACCCGGCCGGAAATGGAACCCGGGCCCCTCTGAACCGAAGGCCTCAACGCAGACCATTCAGCCAATGAGTCGGATATCTCTAAATAATAATAATAATAATAATAATAATAATAATAATAATAATAATAATAATAATAATAATAATAATAATAATAACCCTAAGCATCTGTCAGTATTTCGAGGGTACCGAAGAAGACTAGCAAGGAGATGTTTTCACATCGAAAACGCAGCGCAACGAGGAAGTTCTCTACTCCAGACGCTCGTGATCCATGGATCGAATATCACTTCCGTGGTGTTTTCGTGAATTTGTTTGAAAGTTCAGTTTGTACTGCACCCAATTAATTGAGCCTAATTACATCATATCAACATATTGCTACTGATATTGATAATGTAATTTTTCCACACAGTTGAGAATATGTTCTCACACTCTGGCAGGAAGCAGAAAAATCACAATAGATGTTTAAGCCGGCCAGAGCACTTCGGAGCACGGTTTGTTTTGGTGCAATAAAGCAATTATCTTCACACAAAGAGGGAGAGGACGCGTTGGTACTTTGAAATTGAGGTCAAGGAGTGGTAGTTTTCCATCTGAAGACAAGAAAGAGCTTCCAACCACCCCCACGAAAGTGAACTAGGAACAGTCCAATGTTACCCGCTAGAAACCGGTCAACCAATCAGGGAGCTGAATTTGTATTATTCAAATGTAGCGCTTCCTCATATTTATTTTCGTCATAGAATCGGACAGTAATTGTATACTTGTTTATCAGAGTGACACTTTAGGTTGGGGATCATAGTGAGTGTGTATGCTAAATCCTGTTAATATGCAGTAAATATTAAGTTAGCAGAAGTTATGTCTGGGAACGAGAGTACCTGAAGTTCGCGCCGGAACCGTACGACAGCCGGCGGTGCGACAAAAGAAATATTCCCACCCACGCCACCTATACTGTGCATAATTGTATGATTAATTCGGTGATCACAGGGTAGTGATGGAACCACCAGCAGTTTAAGTATAAATTTAGATGATAAGGACGGTCCGCATCGAGCTGCGTGTATTAAAGGACGCTCTTGAAATTCTGAAAATATCAGTCCGCCAGAAATCGAAGCAGGTCTCTGCCGCCAAGAGGAAGGGACACTTGTTCACCAAGGATCGTACAGACCAGACGTGTCAGCGAATTTCTCTCTTTTGAACATTGGGCGACATTTGTGAAATGTAAACTTTAAGGCAACTTAGCCGAGCATTCAAAGACACCGTCTTGTATTAGAACGAGTAATTGCGGTCAGAGTTATAGAGATATTCTAATTGAGTGATAAGCCAATTAGTCACTAATTTTATTTGCCATATATTACTTTGTAACATTTTGAGAGTAATGGGTAAACAAAGGAACTTCTTTCGTACAAGAATAGGCTGTACGGGAAATGTTACTAGCAGGAGCCATTAAGAAATAACAGTAGTGGTAGAGTCAATGGATGGATTATTCCACAGGTCATTGACAACTAGTAGGACAACAAACTTGCTGCAGAGGGATTATCGCCGGCCGCAGTCCAGTGTGTAAATAACTTTCACTGAGGGAGCGAGGGCCACACTCACACAATCGTCTCGCAGGAATGTCCAGAGAAGCGGGCGTGGTGTTAAAAAAAAAAATAAAAGTGAATCTTTTATATGTGTTTTCAGTCAGTGTATATAATTATTAGTATTTAAGCCGCTGAAGTTGCAAGAAAAGTGTCGTGTGCCCAAGGAAATTGATACCATGGAGGTATACATCAATTTTGTGAAGATGTGCCTTATGTATTGCAACATGTTCTAACTTCAACCAGATGGATGCCCCTGTGGGGTGAAGCTTAATGGCAGAATGTGAGTAACAAAAAATCTCATGTAATCTTTCACTGATTGTACTATTTCCTTAGGCGTTACGCGAGCTGCTAAGTAGATGTTTAGGTATTGTAATTTCATATTTTTGGTGTAGCACAGAGGAGAGGTAAAAATGCTGATTTATGCACGTAGTTTGTGTTTAATTTCAATTATCTTTTTCTTATTATTATTATTAATTTTTTTGTCGATGTTATTGTCGGATTGGACCGAATTAGTTTAAATGCTTAGGCCTACATTTGAACTAGATTTGAGGTCAATATTATGCTTATTGGCAGTGGCAGGGTATGATATTTGATTCGCTAGTCACCAGACGGAAGTTTTCTTTGACATTAAAGTAGACTCATTTTTTTTGTTATGGTTATTTTGCAACCATCTTAATTAGTTGATTCTAAATTTCTCCTGAATGCTGATTACATGGACAGGAGGAATATGATTTGCTTAGTTAACTGTTCAGATTTGATTTGGAGAATGTAATTGAATTTTATTGTAGTCTGATAGAGGCATTAATTTGGGAAGTGATCATTGGAAGATTAATCGTGGTGAATCTAGGCCCACGCGTCAAAATATGCTATGTCATTAGGCCCAGACGACAGTATATGTGTGTTAAGATAATTATGTGATGATGGATAAGCCACTACGGGCAATTATCTCAGTATGTGAGAAATGAGGGAATGATAATGAGGCGATGAGCCGGATAAATATAATGGTCAGCCGAGGAGCTGAGAGTTAGTAGTCAAGCCATTGAGCTTAATACACGGAGCGATATGCAAGCTCTGACAGCTTGATATCACAATGTGCATATATGTGCCGGCAATGTGAAGCCGAGGTATGAAAATGAGCGGGAGGACCAGATGCCCCGTGAAGTGAAAATGCATTTGTAATATCTATTATCACGACGAATTAATAAATGTGGCGACATGGCATAGCATATTGTACTAGATAAGTATAGGTAAAGATAGCAGGTTAAGTCTGCAATAGTACTCATGAGGATAGTTAAATCCCATTTTATATGCCAACATCGCATTATAATAAGTGTTTTGAACTTTGGTTTTAAATAGGAGTTTGTGAACCTCATTTTTCGTAATGTTGTTGTGAGTTGATTTTGAGTTGATTTAATTTTAATTACTCCTTGTTTTTTTTTTGTAGTGAATAGAGTAGGGGAGCCATGAAACTGATAATTGGACATGGTGAATCAATATTCTTAACCAGAGAGTTGAAATTGCAGGACTCTGGGCAAGATAACATGTTTATCGGTGACGATGCAATCTACATCATATTATGTTAAATTCATTTACGATTATGAGTGCGTGCATGAATAAGCAGCGGTATAGGAAATGTAAATATCACGTGGACTCGTACGTTGATCATCTCTCAACCCTGACGAGTATATTTTATTGATGTGTAAGTTAGATTATTCTCTGTGACTACAAGGTAATATTATTAGTTTACGTAATTTTAAGTCCATTAGTGTGATAGGTGATTTGTTCACTCATTTGTAAATAGTACGGCAGTTCGTGTAACGTAAGTACAGGATGTGTTAGGTTCGTGTTATTACGTCACGGAACACGACACAACAGATTTGTAGGACTTACTGAACGAATGTTTGTCGTAAATTAAATTGTATTTTATTAGGAAGCGATGTAATTGATTTTGATGATTAATTGCCATAAGTTGGTTCTGACAGTAATACTGGCCTTGATGCATAAATTTGCATATTTTTGAGTGTGTTAAAAGATGAGGTTTTATCTTTTTAAAGTTCAGTAAGATCCAGGGTTTAGAAATTAAATTTGCAGAGTTCATAAGTATGATTACGTCACGCTGCACAGCGGTTTATTTGTGTTACATCTATCCTCAGGTTTTCAATGAGTGTATTTAATGTTAAATAATGGACATAGAGTTTGGAGATTGTACTCCTAGGAATGTTGGAATGTTCTAGATTACACGTTAGTAGAGTTCTTGTTTATGACACTATGATATCTATCGTAAACACACCATATTATATCGATCTAGTTGAATCAGTAAATGACACTTTATTGGGATATTATTGTTAAACGCACTATTTTGGTGTACTTGAGGTTGCATTTTGGTCAACGGCTCACTTCACTTATATTTGTTGACAATTTTATTTGGATCATTTTTAATTAATTATTCTATTAATCAATTAATTTATTGATCACATTCAGATTAGTCATGATTAATTGCAGGTATTCTTATATTGCATCTTCAACGGTGACACTAAACTTGATTGAGCTTTGGTTCAAGCCTTGTGCATACTTACTAAATTCTTGCTTTGTCAATAAAGTTTATTTATTACATAATCAGTCCGTGTCATGGTGGTTATTTTAGACTATTTACTGGTAATCCTTAGTTAGGCAACCCCTATGCACCAACCCACAGGCGACCTGGAACTGAGCACACCCGAGAAGGAATCTCTACGATGCGGTAAGTATATTTTTTCTAGCAGCCGGAGACAGCATATATCAAGAGGAACCGCAGCTCTACCGACAAAAGGGTGCATGGGGATGTATGAGTCATATTAAAAATGGCGTCCCAAAGTGGAGCTCGATTATCGCCTTATGATGGTAAGAATGGTTAGGTCGTGACAGACGGACAATTTAGAACATTCCAAGGGTAAATAAGTAGTTATAAACACTGTGCAGTTGTGTGACTGTATAATGGTAGTCATGTGATAAAGTAACGTTGTTTATCCCATTGTAAGGATAAGTAAGGAAATGTTGTGTTGTGTTGTAAATAGCTATTAAGTTTCGCCCTAGTGAAAGGGGGGTCCAGTATTTTATATATTTGTTTACGATGGTGGTAACTGATGAGCAGTGGGAACAGCTAATCACGGGCATTAATATGCTAAATGGTAAAGTGGACGCGGTCCAGAGTGAAATGAAGGCGGATCAGAACACACTCACGGAGAACTTAAATAAATCATTGGAAGACACACAGAACACTTTGACTCTGAATTTAAATAAACAATTGGAGGACACACAGAACACTTTAACCCAGAACTTGAGTGAACAGTTAGATGTTATTCAGACAGAGTTTTCACGTAACCAGGAGGAGCTGCGTAAGGAACTGTCAGAAAATCAGGAAAAGCTACTGGAACAGTGTGATAAAAATAGGAAAGAAACCAAGCAGGAGCTTAGTAATTTGGCTCATGCACATAAACAACTTATCAAACAGCTAGGGGATGTAACGTTGTCACTAAGTAGCAAAATAGATGACACTAAGAAACAGGTCGAGGAACAGTGTAAAAAAATGGCCGAACACATTCTTATGGTCCAAGACCAAATGAATGTATTAGAGGCAGACACGCAAAAGAGTCTGACCTCAATAGCTAACGAAGTTCACGAAGGGCTAGAGAAGTTCGACCAAGGATTAAGAGTTATGGAGGAGGCTAGGATCGCGAACAAGGAAGACGTGACTAAACAACTCGTAGGAATGAGAGAGGAAATTACAGCTTGGCAGACTGAAATGGCCAGTACCATTGATAAGGAGCTTAAAATTGGTGACGAGTTAATGCGTGACGAAGAACGAGAGGTTGTCAATGGTGAAATCAATAACCTGCAAACTCAGACGGAAAATCTGGCAACATTGGTTAAGTGTATGTCAGAAGAGCAGGCTATTCTAAAGGCTGGTATGAGGAAGGACGGGACAGCATTTCAACAACCAGCACCTGTTGTTACACCTCAGGTAACAGAAAGGATTAGTGTCGACCCGAGCACTCAGCCAGTTCGTAAAGAGAATGTTCAAACAATTGTAGCGCACTCAAACCTCGTCAATATATTAAAATTGAGCGACGAGCAACCACGGAAGTTTAACGGTACTAATTCCGTGACCCCTAAAATGTTCCTTAGAGATCTGAAGGCTTATTTTCAGGAAATGCAGATTCCGGAGGAAAAGAAATTAAGAATAACTGAGAAATATTTAGAGTCAAGTCCTAAGACATGGTTCATAGGCTTTCGCACTTCATTTAGTACATTTGAAGATTTTGAGAGGGCATTTCTCAATCGTTTTTGGAACTTAGGGACACAGCAGAGTTTACGGTTAGAACTTTACTCCAAAAAGTATACGAGCACTCAGCCTACGCAATTTAGTAGGTACTTCCTAGATCAGTTGGTTAAATTGCAGGAGCTAGACAATCCTCCATCTCAGAGTGAGCTTGTCCAAGTGCTCATTAAGCAACTTCCAGTCGAGGTTCAGAGGATGTTAATTACCTCGAAAGTTCAAACCCCGGAGGACGCAGAAGAGATTTTACGCCAGTTAGACGCCACAACCAGTGTAAATTCACCTAGGCCAACACGGAACCTCGAGCATAAAGTGTTTGTAGTCGAAAACGTGGAAACCAATAGTCACCAGGACAGGATTAGCCCGAATACAGGAGCAATACCACGCAGGAAGCCCGATAATAGGGAACAGCTTAACAATGCAGAATTCCGTAACGAGAGGCCAGTGCGGAATAATTATGAATATAATAGGAGTTATCCTAGACAAGACCTCAGACGTGACAGGAATAGGTACGAATATCGGAACCGTGACCGTCCTTACCAAAGGTATAATCAACGCGGAAGGTGGTACGGTAGAAATCAACAGCAACAATCGTACAGATATCGTAACAGAGAACCGGATCATCGTGACAGGGAGAATAAACGGTATGTCCAAGATTTGAACTCAGAACGTCAAGAAAGGGAACGTTGGAGAGAGGCCATTAATCAAACGGACCTCAATCCGGACATAGTAGGCGCAGAAAGTATCGAGTATCAGAGAACGCGCAACCAAGCTGACCGCAGGCAGCAGTCTTTGAACCCGGAAGCCCAGCCATACTCACAGAATGGCCACGGGCAGCAAAAAAAAAAAAAACGCCAATGTAATATCAATGTCTCCATCCGACCGGAACGAGCTTGTGCTAATGGCCGACAACTCGAGTGATTGGGTTGTAGCGCAGGTGGATTCCTGGGTCGTGCAGCCACAAGATCTTTTGGAAGATCCTATAATAAGAGAGGCCAAACAGATACCGAAATTGCCGGTCATAAACGTTAGGTTGTATGGCACAAATATTAGAGCTCTCACAGACACAGGAGCGTCGATAAGTATTATATCCAGAGCACTGTATGAAGATATAAAAGAACGTCACAAACTTCCAGAGATTCCTGTATCTTCTGTCAAAATAAGAGGGATTATTCCGGATAAAACGACAGTATGCAAATCCCAAACATTGTTGGAAATGCAAATCGGAAACTCTATTTTTACGCACCCATTTGTGATTATGTCGAAGGTTAACCACAACCTAATTCTAGGAGCTGACTTTTTGAGGGCCACTAATGCGGTGATTGACCTGGCCAACAACCAAGTCAAATTCCGAAAACCGGAAGGGGATGATCATGTTTGTCTAGACCCCGAAATAAATTGTAAAACGGATGTGAGTGTGGATAACCAGGAAGAACCCATTAACGAGGATATTGCGCAAATTTTAGACAATGAGAGCATATTTGCCAATATTTTCAGTGCTGAAATGGACGAGGAAATTGAGAGTTTAATATCAAGCAAGGTGGCCGAATTTAACGGAACCAAAGAGCAAAAGGATAAGCTACGAGCTCTATTGGTGAAGTATAAGACTGTTTTTGACTCGAAGGTTGGTCTGATCCCTAATTTCAAGTACGCATTAAATGTCACAGATTGGCGTCCATATAAATGTAAGCCATATCCTATTCCAGAAAAGCATTACGCGGAGGTGAAACGCGTCATTAAGGAAATGGAAGAGAACGGAATTATATCAAAAAGGGTCACCCCTTTTCTAAATAATTTAGTGATTGTAGTCAAAACAGACGGATCGCTCCGCATTTGTGTTGATGCGAGAATGCTCAATCAGAAACTGATACCAGAATACGATCAGATACCATCTGTCAAGGACGTCATTAGGAAGTTCAATGGCATGAGCATGTTTACCGGAGTTGATCTTACTAGTTCATTCCACCATATCCAGCTGGAGGAAAAATCCCGATTGTTAACAGGATTCCTATTTGACCAGCGCACTTATACCTACAATAGACTCGCATTTGGTATACGCAACAGTACGGCAGCTCTTCTCCGTGCCCTAGATAGAAATCTTACGGACGAAGTTAAGGAGGTGACGACTCGTTTTATTGATGATATTATTATTCCTAGTAGAAATTTCGAGGAAAATTTAGAATATGTGGAGAAGTTACTTAAAAATTTGATGGACACAGGCTTTAAGGTTAACTTAAAGAAATCCCATTTCTGCCAATCAGAGATTCTATTTTTAGGACATGTGATTGATGGCCAGGGAATACGCCCCAACCCTGTAAAGATAGAAGCTATCCAGAACTTTCCGAGGCCAAGAAGAGTTAAGAACATACGACAATTCTTGGGTCTCTGTAATTTCTTTTCGGACCATTGTATGAACTATACTGAGGTAGTGGCACCACTGCAAGATATGCTCCACAAGAATAACAAATGGAAGTGGACGAAGGAGACAGAAATGGCATTTCAGCGGACGAAAGAATTGTTAGCACGGAGTATTAAATTGTCATACCCGGATTTCGAACAACCGTTTGTGCTACAAACTGACGCATCCAACGTTGGAATTGGAGCAATTTTATACCAAGAGGATGATAAACCGCCTCACTTAAAGAAATTCATATCATTTTATAGCCGCAAGCTGAGGAAGCATGAAGTTAACTACAGTACTACCGAACTGGAAATGCTAGCGATAGTACAGGCCTTACAACACTGGCACAAGGTCATTTATGGTTTTCCAGTAAAGATTCGGACCGACCATAAAGCCTTGACATTTATGCTAAAAACAGCTATTTCTAGTCCACGAGTGTCACGCTGGTCGCTGTATGTACAGCAATTTAATTTTACAATTGAACATTGCCCTGGCAAGGATAACATTGTAGCTGACATTTTAAGTAGGAACCCCAGCGAGCCACTTGAACATGTAAATTATGTCGATTTAGTACCGGATGATCATGAAGTCTTACGACACCTAAGTCAATTACATCAATTTCAACAGGCAGAAAACTCTTTGAGCAAGCTGATCGACTTTTTCCAGAACAGAATTCAGCAGGGAGATCCAAACTACCGGGACATCCAGAAGCAAGCTGAGGAATATTTATTCATTAATAATTTGCTCGTTAAATATGTTGATAGAGATCACACAAAATTGAGAGTGGTAATACCATCTCAACTTCAAAACGAAATTATCTGGCATGTACACCGAATTACCGGACATGGCGGTATCGACAAAGTAGTTGCCACTATTCAAGAAAGTTTTACTTGGAGAAATTTAAGAGAGTCAGTGAGGGACACTGTTGTGACTTGTGACACATGCCAGCGAGTAAAAGCGAACCCTTATCTCATTAAACAAGAACCTATCCCTATATTGCCTACGGAACCTAAAAAGCTGTTCTCAATGGATATTTTCGGCCCTATTCCGAAGTCAACCCGTGGGAACCGTTTTGTTTTAGTGACCATGGATGTATTTTCGAAATACACGACTCTATATCCGATCCAAAAGGCTAACACTAAGCTTGTACTAAGATGTCTTACCAGAAACATTATACCGAACATGGGTAAGCCACAAAGTTTGCTAACTGATCATGGAACTCAGTTCACATCAGCTCAATTCAGAAATGCTTTACAGGAGCTCGAAATTAAGCATGTCATGAGCTCAATTCGTAATCCTCAAAGTAATCCTTCGGAAAGAGTAATGAAGGTCATCTCTAAATTTTGTAGAATTTACATACCGAATCAACACAGTAAATGGGTTCAATTGCTACCAGTCATCATGGACTGTATAAACCATACTATCCACGAAGCTACGGGATTTATACCCTCAGTCACCCATTTAAATGAATACCCTATTCGACCGTGGACAGCAATTATTAATTGCCCAGCGGATCCTAGGCCAGCTCCTGACGTATGTGTAAGGAGGGTTGCCGAACACTTGCAGCAACAGGCGCAACGTCGACAGAGAAGATTAAGAGGGAAGAGATTCCATCGCCCACTTAGAGTAGGTGAGTACGTTCTTTTACGTCGTCCAGTCTCATCTGCACCGGAGGCGAAATTTTATGCTAAATTCGCACCATTATATGTGGGACCGTATAGAATAACCGAGTCACTTCACAATAACGCATACAGGATAGTCAGCCTAGATGGTCAAGAGGAGATGACTTTTAATGCCCGAAGCTTAAAGTTGTATCGACCACCACCCGGAGGAATTCCACAAGTGAACCTGGTAGAATATTCACAGAGTGAAGAAGAGGAGGACTCATCTACGGAAGAGGAGATGACGGCTGACGAAGATTGGTCCATGGCAGAGGATGATGACGATATTTCTGCAGTGGAGGAAGAAGAAGAAGAAGATGAAGATGATGACCAATTCAACCTGAGCTGTGATGAGGAAGAAATATCACCGAATGACGGAGACCTACCAATCACGAAATCCGTAGTGAAGCGAGAAGAAGATGGACGTGATGATTGCCCAGAATGTCTGCAAGAGGCCACGGAGCTGAGAGAAATCATGGAGACAATTATCGCCGAGTTACAGGAGGAACGTAGACAACTAGAAGAAGAAAATTTGCGACTACGAAGAGAATTTACTAACTAAGCGAGGTACAGAGTTGAGGCTCAATTATGGTTGCAGTTTTGTAACCAAGTTGAGATTGAATGACATAAGATCTAGAAATCTTCCTCATATTCTTTCGGAACATTTCTATTTTTAGTAAGGGAGGAGTTGCACCCAATTAATTGAGCCTAATTACATCATATCAACATATTGCTACTGATATTGATAATGTAATTTTTCCACACAGTTGAGAATATGTTCTCACACTCTGGCAGGAAGCAGAAAAATCACAATAGATGTTTAAGCCGGCCAGAGCACTTCGGAGCACGGTTTGTTTTGGTGCAATAAAGCAATTATCTTCACACAAAGAGGGAGAGGACGCGTTGGTACTTTGAAATTGAGGTCAAGGAGTGGTAGTTTTCCATCTGAAGACAAGAAAGAGCTTCCAACCACCCCCACGAAAGTGAACTAGGAACAGTCCAATGTTACCCGCTAGAAACCGGTCAACCAATCAGGGAGCTGAATTTGTATTATTCAAATGTAGCGCTTCCTCATATTTATTTTCGTCATAGAATCGGACAGTAATTGTATACTTGTTTATCAGAGTGACACTTTAGGTTGGGGATCATAGTGAGTGTGTATGCTAAATCCTGTTAATATGCAGTAAATATTAAGTTAGCAGAAGTTATGTCTGGGAACGAGAGTACCTGAAGTTCGCGCCGGAACCGTACGACAGCCGGCGGTGCGACAAAAGAAATATTCCCACCCACGCCACCTATACTGTGCATAATTGTATGATTAATTCGGTGATCACAGGGTAGTGATGGAACCACCAGCAGTTTAAGTATAAATTTAGATGATAAGGACGGTCCGCATCGAGCTGCGTGTATTAAAGGACGCTCTTGAAATTCTGAAAATATCAGTCCGCCAGAAATCGAAGCAGGTCTCTGCCGCCAAGAGGAAGGGACACTTGTTCACCAAGGATCGTACAGACCAGACGTGTCAGCGAATTTCTCTCTTTTGAACATTGGGCGACATTTGTGAAATGTAAACTTTAAGGCAACTTAGCCGAGCATTCAAAGACACCGTCTTGTATTAGAACGAGTAATTGCGGTCAGAGTTATAGAGATATTCTAATTGAGTGATAAGCCAATTAGTCACTAATTTTATTTGCCATATATTACTTTGTAACATTTTGAGAGTAATGGGTAAACAAAGGAACTTCTTTCGTACAAGAATAGGCTGTACGGGAAATGTTACTAGCAGGAGCCATTAAGAAATAACAGTAGTGGTAGAGTCAATGGATGGATTATTCCACAGGTCATTGACAACTAGTAGGACAACAAACTTGCTGCAGAGGGATTATCGCCGGCCGCAGTCCAGTGTGTAAATAACTTTCACTGAGGGAGCGAGGGCCACACTCACACAATCGTCTCGCAGGAATGTCCAGAGAAGCGGGCGTGGTGTTAAAAAAAAAATAAAAGTGAATCTTTTATATGTGTTTTCAGTCAGTGTATATAATTATTAGTATTTAAGCCGCTGAAGTTGCAAGAAAAGTGTCGTGTGCCCAAGGAAATTGATACCATGGAGGTATACATCAATTTTGTGAAGATGTGCCTTATGTATTGCAACATGTTCTAACTTCAACCAGATGGATGCCCCTGTGGGGTGAAGCTTAATGGCAGAATGTGAGTAACAAAAAATCTCATGTAATCTTTCACTGATTGTACTATTTCCTTAGGCGTTACGCGAGCTGCTAAGTAGATGTTTAGGTATTGTAATTTCATATTTTTGGTGTAGCACAGAGGAGAGGTAAAAATGCTGATTTATGCACGTAGTTTGTGTTTAATTTCAATTATCTTTTTCTTATTATTATTATTAATTTTTTTGTCGATGTTATTGTCGGATTGGACCGAATTAGTTTAAATGCTTAGGCCTACATTTGAACTAGATTTGAGGTCAATATTATGCTTATTGGCAGTGGCAGGGTATGATATTTGATTCGCTAGTCACCAGACGGAAGTTTTCTTTGACATTAAAGTAGACTCATTTTTTTTGTTATGGTTATTTTGCAACCATCTTAATTAGTTGATTCTAAATTTCTCCTGAATGCTGATTACATGGACAGGAGGAATATGATTTGCTTAGTTAACTGTTCAGATTTGATTTGGAGAATGTAATTGAATTTTATTGTAGTCTGATAGAGGCATTAATTTGGGAAGTGATCATTGGAAGATTAATCGTGGTGAATCTAGGCCCACGCGTCAAAATATGCTATGTCATTAGGCCCAGACGACAGTATATGTGTGTTAAGATAATTATGTGATGATGGATAAGCCACTACGGGCAATTATCTCAGTATGTGAGAAATGAGGGAATGATAATGAGGCGATGAGCCGGATAAATATAATGGTCAGCCGAGGAGCTGAGAGTTAGTAGTCAAGCCATTGAGCTTAATACACGGAGCGATATGCAAGCTCTGACAGCTTGATATCACAATGTGCATATATGTGCCGGCAATGTGAAGCCGAGGTATGAAAATGAGCGGGAGGACCAGATGCCCCGTGAAGTGAAAATGCATTTGTAATATCTATTATCACGACGAATTAATAAATGTGGCGACATGGCATAGCATATTGTACTAGATAAGTATAGGTAAAGATAGCAGGTTAAGTCTGCAATAGTACTCATGAGGATAGTTAAATCCCATTTTATATGCCAACATCGCATTATAATAAGTGTTTTGAACTTTGGTTTTAAATAGGAGTTTGTGAACCTCATTTTTCGTAATGTTGTTGTGAGTTGATTTTGAGTTGATTTAATTTTAATTACTCCTTGTTTTTTTTTTGTAGTGAATAGAGTAGGGGAGCCATGAAACTGATAATTGGACATGGTGAATCAATATTCTTAACCAGAGAGTTGAAATTGCAGGACTCTGGGCAAGATAACATGTTTATCGGTGACGATGCAATCTACATCATATTATGTTAAATTCATTTACGATTATGAGTGCGTGCATGAATAAGCAGCGGTATAGGAAATGTAAATATCACGTGGACTCGTACGTTGATCATCTCTCAACCCTGACGAGTATATTTTATTGATGTGTAAGTTAGATTATTCTCTGTGACTACAAGGTAATATTACTAGTTTACGTAATTTTAAGTCCATTAGTGTGATAGGTGATTTGTTCACTCATTTGTAAATAGTACGGCAGTTCGTGTAACGTAAGTACAGGATGTGTTAGGTTCGTGTTATTACGTCACGGAACACGACACAACAGATTTGTAGGACTTACTGAACGAATGTTTGTCGTAAATTAAATTGTATTTTATTAGGAAGCGATGTAATTGATTTTGATGATTAATTGCCATAAGTTGGTTCTGACAGTAATACTGGCCTTGATGCATAAATTTGCATATTTTTGAGTGTGTTAAAAGATGAGGTTTTATCTTTTTAAAGTTCAGTAAGATCCAGGGTTTAGAAATTAAATTTGCAGAGTTCATAAGTATGATTACGTCACGCTGCACAGCGGTTTATTTGTGTTACATCTATCCTCAGGTTTTCAATGAGTGTATTTAATGTTAAATAATGGACATAGAGTTTGGAGATTGTACTCCTAGGAATGTTGGAATGTTCTAGATTACACGTTAGTAGAGTTCTTGTTTATGACACTATGATATCTATCGTAAACACACCATATTATATCGATCTAGTTGAATCAGTAAATGACACTTTATTGGGATATTATTGTTAAACGCACTATTTTGGTGTACTTGAGGTTGCATTTTGGTCAACGGCTCACTTCACTTATATTTGTTGACAATTTTATTTGGATCATTTTTAATTAATTATTCTATTAATCAATTAATTTATTGATCACATTCAGATTAGTCATGATTAATTGCAGGTATTCTTATATTGCATCTTCAACGGTGACACTAAACTTGATTGAGCTTTGGTTCAAGCCTTGTGCATACTTACTAAATTCTTGCTTTGTCAATAAAGTTTATTTATTACATAATCAGTCCGTGTCATGGTGGTTATTTTAGACTATTTACTGGTAATCCTTAGTTAGGCAACCCCTATGCACCAACCCACAGGCGACCTGGAACTGAGCACACCCGAGAAGGAATCTCTACGATGCGGTAAGTATATTTTTTCTAGCAGCCGGAGACAGCATATATCAAGAGGAACCGCAGCTCTACCGACAAAAGGGTGCAGTACGTTATTTTCATCACAAACACATTAAAGATATGTACCAGTAACATGTACTGAAAGACATTCGTTTATGTGTATAGTCATCTGCTTCTCTGTGGGAAATCGGATGTTATCTACAGAATATGAAAGTCCACAGCCAGTTTCCATTCATTCTACCGGATCAGGAATGGAATAAATGAAGCCCCATCTAGCGGCCAGGATAGGAATTGTGCCGGCTGCCAAAGCCTATCGCCCTCCTCTAGGGAAATGATTGATGATTGACAGATGAAATGGTGTTGGAGTATGTTGCTGGAATGAAAGATGACAGGGATAACCGGAGTACCCGGAGAAAAACTTGTCCCGCCACCGCTTTGTCCAGCTCAGATCTCTCATGGAGGAACCGGGAATAATAATAATAATACTCTAAAATTATACAGCAGTTTGAGTCATTATAAGAGAAAGGTTCTCAAATCCATTGGACAACAACTCGTTGCTCTATGGAGCAGGCAGTACAGTACTTGTTCCGCTCGCACTAGCAAATTACTCATAGACAAAGATAAAATGTAGCATTATGTAACATTTTTGAATACATTTTTCATTACGTTTACAGACCCAGGTTTAGAACATTTGTCATATTTATTTCATTAAAACCCAATTTTTTTGATTTGTATACTTACTCGTTTAGAAGCCACACATTTCAATACCTTTTGCTGTTTTGAACTGTCTTCTATGGTGAATGAAAGCTTATGTACCCACTGGGCTGAATGTGGTGTAATGTGAGAATAGAGGTTCACATTCGTTAGATCGCATCGGCCTCATCGAAGAGGTCGTTCTCATAGGATATTTTAAGTGGAGTACATTTACTGCAACGGTTATCTGATCGCCTCATTGGAACAGAATCTTCGAAATCAGCTAGCTGTTTGAAAATAATGTGACAAGTGATATTCACATTAACGTATTTTCAAGACAATTGATCCTGAGTGATAGCGAAGACGAATTAGTTATTACTATCTTAAATCCGTATAAACATGATGGTCACTGGGGTAAATACAGTTTTTATGAAGAATTTCCCTATAACGCATACGACATTCTTTTTACAAGTACCTTTTGGATGAATAGTCTGAAAACTGCCTGAGAAAATAGGGACCTATACAATCCAGTGTTTCACCTTATGATTTATTGATCGTTAGAGACATTCCAAGCGAATTAGAAATTGGCACCTCCTAAAAGAAAATGGAAGTGTTTTATCAGATGGTGTTAAATCAACTCGAGGGATTAGAGCTCTCTGCCTAACTTTTTCTCCATTTATGGTTTCAAAATCTACACAATTTTCGTACATATTTCTTACAATTAATCTGGTACCGTTCAGGAGCTCTTTGGAAACGTTCAGATTTCTAAAGAACATCACTATGGCTCCATTTTTTGAATACGAATGTGTGGAAGCAAGCTACTTAATTACAAGGAATTCAAGAATTCTGCAGGAAATTGAAGTAGCTGGCTTTCATCTTCAGTAGTTAATCTGTTGACGCTAGTGGATGTTTTGAACTACCGGGTATAAGCTCAATGACTTACAAATTAATTTCATTACAACTGAGCAAGTGGCTGCGCGGTTTGGGTCGCGTAGCTATCGGAGTGCATTCGGGAGATAGTGGGTTCGAACCCGCTGTCGGCATCCCTGAAGAGAGTTTTCCGCGGTTTCTCATTTTCACACCAGGCAGGCACATGCTGGGACTGTACCTTAATTGAGGTCATGGTCACTTCCTTCCCACTCCTAGCCCTTTCCGATCCCATCGTCGCCTTAAGACCCATCTGTGTCGCGTAGAGAAAGTATCACTTTCCGAGCGAGAACGTCAGCAGGGTTATAAGCTGAAGCCACAGGGAGCCACGAGAGGGAAACACCCCTATCCACTGCTTTATTTACTAACTGTACAAATGAATTTACAAGGTATTGGTGTGCATGCAACATTGGGCCTCTGCTGGAAGTCAGGGTGTATCTCGCCACGCTCCTGACACTGAAGATGAGGAGATGCCGGAACGGAACCTCCACGTCCGGAATTATCCACAGCAGCCCGAGGACGTCACCCTGATAAATGGGCTGATACTGCCAAGTTCTTTGTAAATTTGACTCGATTATGTAATCACTAAAATAACACCACATACCCTCTTAACATGTGGTTTCATTTCGTTTTCTTCTGGGTGCTTCAATTTTTTGTAGGCACTGTAAGAAAAAGTGAATAAATTACTCCACGTAGTGTTATCGGCAGTAAAGGTCGTAAAACTTTGCCTCATCCACACATAGTGCCGATCCCATGTACTGTAATTGCAAAGTAAACAGGAAGAACAACGATAGTGCACGAGACCTTATGCAATTAGGCAACCACTACAGCCCATGTGCTGGGCGGGTAGCGCGATTGTAAGGCGTAAAAGAAATCCACTGTTCTACATTTTCATCTTCCTTCGCCGCTATTCCCATTCCTGGAAGAGTCGCGGGTGCGAACTGTGTAGCACGAGGAATTAGTATTGTTTTACGGACGGATGCCCTTCCTGACACCAATTCGTTCTGGAGGGATGTATTCACTATAGCATATTTTGTGGTGGTAGTGTAGTGTGTATATGAAGAGCAGTATATTGGGTAAGCACAAACACCCAGTCCCCCGGTTTTAAGAATAATAAATTTGATCTAGAAGGCATTGATTTTTTTAATCATAGCATGGCTGTGGGCGGAGTCATGGTGTATAAAACTCAGTGTAACCAAAACTGCACTTCCAAAATTCCCCCTGCACCAATCTGAATGCCCGTAGCACAAGCAGTGTTAACAAAACTGACACAGATGGACACGCAAGTCCTCTGCAGAGAATAAGGGGATTTACTAATCACCTTGGAAGATGTGGTAACAACATTTGGTTATTCATAGTGAACCCTTGAACTTACCGTTCCATCGTCGGTCGTCTGCCTCGGCTGCTTCAGTAGAGAAATATCGTACTCAAGGATCTTGGGGTCGTTACGAATTTTTCTCTGTCACTACATCGACCAAACGACAGGGTTCAGAGGAGAGCATAACTACTTGAAATGAGGAGCAAAAATGTGCTTGTTAAAATATTTATTCAATGTAAATCACGATAATTCATTAATTAAATTGGCAAGGAAATCACTTAGTTTTCACAAAATATTTTAACGCAGTCGCAATGCATAACGTGAGTGGTGAAGTTTTACTGAAATTATTTATTATTGTCTTTCAAAGAATGAAAATGTATTGTAAAATTCGTTGACAGCAAAACCCAGAAAACGAATATAAAACCTGAAAATCTGGCATAATTTATCCAAACGATAACCGAAAGTCAATCCACATGATCCGTGGAAAATATGACATTCAACAAGTAGAATTCCAGATTTACATTTTATTAAGTTTATTCACCATTCTACTATCCTATCGGATATCGGAACATCCCCCAAATGGACCCTTAATCTAACCAAATCGACTATCAGTTACTTTGGATAGGTTACGAAATGTTACTAGAAAGCATGGTGTTCATTACAAGTTCACAGCAATTATCACAATCAAAAATAAAATTCCACCATGTATCGTCATCTTGTGACACCCGTAAATTACAGAGCAATCCCGATGTTGAACACGCATCACCCCAAACAGATGTTCAGAAGGAACCCACAACACGTGATCACGTTACGTGGTCCTGAAGGAATAAAACTGCGAAATGCAGGAAAACATTAATTCATTATGCATTTAGAAGAAATGCCAAACACTGAAGTTAAGGAAAAGCGATAAATCACTTAAATAGTTCTTACTAAACCAGATTTCAATTTATGAAACAATTACATCGTTAAGATTGTTAAATTATAAGTCCACAATATAACACAAATAAAAGGAAATCTTTCCAATATTCTATGACTACGACTACCATTACAAATCTGCGTACGCTTGTCCCATTATACTAAACTACACGTGATTGGTAGATCAAAGTCTCAGTAAATAACGTGAATAAAGACAAATGAAAATAAAATATATCAACAGCTGACGAATCGAAACCGCATTTGTAGTGTAAATCCTGCATAAATCAACTATGTGTCAACACACGGCACTAGCATAATATACCGAACACTCGAACGATAAATCTTAAAGTAAAGAAAAGTAAATTAAAAACGAAAGTTCTTAACGTTCATACCACTACTGATGAACACTATTATGGAAGCACCCTCTGGCTAGTAAGAATTATGTCGAAACATCCCCTAAATACTACCTACTAATACCTTTCACATTCGCATTCACTACTGCAAACACTAAAATCGTTCAAGTGGATTCGCAAAAATGCCTAACCTATGACTTTACTATGTACAGACGAAGCCCTAATCCTGTCGTTGAGCCAACGTTATTGTGTCTACTCTTTCTTAAGTTAATATAATGCGCGCGGCATCCTAAATCTATCGTTGAGCCAACGTTATTGTATCTAGGCAACATTCATACTCCCAGGCAAAATCGAAACTTTTAACACAATGTCCGGATATTTAAATCTAATACTTGTTGAAACTCTAAAACATGAAGTGAAATTCGCTACAGAAATGAACTCGAACCTGGAAATATTACTCTCTATTCCTACAATAAAGCGTGAAATCGAAATTAAGCAACATGTCCGAATAGTTTAATCTATTCCTCAATACAATCTCAACACATGTAGTGAAGTTTGCTAAATAAAAAGAACTCAACTCTCGTATAATGTTATATAATATCGCGGAAAACAATAATCACTACCATCGCAATATCCTCGGCATAACTCAAGTGTGAGGCTCCAACTGGCCTTTCATATTAACATTCCAAACGGGTTTCACGGTATTAAACTGTCCAGTGAAGTAACTTTTCATCAATCTACTCAAGCTAAACTATCATTCTAATAACATTCATTTTTCACACCCGCAATGTTTCTAGTCAGCGATAATTTCGTCTCGTAAAGATACAGAATAAAATTCAATTTACAATAATCAAGTATTATCCTGACCGTGTGTCAGAATGTATTTCGTTCGTGAGGTCGGCTATTACAAAATGCACTTCGCTGGTATCAAATAGAACCGTCACTTAGACTTAATTGCCGTTACCTACGGTCTTATATAAAATAGTAATCACGGGAGAAACATCAACTTGTACTTCGTTACAACGCGCTCACTTGGATTTGACAATCTTTAAATTCATCAACCGTTCTGGATTGCTATAGGATATCGTTCATCTTATACAGCCTGTCTCATAAATATTAAACCTCAACTTATACACCATGTCACAAAAATTCCTCTCCGTCGAAATACAGGACCCCTTTTACTCGGCATCCTCCTCATGCTACATCACTCATAAAATACAGGCTCACTCTGCCTTTAACATCTTCCTAACTATTCTCACAATATTTCATTTCCATTACAATCCATTTTCTCCTTGTTTGAAACTTTTTAAATACAAGCGATCCCATGACCAACTAACTTTATAATGATCTCACAATTTGCTTCTCTAAATTTTTCCTGATCTCAGGAGAAAAAAATAGCATACCGTGATTTTCTGCATCACAAATACACGGTGTCACAAAATTTAAGTTTCCCAAAAATGACACTTTATCATACTTCACTGCATTTCGATATAAACCGCAAATCTCGTTTATGACTGTTGAACGCATAATTTATCATCTCAAAATTTATCCTGACGTGAATATTATTATTATTATTATTATTATTATTATTATTATTATTATTATTATTATTATTATTATTATTATTATTATTATTATTATTATTATTATTTGATAATTTGATATTTGACTTCATCACACTCATAACGGTTATTTTATCGTTCATTATTGTAACTTTTACCGGTCCCAACATTAGTTCATTGATTTTCATTGCAATATTTAACTTCACTTTTACATTTTTAAAAGATATTTAAAACATTTTAAAGTCTCACGCGCTGACATAAATAGTAGACAATTCGCCTCTATACTACAATAACGACAAGACACTTCCTCGTCAACGCAATATACTTGATTACACACGCCACTTATACAACGCGATGTTCTGATTTAGGAATTAATTAATTTAAAGGGACAAGCATTTACATCTCTAACTACAAAACATAATACTTAAATTAGACAGACCTGTAATTGTAGTCGTGTGGCATAGCATTATCCTGGCTTCATCTTATGCCAGCCAACTCCAACTTATCTCTTCATCATTGTAGGATACATTCTTCAATTAAATATTACTTTATACATACACAGATTTTACACTTAGCTTGAAGCAACACACGTTACCATAAATTATTCTATACACATATAACAGCTAAACCTCCTCGCTTCATATTGAGAACTCAACTAATGCAGTTTGTGGGATCTTCCCAACTCCTTTGCTATATGCTTTACGTCGCACCGACACAGATAGGTCTTATGACGACGATGGGATAGGGAAGGCCTAGGAGTGGTGAGAAAGCGGCCGTGGCATTTGCCTGGTGTGAAAATGGGAAACCACGGAAAACCATCTTCAGGGCTGCCGACAGTGGGATTCGAACCCACTATCTCCCGGATGAAAGATCACAGCTGCGCGACTCTAACCGCACGGCCAACTCGCCCGGTCCCAACTCCTTTCTAACCAGATGTTCACAGGTGTGATTGACCGTGAGACACAATGCTTATCTCTGCCAGACTGTCGTCCTACCTTGACGCTTACAAAAACATAACATTGTCCGCAGTAATTCACAAAAGCTATCTATGAATCTGCTGTCTCCCTATGAGAAGTTCAGGAATCCTATAATTATCAAACTTTTGATTCTCTTCCCCGACCGTGATAGATGTAACTACAACGTTTCAGTAGTTAGTTTTGTCTTCGTTTACCATTTACCCTTGCTAAAATATTCATTCCTCAACCCGACTGGCTTTAGAGATTCTACAAGTCTATTTCGCCTGACGTAGGTTCACACTCTCGGTACATAGAATTACCACTGACGCTCCTGCCTTAGGAGGGGGTATTTAAGCATTTTCTAGGGACGCTATGCTTGGCGTGATGTACTGTGGTGCAATCATTCCGATTGAAAACTACTGGACCGATTTCTTCGAGACTAACTCCAGAGATTCCACCTAATTTTCCAGTCATGATGGTGTTGTTTGTTGATTTTCGCATTACTTTAACGGGCGTAATTAATTAATTTCGTGCATTAGGTTTGCTGCCAATTTTACAGTATGTCCTGGTATATACATACCAGTATGGATGCCAAAATCTCTCCAGGCCTTATTAAATACATTTCCAACCTGTGGATTTAAGCTTCACCAAATATTCCCTAAAATTCTTAATTACTTATTACTTTGTTAATGAGAGTGCCGAAATCTCTCGCAATGTGGGTTATTATCCAGAATTTCTTTATTAATTACGCGAGGTCTGCCGAAATGTTCCGACCTCGTTCGAATGTTTGATACCTCGCCTCCCGCTGTGAGTTGCCATGCCACGGAGCGCGAGATGAGCTTTCAATAAAAAATATATTTGCACTCCATCTTGGAGTTGCAATATTATTTAGTAAGGTAGAATTATGGGTTCAATAGGTTTGATCGCAATGTTGAGTGCAACATTTTTGACGGTAGGTAGCATTAACTAGCTACCCCCTCCTAGAGCCACCCGTGAAAACCATGCAATGCCCCTACAGGTGATAATAATTACACGTGGGGTTTTACAGTAAACCATAAGACCTATCTGTGTCGGTGCGACGTAAAGCCCGTTTACAGTAAACTGAAACTTCATTATCGTTTTGAGAAAACAAACATCCTATTGTTTTGCCTTAATACTGCACTACTGCTAATGCATGATGCAGACGTGCCAACTTCCTAAAATAAAAAAATCAAAGGAATTTGTTTGCGGCATATCCCGACATGTTACTACATATAATTGATGACGTAACTTTGAAGGGTATTTAGCACACTATACCACTCAATTACGTAATTTTTCTTATTAATTAATTAATTAATTAATTAATTTATTTATTTATTTATTTATTTATTTATTTATTTATTTATTTATTTATTTATTTATTTATTTATTTATTTATTTATAAATACTGAAATACTGCATGTATCTGAACTTTACAACACATGACTCTTCATTATAATCACCTTAGGCCTCTTCACAAATTTCTGAACTAGATTTATGCTCAAAGACTTGTTAAAGGATATTAGGGTTTCATTATTTACAAAAAAATGTCTGGAAGCTTTGAGCTGAATTAAGTTCTTGTCCTTGTAAATATGCTAAAAAATAATCCCACAGTCGGCATTGCTATGTGTAAATGATAAAATAAAAAGCGTTACGTTAGAGCAGGGCCATTAAAACAGCGCTCCCCGAACGGTAGCGCTCTGGCCGCGCTCTAAGACAGTGCTCCGAGCGCTTTGGGGAAGGTAGTTTCGGTAGTGGTTGGAGGAGCTTGGCTGGCTGAGCGAGCGGTCTGCCCGCCGCGCCGAAGCGCTTTGTTGACAGCGTGTAACTAAATCAGTTTCGCAGTTGTCATGACTGAACATTATACAAAAATAAAAGGAGTGTTGAAGCAGCAGCCATTAAAGCAGAGTGGGGTATATCATTCTCCTGTACAGCTTATAAAGGGCACGCCAAATATATAGTGTGCCACCGAGGTTTAATGTGTTTAAAAATACACAATTTGGAACGGAACTAAAGTGCCAACCACATGGATGATTACGGTTGGAAGAATTGAAAGAAAATTTCAAGCAGCACTATTCTGTAAGTATTATTGTTTTAATTTTAAAATGCCTATTTACAAACGGGAATGACGAAATTATTGAATTAGTATCTGAAGAACACTAAAATTGTGACTTGCCGTATTTTTGTCTGACAGGAGATTTAGGAGAGTGAGGTTGGTAGACCCAATTTACGAGCAAGCTACAAATGTTCACCGCGAATTGCCAAAGCTGGGAAACCCTTAACGGAAGGGAATGTAACCAAGGAGTGCCGAATGAACGCGGTGGCATATATTTGTCCTATGGAGTCAGTTGAGAAATTAGACAAAAATATATCTTCCTCCTCAAGCTGTGGCTCGCAGAATAGATGATATGGCCGTTGATATCGAACATCAATTAATGGAGAAGGCAGCAAATGTTGTATCCTTTTCCATCGCCCTCGACGAATCAACCGACATTGCGGACACAGTTCAGCTCGTTATTTTCATTCGAGGGGTGGATGATGATCTTCGAGTCACCGAGGATTTCCTAGACTTGGTAGCCCTCAAAGACACCACTACCGGTTTCGATATTTTCCAAGCAGTGGAGGGTGTTTTTGAGTCAATGGGATTATAATGGGAGCGGTTGACGAGTGTAACGACGGATGGAGCTCCTGCTTTACGGGGTTCCTCAGCTATGTAAAATTAAAAATGGCTGGGAGCGGTAGCACCCTAGTGGCGACGATCCAGTGCTTGATACACCAGGAGGCAATCTGTGCAAAAGTCGCCAAGCTTAAAGACGTAATGGGAACAGTTGTGCGAATGGTAAATTTTCTTCGCTCCTATGGACTCACGCACCGTCAATTCAAAGAGTACCGGGCCAGTTGGCCGTGCGGTTAGGGGCGCGCAGCTGTGATCTCGCAATCGGGAGATAGTGGGTTCGAACCCCACTGTAGGCATCCCTGAAGATGGTTTTCCGTGGTTTCCCATTTTCATACCAGGCGAATGCTGGGGCTGTACCTTAATTAATACCTTAATAAAGGCGACGGCCGCTTCCTTCCCATTCTTGGGCCTTTCTTGTCTCATCGTCGCCATAAGACCTATCTGTGTCGGCGCGACGTAAAACAAATACCAAAAGAAAAAAATTCAAAAAGTCCTTGGATGACATCGAAGCGGAGTATCTGGATATCCCGTACCATGCAGAAGTAAGATGGCTGAGCAAGGCGAAGGTGCTTCATCGAGTTTTTTGCTTGCGGAATGCAATAGATACCTTTTATGACATGAAAGGGCGGCCCGAAGTTCTTTTGCGTGATCCTAAGTGGGTGGCGGACTTGGCCTTTTAAAGTCATTTTACTGCCCATCTGAATACTTTGAACACTTCGCTTCAAGGCGAAAAGCAAAACATCTGCGATTTGGTGGAAAAAATTAAAGCGTTCAAAAGAAAATTGATTTTGTGGGAAAACCAGTTGCGTGCAAGGAACACAGGACGTTTTTCATTGCTTGAAACAGTGAAATAAGGTGTCGACTTTGATCAGTACTTGCAAGTAATTCGCCAATTACGAGAGGAGTTTGAAGAGAGATTTTCAGAATTATCAGTACTCCAAGCAGTGTTAGATGTATTTGTTCGACCATTTTCTCTTAGTGCAGACAGTGCTCCACAGCTATTGCAATGTAATGTAATTTCGTGTGGCTATTTCTAGCCGAGTGCAGCCGTTGTAAGGCAGACCCTCCAACGAGGGTGGGCGGCATCTGCCATGTGTAGGTAACTGCGTGTTATTGTGGTGGAGGATAGTGTTTTGTGTAGTGTGTGAGTTGCAGGGATGTTGGGGACAGCACAAACACCCAGCCCCCGGGCCACTGGAATTAACCAATTGAGGTTAAAATCCTCGACCCAGCCGGGAATCGAACCCGGGACCCACTGAACCGAAGGCCAGTACGCTGACCATTCAGCCAACGAGTCGGACAGCTATTGCAATTAGAGTTGCTTGAACTGCAGTGCAATGTTCGTCTTAAAGACCGCTTTCTAATGTCACGAAGTTTAGAAGAATTTTACAGTGTCTTTCCGCAAGAAGAATACCCCCTTTTGTATAAACATGCATGTACAGTTCTGTCAATGTTCGGCTCAACGTACATTTGTGAGCGTTTCTTTTCGGTTCTTAAGTTTACCAAAAGTAAACATCGTGCAACGATGAGCGATAGAAACTTGCGCAATTGTTGAAGAATAGCTGTGTCCAGAAATATTGTAGGCCTACTCAATATGGAGAAGATTGTTTGCTCCAAAAGTAAAAGCTCGTAAAAACCACTGAGCAAAAGGCACTCAAGGTTTGTACTATCTGTTCATATTGGTATAATTTTGGTGAATTTTCCTCTCAGATATGTTTAAATATCAGTTTTGGTAAAATCACATTACTGCATTCTTTACTTAACACATGATTTCGTTTCCTGCATCGGAGTATCTTTCGATTTGTATATGCGGTATATTTGTTATGGCAAAACAGCCCTAACAATATGATGTAACAAACCCACAAAAGCCGTCGGACGCACAACTGTACGTACGTATCTAGTCAGCGCGGTCCGAACATCGTCCGTCTGTTCCAGGTCTCCTCGCTGCCACACTGTAGTGGTGGTAGGAGAAGGAGCGCTAGCCTGACTGCCAAGTGCTCCCCGAGCGCGGGCGCGCTCTCTGAGCGCAATGGCTGGATGGCCCTGCTCTAAACCGAAGGCCTCAACGCTGTCCAGGCAAGGAGTCGGACGGAATCTATTCTTGCTCTAAATGATTTAATTATTGCACAGTTTATATTCTCAAGTGTATTCTCTGTGACGGGCTGGCCGGCTGCCCTCTTTACGTACCGTCGCTGGTATTTTCCGAGCACTACCCGAGCCCAGAGCAGCGACCTCTTTAAAGGAACACTGTCAGCGGAATTGATTTTAATGTTATTGTTTTTAGGAGATGTAATGATCATTTTTTTACAAGATACTTTCCGTCGCACCGACACAGGTGGGTCTTATGGCGACGATGGGGTAGGAAAGGGCTAGGAGTGGGAAGGAAGTGACCATGGCGTAAATTAAGGTACAGTCTCAAGCATTTGGCTGGTGTGCAAATGGGAAACCACGGTAAACTATCTTCAGGGCTGCCAACAGTGGGGTTCGAACCCACTACCTCCTGAGTGCAAGCTGAGAGCTACGTGACCCATACCACGCAGCCACATGCTCGGTCGAGGCATAAAGAACGAAAAATGTGACACTTAAGCTAGCACGGAGGAAAATGACAACCGTAACGTTCCCTTTAAAGGGTGGGGGTGAGGGGTGGGGACGCTCACATATATGAAGGATGGGGAACCATCTAGGTTTATGAAGGCATCAAGAAGCAATGGGGTCAACTTTAACAACATGTATTAAGCAGATTAATTAACAATAACAAATTATGCAAGCAGTTAAAAAATATCAAGTAACATCCATACCTTGTTCACTCTCATCGCCGGTGGGAATCTGGGGAGAAATTTCTCATGTAATGGATTTTAAATGGATCTCACAAAGAGCAGGGCACGACAGAATAAACTTCCCTCATTTTTACAAGTTGCAGTTCTAAGAATGTTGGGGGGGGGGGGGGGGAAGGAGGGAATTTACAAAATAATACTAAAAACATCGCAAGATACCTTTCTTTCTTAATCCGTTTACTCCCCCAGGGTTGTTTTTTCCATCGGACTCAGCGACGGATTCCACCTCTACCACCTCAAGGGCAGTGTCCTGGAGCGTGAGACTTTGGGTCAATAATAATACTAGGAAGAAGGACCAGTAGCTCGCCCAGGCGGCCTGAACTGCTATGCTGAAGAGGTGCCTTGTTGGGGGATGGGAATATTGGAAGGGATAGGGAAGGAAGCAGCCGTGGCCTCAAGTTAGGTACCATCGCGGCATTTGTCTAGAGGACAAGTACTGTAGGTAACCACGGAAAACCAGTTCGAGGATGGCTGAGCTGGGAATCGAACTCCCTCTACTCAGTTGACCTCACGAGGCAGAATAGACGCCGTTCCAGTCCTCGTACCAAGTTTCAAATTTCGTGACAGAGCCGGGAATCGTACCTCCAGGGGTGGCAGCTAATCACACTACTACACGGACTCACAAGGTACTTAACTTTCAAACCATAACTTCCGAAATTCTCATTAAAATTCAAGAGCGAAAATTAGAGTCCAGCTCATATTTAGGAAAATATTCACATCCCTCCAGGAGCGCTATTATAATTACAGTTAGAAAAGCTCAAGTCTCTACTTCACATATCCTTTCCTCGAATTTAAAACCACCAGAGGGAAGCTTTAAGCTAGAATTTATAAATGTTTCCAATTTCGGAGCGTGCGAAAAAACGTCATAGATAACTTCACTGGCTCAGCGAACCGCGAAACCGCACTCACGAGGCCCGTAAAACGCCTTCAAAATTTTGCTTTCTTTGGGCTGAATGAGTTAATAGGAAGGAGAGAGTGACGAAATTAAACTGTTTACACTCTCATAATAATTCTCACAAAGTTCCGGCATTTACATTTTTGACTTGACCACATGATAAACCGGCCTAAGGGAACAATTTCCAGAATCCTCTGAAATTTTAAACCAGAGCAGTGTTCTCTTTTCTTTCGCCTATCCTTGTGCTGCTCTTCATTAAAAGTCGCAGACCAGCTGCGAAAGTCCATAATCGTCATTCCTATAGCGGCAGGGACCAAGCAAGTGGCTGTGTGGTTAGGGTCGCACAGATGTGAGCTTACATTCAGGAGATAGTGGGTTTGGAACCACACTGTCGGCAGCCCTGAAGATGCTTTTCCGTGGCTTCCCATTTTCACGCCAGGAAAATACTGGGGCTGTACCTTAATTAAGGCCACGACCGCTTCCTTCTCACTCCCAGTCCTTTCCTTTTCCACTGTCGTCATAAGACCTATCTGTGTCAGTGCGACGGAAAGTATCTTGTAAAAAATTGATCACTACATCTCATAATGTTGACAGTAATAATTAATTAATAGTATTTGTTTTTACGTCCCACCAATTACAATTTTTACGGTTTTCAGAGACGCCGAGATGCCGGTATTTTTACAAATTGCTTTACGTCGCACCGACACAAATATGTCTTATCTTGACGATGGGACAGGAACGGGATAGGAGTGGGAAGGTGTGAAAATGGGAAATCACGGAAAACTATTTTAGGGCTGCCTACAGTGGAATTTGAACCCACTATCAACCTGAATACTGGATACTGGCCGCACTTCATCAATTGCATGTATCGAGATTTGTGTCGGAATTTCGTACCGCAGGAGTTCTTTTACGTGCCAGTAAATCTACTGACAGGAGGGTGACGTATTTGAGCACCTTCAAATACCACTGGACTGAGCCAGGATCGAACCAGCCAAGTTGCGCTCAGGAGGCCAGCGCCTCAACCGTTTGAGCTACTCAGCCCGGCAATTATTATATTAATTAATGATTAGTGTTTAATAATTGAAGCAAAATAATTTTCTCGCGCGTAATAACAATTAAAACAGAAAAAGGCAGTTGCCTGTGCTTTGTTCAATTTGTTATCTCATTTCCATCTGCGCTTCGATAATTATTACTATGAACAGCCTAAAGGTTGTCATATAAAAACCTGGACATTAATGCACTCGGCCGAATTTTCCATACTCGGTTTTAGTATACAATACTGCTTCATAGAAATGTTTGGTGGTTTGCCGAAATAGCCGGATGTCTGTCTATTTAATTTAATTTATGTTCTTCATAATTGGTCATTCAGGACTCTAGTCTTTACTACCACTGGATACGCTCCGAGATGAGGTTAACCGAACCCGAAGGGAAAAAGAATGACAGCATTGAAGCTTTTGTTTCAGTGGCACGCCATTATTTACTAACATGAAACTTTTGAAGTCCGACATATTGGCTGATAGTCAGCGTTGAGGCCTTCATTTTAGACGGTCCTGGGTTCGATTCCTGGCCGTATCGGGGATTTTAATCGCATCTGATTAAATCTTCTGACCCGGGGACTGGGTGTTTGTGTTTGTCCCAACAGTTCCCTTTTCATATTCAGACAACATACCACACTACCAATTACCACAGAAACCCGCGATAATGATTACATCCCTCCATATAGAGTTGGCGTCAGGAAGGGCACCCGGACGTAAAACAGGGCCAAATACACACACACACACACACACACACACGCGCGCGCGCCCACGAAGTTTGGAAAAGCGGTAGTAGTAGTAGAAGAAGAAGAAGAAGAAGAATTATGTAACTTTTGAAAGGAGAGCGAGAGACAGAAGATCCAACGAAAAATACAAATGAATTTGCTGACATCAGTCGTGACAACTCCCCGATTTAAGCGGGAGACTCCCTCTCTCCATTCGCAGAGACTTACCTCCCTATTTAGAGAATAGATTTGGTATCCCTGTATTTTTTTAACATGCCAGGTATTTCCTCGTTCAGTAAGTAGCTGGAGAGAATTGGTATTCAGTGGGCATTGGCAAGGGAGATGAAATCAGCTGGTGGTGTTTTTAAATATGACAGAATCTCTAACGCAGGGCCATCCAGCCATTGCGCTCCGAGAGCGCGCCCGCGCTCGGGGAGCACTTGGCAGTCAGGCTAGCGCTCCTTCTCCTACCACCACTACAGTGTGGCAGCGAGGAGACCTGGGACAGACGGACGATGTTCGGACCGCGCTGACTAGATACGTACGTACAGACGTGCGGTCGACGGCTTTTGTAGGTTTGTTAACATCATACTGATAGGGCTGTTTTGCCATCTACCGCATATATAAATTGAAAGGTACTCCAGTTATGGAATATGCAGTAAACGAAATCAAGTATTAAGTAAAGAATAATGTGATTTATCCAATCTGAAATTAGAACATATCTGAGAGGAAAATTCAACAAAATTTTACAAATATGAATAGATAGTACAGAACTTGAGTGACTTTTGCTCAGTCGTATTTACGAGCTTTTAGTTTTGGAGCAAATAATCTTCTCCAAATTGGGTACAATATTTCTGGGCACAGCTATTCTTAAACAATTGCGAAAATTTCTATAGCTCATCCTTGCACGATGTTACCTTTGGTAAACTTAAGAACCGAAAAGAAACGCTCACAAATGTACGTTGAGCCGAACACTGACAGAACTTTACATGCACGTTGATACAAAAGGGGGTATTCTTCTTGCGGAAAGCCGCTGTTTAAAATTCTTCTAAATTTCGTGACATAAGAAAGCGGTCTTCAAGATGAACATTGCACTGCAGTTCAATCAACTCTTTTTCCCCTCTGATTAGTGTTATATAGAGGATGGTTGCCCGGTTGTACTTCCTCTTAAAACATTAATCACCACCACCACCACCATCTAATTAAAATAGCTGTGGAACACCGTCTGCACTAAGAGAAAATGGACGAACAAATACATCTAACACCGCTTGGAGTTCTGATAATTCTGAAAGTCTCTTTTCAAACTCTTCTTGTAATTGGCGAATTATACCTGCAAGTACTCATCAAAGTCGACACCTTCTTTCACTGTTTCAAGCTATAGAAAATGTCCTGTGTTCCTTGCACGCATCTGGTTTTCCCCACAAAATCAATTTTCTTTTGAACGCTTAAATTCTTTCCACCAAATCGCAGATATTGTGCTTTTCGCCCTTAAGCGAAGTGTTGAAAGTATTCAGATGGGCAGTAATGTCACTTGCCACCCACTTAGAATCACGCGAAAGAACTTAGGGCCTCTCTTTCATGTCACAAAAGGTATCTATTGCGTTCCGCAAGCAAAAAGCACGATGAAGCACCTTCGCCTTGCTCAAATATCTTACTTCTGCATGGTACGGGATATCCGGATACTCCGCTTCGATGTCATCCAAAAACTCTTTGAATTGACGGTGCTTGAGTCCATGGGTGCGAAGAAAATTTACCATTCGCACAACTGTTCCCATTACGTCTTTAAGCCTGGCGACATTTGCACAGATTGCCTCCTGCAGTATCAAGCAATGGATCGCCGCCATTAGGGTACTACCGCTCTCAGCCATTTTTACTTTTACATAGCTGAGGAACCCCGTGCGTAGACCACGTAAAGCAGGAGCTCCCATTATAATCCCATTGACTCAAAAACACCCTCCACAGCTTGGAAAATTTCTAAACCGGTAGTAGTGTCTTTGAGAGCTACCTAGTCTAGGAAATCCTTGGTTACCCGAAGATCGTCATCCACCCCTCGAATGAAAATAATGAGCTGAGCTGTGTCTGCATTGTCGGTTGATTCGTCGAGGGCGATGGAAAAGGATACAAAATTTGCTGCCTTCCCCATTAATTGCTGTTCCATGTCAATGGCCATATTGTCTATTTTGCGAGCCACAGTTTGAGGAGAAAGAGAGATTTTGTCATATTTCTCAACTAGCTCCACAGGACAAATATATGCTGCCGCGTCCATTAGGCACTCATTGACTAAATTCCCTTCCGTGAAGGGTTCCCCAGCTTTGGAAATTCGCAGCGAACATTTATAGCTTGCTTGCTCGTAAAATGGATCACCAACCTCACTCTCCTCAATCTCCTGTCAAAAAAAAAAAAAAGGCAAGTCACAATTTTAGTGTTCTTCAGATAATTCAAATATTTCTTCATTCCCGTTTGTAAACAATCATTTTAAAATTAAATATTATTTATATAATAGTGCTGATTGATATTTTCTTTCAATTCTTCCAACTTCAATTGGCGACTGGCGTCTGTCAAATAACCATAATCATCCCTATGGTTTGCACTGTAGTGCCGTTCTAAATTGTGTTTATTTTAAACACCTAAATCTCGGTGGTGCACTAAATATTTTTCGTGCCCTTTACAAGCTGTACAGAAAAATGAAATTTCCCATTCTGCTTTATGATGTTCAGCTGCGTCCGGCTCCATGGCTAAATGGTTATCGTGCTGACCTTTGGTCACAGGGGTCCCGGGTTTGATTCCCGGCAGGGTCGGAAATTCTAACCATAATTGGTTGATTTCGCTGGCAGGGCGACTAGGTGTATGTGTCGTCTTCATCATCATTTCATCCTTATCCAGACATGCAGGTCGCCGACGGACGTCAAATCGAAAGACCTACATCTGGCGAGCCAAACTTGTCCTCGGACATTCCCGGCACTAAAAGCCATACGCCATTTCATTTCATTTTTATAACAGCTGTGAAACTGATTTAGTTACACTCTGTTAACAAAGCGCATTGGATTAGACTAGCGACTGATGGATCGGCTGCTCCCGCTCGCTCAGCCAGCCAAGCTCCTCCCACCATTACCGAAACTACCTGCCCCCAAAGCACTCGGAGCACTGGCTTGAAGCGCGGCCAGAGCGCTAGCACTCGGGGAGCGCTGTTTGGATGGCCCTGCTGTAGACAATAGGTTGGGATTTAGTACCATATCTGAGGTACTTATTTGATTATTGTTTGGTCGAAGGAGCTATACCAAATGAATGGCGAGTTGCTATAGTAGCCCCTGTATATAAAGGAAAGGGTGATAGACATAAAGCTGAAAATTACACGCCAGTAATTTTGTAAGCTTTGGGAAGGCATTCTTTCTCATTATATTAGACATGTTTGCAAAATTAATAATTGGTTCGAGGAAGGCAGTTCGTTTTTAGGAAAGGTTATTCCACTGAAGCTCAAATTATAGGATTCCAGCAAGATATAGCAGATATCTTGGATTCAGGTGGTCAAATGGACTGTAACGCGATTGACCTGTCTAAAGCATTTGATAGGATGGATCATGGGATACTACTGTCAAAAATGAGTGCAGTTGGACTAGACAAAAGAGTGGCTGAATGGATTGCTATATTTCTAGAAAATAGATCTCAGAGAATTAGAGTAGGTGAAGCTTTATCTTACCCTGTAATAATTAAGAGGGGAATTCCTCAAGGCAGTATTATTGGACCTTTATGTTTTCTTATATATATATATATATAAATGATATGAGTAAAGGAGTGGAATCGGAGGTAAGGCTTTTTGCGGATGATGTTATTCTCTATAGAGTGATAAATAAGTTACAAGATTGTGAGCAACTGCAATGTGACCTCGATAATGTTGTGAGATGGACAGCAGGCAATGGTATGTTGATAAAATGGGTTAAAAGTCAGGTTGTGAGTTTCAAACATAGGAAAAGTCCTCTCAGTTTTAATTACTGCGATGATGGGGTGAAAGTTCCTTTTGGGGATCATTGTAAGTATCTAGATGTTAACATAAGGATAGATCTTCAATGGGGTAATCGCATAAGTGGGATTGTAAATAAATTGTACAGATCTCTGCACATGGTTATGAGGGTGTTTAGGGGTTGTAGTAAGGATGTAAAGGAGAGGGCATATAAGCCTTTAGTAAGACCCCAACTAGAGTATGGTTCCAGTGTATGGGAACCTCTCCAGGATTACCTGATTCAAGAACTGGAAAAAATCCAAAGAAAAGCAGCTCGATTTGTTCTGGGTGATTTCCGACAAAAGAGTAGCGTCACAAAAATGTTGCAAAGTTTGGGCTGGGAAGAATTCGGAGAAATCAGATGAGCTGCTTGACTAAGTGGTATGTTCCGAGCTGCCAGCGGAGAGATGGCGTGGAATGACATTAGTAGCCAAATAAGTTTGATTGGCGTCTTTAAAAGTAGGAAAGATCACAATATGAGGATAAAGTTGGAATTCAAGGGGCAAAACTGGGGCAAATATTCATTTATAGGAAGGGGAGTTAGGGATTGGAACAACTTACCAAGGGAGATGTTCCATAAATTTCCAATTGCTTTGAAATCATTTAAGAAAAGGCCAGGAAAACAACAGATGGGGAATCTGCCACCTGGGTGACTGCCCTAAATGCAGATCAGTATTGACTGATTGATATTGATAATAAGAGGGAAACAATGGAAGAAGTTCGACATTTCTAAAAATGAAGGTAATAGAAAGGAAAGGGCCATAATAATTTCATGTGTTTATTTCTAGCCGAGTGCAGCCCTAGTAAGGCAGACCCTCCGATGAGGGTGGGCGGCATCTGCCATGTATAGGTAACTGCATGTTATTGTGGTGGAGGATAGTGTTATGTGTGGTGTGTGAGTTGCAGGGATATTGGGGACAGCATAATCACCCAGCCCCCAGGCCACTGGAATTAACCAATGAAGGTTAAAATCCCCAACCCGGCCAGGAATTGAACCTGGGACGCTCTAAACCAAAGGCCAGTACGCTGACCATTCAGCTAACAAGTCGGTCAGGGAAGGGCCATGAAGGGCATGAAAATGGGACTCCCTAGGCCTCATAAACCTAACGGAATTGACCAAGGCAGGTCGATAGTAAAGGTGAAGGTAAGGAGGCCGACACAAATGGAAGCAATGCCAGACTCAACAAAGGGAACCGTGGTCGCCAATCCAAGCTCCCAAGTTGAGAGCCGCTGTTTTTGGACGTTTAATGCCTTACTGGAGTCATTATTACCAGTTAGTTTTGCCGCTTCTTCCCGAATGATCTTCAGTAGGCTTTCAGCATAGACTTATGCATTGTGGGATTCACTGATTCACTCCCAACTTCACGCAGGGAACATTCGGCGTACAAGTTTCTTCTTAGCGTTATTTGAAGAAAATATAATCTGCGCATTAATTCCGGCAATGACATCTTCTTCTAAAGTTTGCATATTCTAGCCTCCTATTTTTTCATAGCTACACATTTTCAAAGAAAATAAAACTTTCACCACTCAAGCGAGAGATGAGCACTGAGCCAGAAATATTACAATAGTGGTCGCACGGGTGTTTGAGGACACCCCACATGTGAAGAAAGAGCGTTAACGCCTGTCACAGCAATTCTAATTATAAGCACTCGCTGAACACTTCAAGGTTAAATAACTTTGAGAAGTGTATATATATTGCTACTGCTGGTAATGTTTGAACCGACTGAAGTTTATACGGGTGCCAATATATATATATATTTTTTTTTTGCCACGGGCTTTATGTTGCACCGACACAGATAGGTCTTATGGCAATGATGGGATAGGAAAGGCCTAGGAGTAGGAAGGAAGCGGCCATGGCCTTAATTAAGGTACAGCCCCAGCATTTGCCTGGTGTGAAAATGGGAAACCACGGAAAACCATCTTCAGGGCTGCCAACAGTGGGATTCCAACCCACGATCTCCCGGATGCTTGAGAAGTATAAGAGATTACAGCAGACTAATTGAATTCAATATCAAGATGTAGCTTAACACATGCACGTGGGGTGTGGTCAATACCCCGCGCGTCTCTTTGAGGGTAGAATTTTTCATGGATTAATGCGGCTAAAATGGAAACTTAAAAAGTTTCTCATAAAGTATATGGGGGGTGGGGGATGACTCCCCCCCTTAATCATTGCTACTGCTGGTAATGTTTGAACCGACTGAATTTTATACGGGTGCCAATATGAATGGTCCGTTATTGGACATTATAGATTTTCCAGCTAACTCATTCTTGTTGCCAGCGTTTCGCCCCCATGTGCTAGGCTGGGTTCATCAGTTGGTACCCAGCACACCTACCAAGACGCTGGATAGTGCATACCATGGAGGCCACTGCGTAGGCTAATTGTAGCCCCCGGCAGTGCCAATGCACTATGAGAGACTTTGTTTCATTATCAAAAATTGATGCCTGCTCGGCCATCAGATGATTTAGATGTTGATTCCCATAGGGAATCTGAAATATTTGTTCCGAATGAGTAAATTTATAATACCAATATAAATGGTCTGTTAATAATCTCCAATAACGGACCATTTATATTGGTATTATAAATTTACTCATTCGGAACAAATATTTCAGATTCCCTATGGGAATCAACATCTATATCATCGTTTATACGGGTGTCACTTCTGTCCTTGCAGTATTCGATGTACGGAAGTCTTTATTACCGTGTCCTAAAATGCCTGTGGCTTGTCTGATGCTCACTGGGAGTGTTCGTAAAATAAAGCCAGATCATCTTCTTGATGCCCATCAACAATTGGCCTTGTTACACGGCTGGTCGTATAGTACCATGCGTCCCTAGTCTCGCGGTAGTGCACTGAAAGGAAAGCCGTAAAGGGCAGTGGTGGCGATAAGGACCCCACAGACCCCACAGGCTGGGAGGCGCATGGCTTGTGAGGGGCCCATGACTGTCACAGTATTATTTGTATTAATGAGGGTTATTCCAAACTTAGGCCGTAGTAGTCAATAGCAGTACGGTAGTTATTTCTGAAAGAATGTGGGTTTCCCAACCTGATACAATAATAACCATCCCTTGCTGCCACTCACAACCTTCAGCAAGGCTTTTGAAGTTATCATCCAGTTCTGAGAACCTAGTAGTCAGCGAGGATGCGATAACAAAGATAGTCTCCTTATCTAAACTCTAAATACTGAAGGTTCGAGCCTCTCGGCAGTCAGTGTAGCTTAGTAGGCCTACAATGACGGTTGAGTTGTAAATAGGAGTAAATTATTTGGTCCTAAGAATGTTATTATTTCTTAATAATGTGACAGTCAGCATGTTTTGGTTAATATAATTGGAATATTCATTTCTTGTGTGTGTGTGTGTGTGTGTGTGTGTGTGTGTGTGTGTGTGTGTGTGTGTGTGCGTGCGCGCGCGCAGCGCGCGCGCGCGCCACATACACTAACAGAAAATGATGAAGGATCGATACGATGCCCTTGCTCCAAGACAAGGGAACTTTATTCGCACACTCTATATAAATAGTCTACCAAGCATATTCACTCTATGAGGCCATATTCGAGTGTATAGAATCTGCAGGCTGTCTTGGTAACCAGTGCCTGTACTCTGATCTAGCAGCAATGCAGTTCACACTCTTGCATGGAAATGATCTTAGTGGTGAAGAAGAACATCACCCTGTTGAGTAGATAACCATGCACCACCATGTGAAGCAGTTGGACTAGGATTCTTGATGGTACTGAAGACTGAGCCAGATGATATCCAATCCAATGCCACTTATATTTAAAATATATGACTGTTTTCTTTATCATGATGGCCAGGGGATTTCAGGAAAGTATAGGGTTGCATGAGCATTGACCTGGACAAGACACACAAGTAGCATTAGAACTAGTTCGACAATGCGCCATACACAATTCAATGCTTCCTGCACAAAAACCAGAGGTGAATGGAATTTGTATACTATGGCCTTCCATGCCCCTATTCGACTGTACAGGGCGAGTTGGCCATGGAGTTAGGGGTTCACAGCTGTGAGCTTGCATCCGGGAGATAGTGGGTTCAAACCTCACTGTCGGCAGCCTTGAAGATGGTTTTCCATGGTTTCCCATTTTCACACCAGGCAAATGCCAGGGCTGAACCTTAATCAAGGCCACAGCTGCTGCCTTCCCACTCCCTTGGCCCTTCCTATCCCATCGTCGCCACAAGACCTATCTGTGTCTGTGCAACGTAAAGCAAATTGTTGTATTCTACTGTATGTTGAGATACTGTATACACTGCTGGAAAATTATCTGGCACAAATAAAAACATGGATAAATGTGTGAATAAATATACTAGAGACAAAAATGAACTAACTAATCTAATTAACACTGCAATCAACTATCAATAGCACTATCATTAAAATTTCCCCTTGTCACTGAACAGATTACCTCACCATTCATTCCTCTGGACGTCCCAACAGCACTAGAGACAGGCATGACTAGATATCTGCCTTACAGCACCTCTGCTCACAACCTAGATTCAAGTAAACAGTTATCAATAGTCCTAACTGATATCACCTTTGCAACACCATCTCTACCCTATTCTGTGGTCATTGAGTGGTTCACCATGACTGCTCCTATGTTATAGCAGTGCTGGCATGAATTTGTATGTCACAAGTGTCTGGAACCAGATTTATTGGCATTTATACAATCGCTCAATGTAAGAATAGGCGCATGGCACTGTCTAACTTCCTCGCAGGTACACTTTCTTCAGAGATATTTGAACCTATAGACATAATCTTTGTTATGGCCATCCACAGGGTTTGTATGTACATGGGAGGAAAGTTTTATTTTGTTAACAATCAAAATTAAATCTGATAATATATAATACGTGAGGAACATACATTTTTTTAAAAATTTGAGCAACTACTTTCCCCCAACCAATGGTGGCAATATCAATATTCTGCTGACATTTATAAATTTATGTTATTGGTGTTATGTTCCATTCACTACTTTTAAGGTTTTCAGACACATTGAGGAGCCAGAACTTTCTTCTCCAGGAGTCACCATATTTTTTTACAGCATAAGATGTACCTGATATTTTGATGAAAATTTATGGAAAAATATAATTTCACTGTATTTCCAAAGAACATTTTACAGAAATAATTCAATTTGTATCCAAAAACAAATGACCAGTAGTTAGTGCAATACTGTCACTGTTACAAATCACAGATAGGTAGGTATTCACTATTCCCACTCTCATTCATTACTCACTAACACTATCTTCCAAAATTTCACTTTCATTTTGATTTTCTGATTCTTCAGACAATATATCATCTTCAGTACGAACAGGGGCATTATTTATACTGCATTTTGCATTTCTTAAATGACTTGATGACAATTTCCTTTTTCACTGACTCCTTTTCTTAAAAGTTGCTTTACGTCGCACCGACACAGATAGGTCTTATGGCAACGATGGGACACGAAAGGAAGCTCACAGCTGTGCACCCCTAACCGCACAGCCAACTCACTCGGTTCACTGACTCCCATGATGTCATCACCCATTCACACACTAGTCCAACCGATGGTCTCTTCATTCGTTCTGCTGGTGTTAGGTTGTGAGGAGGTGCAGCCATCCATTTTGTCCACTCTTCATGCATAGAAACTTTGAATGGTTGTTTATTGAGACATCCAGTGGCTGAAACTTGCTTCTGTGGCCGCCTAGAATGACCGAAACTGAGTGTTGAAGTCCTTCATTCTCTGCTTTGTTATATCAGTTATGTGGGATTTGAACTGGTCCAACAAAAGAATGGATTCCTTTTTTCATGCGAACACCAGGACATTTAGCCCACACATTCTCCAACCACACCTTCATTCCACTTTTGGCCATCCATCCCTTCTCTTAAACATGAAGGGCAGTACCTTGTGGAATTCTATGTTTGGGTACAAATTTTCATTTAAAAATTACCATTGGAGCCAATATTTTACCATCTGCACAGCAAGACAACACAACAGTGAAATGTGACTTCTCATGGCCGGATGCTTTTATTTTGATAATCTTAGCACTTTTACTGTCAACAGTTCTGTTTGATGGAACATCAAAGGTTAGAGACATTTTGTTCATATTACCAACTTGACCAAGTTGGAACCAAGTTTGTTTTCAAGAATTGATCACAAATTTTGTACCATCTGCACAGGAAGACAACACAACAGTGTAATGTGACTTTTCATGTCCGGATGCTTTTATTGGGATAATCTTAGCACCTTTACTGTCAACAGTTCTGTTCGATGGAACATCAAAAGTTAGAGACATTTCGTTCATATTACCAACTTGACCATGTTGGAACCGAGTTTGTTTTCAAGCATCAATCACAAATTTTTGAAATTTCACTATTTTGGATTCATATTCTGCTGGCATCTTTTGCGAAATCCTAGTGCGATTGCACAGTGATAGTCCACGTCTCTTCATAAACCGGTAACAACAAGCAGGTGTTCCCGGACAATGCACAATATCCTCGTTTCACAGGTGAATATTTTGGTGGACGTAGAGGTGCCATTATTTCTGTGATTTGTCACCCATTCCTTCATTGTAACTATAGAAGAGGCCATTTTTCAGCATGTATCCTAAAAGGGTGTTAATTTTTTCCCATGTTCAATAGGTGATTTCCCTGTTATCGATATTCATGTATCATTTTCTCAGTTAGTGGAGATCCAAATTGTCTTTCTGCTGCCCTAATTTAATACCACATAATTTTGTGTATTCCACGAGTTTTAATTTAAATGTTATGTTGTAAGAAAACCTCTTCTGTACAATTAATGTTGTGTACAGAAAATTGTCACTACCGGAACTTTCCACTATTGGAATTTGCTATTGATTACAAAGTGAAAGATTTTCTTTCTACCCTTCCTTGAAGGTTACCTATAACAGTAGTCAAGGTCGCAGCTCTTTGTGTTTGCCTGGTATGATAAGGTAGCGGGTGGGGAAAGGGTTGCGAGCTGTCTCTGTTAGGAATTGCCTGGCAACTCACATTCGTGTCAGACAAATGTAGGTATACCATAGCCTCTGTTTCCTAACTGTGGTAGTAAAAGGGGTCAACTGCTGAGAGTACTGAAAGGGACTTTTTGTGTATTGGTGTAGCAAATCACATATACTCAATGCCTAAATATGACACACCTTCAGACTATAAGATGCTGCCATATTTTTTGTAACAAAGAGTAACAAAAAGTGCATCTTATGGCCTGAAAAGTACGGTATCTTACATGGCAATACATCTATCAACATGAGGCTTGTGTATCTGGGCACCTCTAAATACCAATGGACTGAGTCACAATTGAATCCACCAACTTGGGATCAGAGGGTCAGCACTTTTCTGTTTGAGCCACTAAGACCAGCAGACATTTCTTGTCGAACATGTCAGGAAATTCTTCGATAGGGTCATGGAGATCCATTATATGACCTTTTTCTAAGTCTGCTAATTACACGAATGGTGCCTGTGTACACTACACTGGTATGTCAGTAAGATCAACACAACTTTGGAGCAGAGCACAATGCTGGAAACTGCAGTGCATTCCCCTACAGGTCTGCAACGGCTGGTATACCTCAGATACACCAAATATTCAATTTCCTCTTATAAATGAAAGAATATTCTTTCATTATATACCCAATTCATGTTTAGACAGTTCATTAAGTTTAAAAAAAAGTGTAAGTGTATATTATGCATTAATAATCCACACCTGCCATGCGAAAGAGATAGGACTACCATTTATTCAGAAACGTTATTCAAATATAAATAACTGCAGTGAACTGTGTTCTGAACATCTATGATATAAAGGAATTTTAATCACTTTATTGGTATTTGTGTTTATCTTACTTTGTTATGTAATTCCTCTTAGGTTCTTAACACTTATGCCTGGTTGCTTGTGACCACCCAGTATTCAAATATTATTTTAGATCTAGAATTCTAAACTAACTCAAACAGAATTAGATTATTTAATTCTATGATGATAAGATAGCCGGCCCCGCGGTGTAGGGGTAGTGTACCTGCCTCTTACCCGGAGGCCCCGGGTTTGATTCCCGGCCAGATCAGGGATTTTTACCTGGACCTGAGGGCTGGTTCAAGGTCCACTCAGCCTACGTGATTAGAACTGAGGAGCTATTGATGGTGAGATAGCGGCCCCGGTCTAGATAGCCAAGAATAACGGCCAAGAAGATTCATCGTGCTGACCACACGACACCTCGTAATCTGCAGGCCTTCGGGCTGAGCAGCGGTCGCTTGGTAGGCCAAGGCCCTTCAAGGGCTGTAGTGCCATGTGGTTTGGTTTGGGTATGATGATAAGACGGTACACTAGATTACTGAGCATTTCAACAATAATTGTACAAAATAAGAAGAAGTTAATGTGTATAAAGTTGTCAAACATTTTACATCAAAAAGGGCAATTTTTTTTTTCACCAAACAATTCTTCTAAGTACTGAAAAGTTCAAGAAGAAAAGAAAAAAATTGAGTGGGTGCTCAAAAATAATGGCTAACATAATTTCATTTAAAGTGTGAAAAACTGGCTTTTGTGACCATGCACAGAAAAGGAAATGGAATAATAATAATAATAATAATAATAATAATAATAATAATAATAATAATAATAATAATAATAATAATAATCCACGTACCTGCTACGCAGGCGTAGCAGGGGGAGAGATGATACTCCCACATGGCATGCCCCAGGTGGCGGATAGGGGGGTTCTAACCGGCTTGCCGGCGGACTTGAGGGAAATAAAATACCTCTCGCGGACCAAACACACTACCCCCTGCGGGTGGGGGACGCACATGTAGAATACACCCGCGGTATCCCCTGCCTGTCGTAAGAGGCGACTACAAGGGGCGACCAAGGGATGATTGAATTAGAACCATGAAACTACTCTTGATTCGTACCATCATGCGGGGAACACCATGGGTTGCATGTACTTGCGAGTAGTATCACTAAATTGGTACGAAATAGGTTTGTGATTAGTTGCAGTTAAAAGCCTGGACTGGTGGATTCCAGTACCCGTGCGTTGTACCCATGTGAGTAACACCGCGGATCTGGGCGTAGCCTGTGAGTTGTACCGCTATATGAGCGGCACCGTGGGTCAGCGTTGCCTGTGATTGGTACCCACTATGTGAGGAACACCACGGGAATACCGGCGCCCGTGACTAGTACACGTAAGTGAGGAACCTTACCGGTTTGTGTTGGCTATGAGTGGCGCCATTGTGTGAGAAACACCATAGGTCTGCGTTCCCTATACGAATTGCAATACTTGTGAGTAGTACCATCTTGTGTGGACCACCGTGAGTCTTCGCTACTTTTGATCAGTACCCCAAAATGACAAATACCATGGTTCTACTTTACTCGCAACATGTACCATTCTGTGGGGCCTTAGACGTGAATTTAGCACCCCTTCAGACATCAAGCGTCATTGTGCTTTATAAATGGTCCCTTGGTCAGTAATACTCTAATTAACTACCTTTTTTTAAAGTCTGATCCACTGTTTTTGTTTGTTTGTTTGTTTTTGTTTTTTTTGTAGGGTTCATGTCCATCCATTCATTCTTCATGACATTTTTTATTTTATTTTAGTCAGTGGATGAATTTGAATTTTTTGTTATTTCATTTCGTACCATTAGGGGCTGATGACCTCGATGTTAGGCCCCTTTTAACAACAAGCATCATCAATAATAATAATAATAATAATAATAATAATAATAATAATAATAATAATAATAATAATAATAATAATAATAATAATAATAAAAATAAATTATTGTTATTTGTATATTATTATATAATATATATTATATTATAATATATTATGTATATTATTACTACTATATTACTATTGATATTACACTGTTCTGCATGAATTTCTATGTCTAAAAATGAATAATGGTTCCTAATATGATCACTTTACATACAATTTAAAAATGCAATCTGTTTATTTCATTCATGTCCTGTTTTTCATTAATAAATATTTTAGCATTTTTTGAAGGAATTTGCAACAAGATGCTGTTTTGTTTCTGTACACAGAAGGAAGAGTGGAGTTCATCAGTAACCTGTTTCTTTTAAATTACTGCAAGAGTATGAATTACAACATTTGATGTCTAAAAAGAAGGCGATAACCTATTTCCAGGAAAATGTGACCTGATGGCAAAACACTGGTAACATATTAAACATGTTAAAAACATATTTTAAAAAACAATATTCAAAACAAGAACATTGGGAATTTTTTCACATGCAGAGCACTGTTATTCAGGCTTGATATAAATCCTTATTCTATAAAAATTGTTAGATTGTACTGTATTCATTCTTCACACTGATCATAATTTAAGCCATTCTATAAGAGTTCCAATGCATTCCTTGGATTTTATACAGTTCTCTATAAAACTAGTGTTCTAAAAAATTCTTCACCTTCCTGAACTGATTGTACTTTTGCTGCTATACTCCTTTGGCAACACAACTGCAGTAAGTGATGGCCTACCAGCTGTACAATTCTTTTCCTCCAGCTCTCTCTTCCAGTTATTAATATTTATTACAACTACCATCATTACTATTTCTACATGTAACTGTCACTACCACTGGATGAGACTAATACTGATGAACATGATGAACATTTCTATCTGCATTAAATACTTCTTAAACTGTCCGGCTCCATGGCAAAATGGTTAGCGTGCTGGCCTTTGGCCACAGGGGTCCCGGGTTCGATTCCCGGCAGGGTCGGGAATTTTAACCGTAATTGGTTAATTCCGCTGGTCCGGGGGCTGGGTGTATGTGTCGTCTTCATCATCATTTCATCCTCATCAGGACGCGCAGGTCACCTACGGGTGTCAAATCAAAAGACCTGCATCTGGCGAGCCGAACTTGTCCTTGGACACTCCCGGCACTAAAAGCCATACGCCATTTCATTTTCACTTCTTAAACTAAAACAGCCACCTCATGTATGGAGAAAACAAGCAAGATAGCCAACATGGCCAGAGATTTCAAGCATTCATATTTGTGGCATTATGTTTGGTTAATTTAACATTTTGTGGTTTTCAGTGTTAACATAATCATGTAGTGATAACAATTTTACAGAATTAAACTAATTTCACTGCTGACTGATAATGTTACATGAATTACAGTAGAACCCTGTTTGTATGGATCCCATGAATCCAAATATGCAGACTGATTATGTACATACTGTAATATTTCTACATTAAACTCGCTCTTAAAAATAATCTTATTAAATCTAAAATAAACAATCTTTTAAATTTAAAACAATTTCATCAACAAAATGGTAATGCTTTAATTCTAAGATGGTTATCATGACATACTCTGAAATTATTCTCAGTTATAATTAACATAATCTTCTTGGAATTAGATTTTTGTTTTGTCAATGCAAAACAATAGTTTTTAAAGAATGCTGATTTTTTTTACATTTATTTTGCCTATGAAAAATAGGTGCAGGCATGCGAACCAGAATTTATTTTAAATAGAAATGATGTGTTGTGCTCTAATTGAAGTTGAATTTGTACTGTTAAATTCAGATAAATAATCATCTTTGTACTGTTGTAAACAAAAAGTGTAGTAGTGTTGTAAAAGTACAGAAAATGTGCATAAAATGTAAATAAACTGGGTTGTTTATGTTGTTAACAAATTTTCCATATTAGCCAGATTTCTGGTCATCTGAATCAGAACCAATCTCTTTTGAGTGGGATAAACAGGATTCCACTGTACTACAGTGGAACACATTAAATTGCTTAAATTATGATCAGTGTGCAGAATGAATGCAATGTAACAATTCTGATAGAATAAGGATTTATATTAAGCCTGAATAACAGTGCTCTGCATGTGAAAACAATTCATAATGTTTTTGTTTTGAATATTTTTTTAAAATATGTTTTTTAACATGTTTAATATGTTATCATTGTTTTGACATCAGGTCACATTTTCCTGGAAATAAGGATATCACCTTCTTTTTAGACATCAAATGTTGTAATTCATACTCTTGCTTACAAACTGTCAGTAATTTAAAAGAAACAGGTTACTGATGAACTCCACTCTTCCTTCTGTGTACAGGCGTCAATTCCTGAGGACGGCCATGTAGAAAGTGGCTGAAAGCATCCCAACTGGTCAATTTATTTCCTATTTCCAAACAATAGTGAAGTTGGTTTAGTTCCATGAAACAAATGATTATTCAAAAGTGAATCAATTTGTTTTGTGCTATAAAATGAATTAGGTGAAACCATGATATCATATTTGCTAAACTGCTGATACAATTATGCTATCTATTGCTTCATGTTCAGAAACTTGTCGGCTAAATTTTACAATAATTATGATCAGAAAATTTTATGATTTCAGATACTTATATTCAGTTACATAACTTCCATCATTAGTCCAACTCACAAGGAAACCCTTCCATCTGCTAATCTCCGATCTGATTGAGTTTTGGTATGACGACTTCAGTAGGAATGTTTTATTCAGCCATATCAAAATTATTCATATATTTAGTACCTGTTTTGGATTGTCTAAGTTTGCTCATTAAGCACTGCATAGACAGGAGTGTACCCGGAGGCCCTGGGTTTGATTCCCAGCCAGGTCAGGGATTTTTACCTGGACCTGAGGGCTGGTTCGATGTCCACTCAGCCTACGTGATTAGAATTGAGGAGCTATCTGACGGTGAGATAGCAGCCCCGGTCTAGAAAGCCAAGAATAACAGTCGAGAGGACTCACTGTGCAGACCACACGACACCTCGTAATCTGCAGGCCTTTGGGCTGAGCAGCAGTCGCTTGGCAGGCCAAGGCCCTTCAAGGGCTCTAGTGCCATGGGGTTTGGTCTCTTATAGACAGGAGTGAGCGGCAGGAAGCAGGTAGAGGCGGAGCAGCTGGTCAGTTCATATGTCACATGCACACTCGTCACACACACCCATGCATGCACACACACTCACTCACTCACTCACTCTACACACTACTACCGTAAAATCAGCAATCGCTGCCACTCCATGATGTGAATGGGACACCAGGCAAATACTGGGGCCGTACCTTAATTAAGGCCAGGGCCGCTTCTTTCCCAATCCTAACACTTTCCTATCCTTGCATCGCAGAAAACCTTCGATGTGTTATTGCAAAGTTAATCCACTGTTTAAAAATATTTTTGTATGGCAATCATTGTTGTTTTCTTTACAAGGTAGTGTGTCGGTGTTTACATACTACGTATATATGTACGCAAGACTGCGCGCATAGTGCCAGTGATTGCCAAGGCTAGGGAAGTAATATGTGTGTGTGTGCGAGAGAGAGAGAGAGAGAGAGAGAGAGAGAGGGAGAGAGAGAGAGAGTGTTGGGCGGCGGTAAATAACCTGACTCCCTAAGGGTGCCAACGGCTTTTGGCGGATGAGCTCCTTTAGGTGGGGTGATGGTCCCCTCAGTGGAGGAAATGCCACTGGAATCCATCCCTGATAGAGGGCAGCAGTATCTCTCAGTACCAGGATGAGGCGTAAAAAGAATGACTTTGGATCAGCTCATCACTGGATTATTATGGGCGTCGCTGAATCAGCATCAACGGCCATGATACTGCGGTGTGTAAAGCAAAGGGAAACAACCACACTACCTCCCCAAGAAAATCTCTGATGGATATGGCTAATTTGGAAATGAATTTGTCAAGCTATCCGGTTGACACCCGGTGCCATCTCAGGTCCAGGCTGAATGGTGTGAAATTGGTGATTGGGAATACGAAGGTAGACTCCCAGGCCTTGTGTGGGAAATGTGTGACTGGGAGGAGTAACACCTTAAAGAGAACATCTCTTTGATCTCAAAATAAAATAGCAACTTGGAATGTAAGGGGACTCTTGCAACCTGGGAAACTTCAGATCACTGAGAAGGAAATGGAAAATCACAATCTAGACTTGCTAGGTCTATCTGAAACACACTGGAAAGGTAATGGTTTCTTCTGCACCACAAAGGGTAATACAGTGTACTTTTCTGGACCAGATAATGAAAGCGCCAGTGGCGTTGCAGTAATTGTCCTTCCGCATTTGGCAAAACTAGTGGATGGATGTTAATGTGTTAATGACAGAATCATCCACTTAACACTTAAGGCAGCACCATGTAAACTCCATATCATTCAAGTGTATGCGCCTACATCTGTTTTGAGCGATGAAGAAATCAAGAAATTCTATGGAGAATTAGATGATGTAAGGAAGGATAACCCAAGTAGGGAAATATCAGTGGTTCTTGGAGACTTTAATGCAAAAATTGGAGAAACAACCACTGACAGTGAGTTTAGACACATTGCAACCGTCCAGGCTTCTCCAGCCCTACTAATTTAATATAATATCATTTTACGCGATATCATTTGATATCAAGTTTATCTGCCATCGGCAATTATTCGTAATAACATATGTATCCTACGTCAAACATTTGTAAATAAGGTTTTTGCAATCATATTGTATATATTATAACATCATTTATTATTTATTATTTATTATTTATTATTAATTATTATATTATGAAAGATAGGAATTTATTATGTATTGGATTTGGTTAATATGTTGAAATATAGTTGTTGTCATTTCGTCTCATATTTGTGTATACGGAAAAGGTTATTCTTGAGCGTGGAAAATTACATGACTCATGGGTTTAACTCATGAGCCAAGGCTAGTAAACAGCAAGGCTTGCAAGCTGGTCAGCTACATCATCGCCACGCCTACTGGACTTGTCAAGAAAGAAGAGAAGGGGAGTTGATAATTTGATTTACGAATCAGATACTTCATTGTATATGAGTTTTGAGATTGAACTGTTACCAAGAGTGGGGGTGAGCCCGGATATATAGAGATTCTCACCACGAGAACGGCACCTAACTACTACTTCTGCTGTGAATGTAACTACAACTTCTGCTGTGAACCTAACTACTATTAGAACATCTACTGTGAACGACGTTATTGATTTTTGAAACAGTGTGTGGTCGCTCCGCGACATAGTTATTTTGTACAATGTGTTATAGCTTCGATACAGTACTCAGCTGCGGTAATGTTATCGGATCTGTGTGAGACGAAACAAGCTTACGGCTTGTGTTATATTCAGTAAATCTTCTGGACGAAGAACTATGTTTAGTTCAAGTCTACCGAATTTGGTACAAGTCTGTACCGTATAAATATTATAGCTCAGTTGGATTGAGATTTCTACTAATATGGAAAAATTCATATCTCTGAATTTTCTCCTCATACGATCAACGCTGATCAGTTTTTACAAGTATAGGGCCAATGTCTAATTTTAAAGACTAGGCAATTAGGGAGTGCTAGTCCAGATAGCCCGTACCATATCAGAGAAGGAAGGAAGGATGTCCATGGAGCAAATTCTACATCGAGAAGAAGAGAACGAGTAACCACGGAAACCAGATGACTTTAACGGAAGCTGCAATTGGTGAGCTTCAATTAGATAAAGCAAGCAATTAGTAAATTCAGTAAAGTAAATTCTAAATTCCTCCACGCTTTAAGGAACTTTTCCGATTCATCTCATTTTTTTGTATAATAAATTCATTTGTATTTTATATTGCATTAATTTTCTTTCTTAAGCGATACTTAATGGTTAATTATTTAAAATCCTACCCCTGTGATTTAAGTATAAGTCTCTATGCTAGTAAATATAAATTTTGGTTTACAGTTTTGTTTAAAACTGTAACCCTGGCGCCCAAACATCACATAGAGAAATGGGAAACCATGGAATGTTAATTGTTTCTATTTGCGTGGCAATTTGCGGGCAAGCCAAAAATAGTTTATTTGATATTCATGTGTCCCAAGGTAATAACTTTCATCTCCTCAAGTGTCTTGATGAGGAGAGTGAACAGTTACAACATCGTGGGCCATTATGGCATTGGAAAGTGAAATGACAGTGGAGAGAGGCTACTACAGTTTTGTATGGAACGTGAATTATGTGTAACCAACACATTCTTTCAATATCATATTCGTTGACTGTATACATGGTGCTCCCCTGATGGTCTTCATAGAAATCAGATTGATTTTATATTGGTTAACGATCGCTGGAAATCCTCTGTCATCAATGCAAAAACATACCCTGGTGCAGATTGTGGCACAGATCACCAACTACTGTTTATGGTGTTCTGGTTGAAACTCAGAGGTATGCGCCGTGTAGCTTGTAAAATGCAAAAGGTGGAAGGTGAAAACTTAAGGAGTTTTGGTGTGGAAATCCAAAATGTTCTTTTGAACACTAGAAGGGAACACACTACTGATGAAGGGTCCACATGGGAAGACCTCAAACAAAATATAGTGACCATTGCAATGAAACATTCTTCTCCAATACGGAGTCATCGTAAGTGTCAGATCAGTGATCATACGTGGCAGCTCATAGAACAGCGGAAACAACTGAAAGAAACAGGCTTGCACATTCAAGACAGATACTTTGAGCTGTGCCCTGTAATTCAACGTAATTGCTGCTTAGACAAACATAAGTATCTGTCAGGAATCTGTGAAGAAATTGAAGCTTATGGCCATCACAATGAGACGTGAGATATATACTGTAAAGTAAAACAGCTGTCAAATAAATACAAACCTCGTGTAAGGTCCAAAGAAGATTCTAATGGTCATAGGATACATGATTTTGAAATTGTATTGAATAGATGGAAACAGTACTGTGAGGAGTTGTATAAAGAAGAAACAGTACAGCCGATAATTGAATGGCGAGATTTTGAACAAGAACCAGACATCTTACTTCAAGACACTAAAAGGGCAATCACATCGTTGCAACCGCACAAAGCACCGGCTTCTGACAACATAACAGCTGAACTACTGAAAGAGATGAGCGATACTGGTGCTCAAATTATCACAGACATTTGCAATAAAATACGGAGAAATGGCAAATGACCAGCTGACTGGGTTACATCCATCTTCATCCCCTTGCATAAAAACGGCTCAACAATGAAATGTGATAACTATAGGACTTTGTTGTTAATCTCACATGCTAGCAAGATCATGATTGTTGTATATCTCGAAAGACAGACTCGAAAATTATATTAGTTCACAAATTCCCCCTGAACAAGCTGGTTTCACCAAAGGAAAATGCACAAGAGAACAGCTGTTGAACATCCGACAATTAATCGAAAAGAGCAGAGAATTCCAGCTTCCCCTGATCATTTGCTTTCTAGACTATAGGAAAGCCTTTGATTGTGTTCAATGGGAGAAACTTTGGCAAACGTTATTGGAAATGGGAGTTTCAAAACATCTAATCTGGTTGATAAAGTATCTATATGAGTCTAACACAGCAGTTGTCAGGGTAAATGGCAAGAGGTCTGAAATCTTCAAGATACAAAGAGGCGTTCACCAAGGCTGTGTATTGTCATCCCAGCTTTTTAATATTTATGGCGAGTACATCATGAGAACTGCATTGGCTGGATGGACTGGTGGATTTCCTATTGGTGGCAGAAAGATATCGAATATCCGATATACAGATGACACTTTATTGATTACCATGCATGAGGCAGAAATGACAGAAATTTTAGACCGTGTCAGAACTGAGAGCATCAGTTTGGGTTTGAAGATCAACATGCAAAAATAAAAAATTATGGTAGCTGATAGGCCTGGCAAGCTGAACGAACTTACTGCCTTCAGCGAAATGGAAATGGTTTCAGAAATGTTGTACCTGGGTGCCATTATAACTAGCAAAAACAGCTGTGAAATAGAGATCAGGAGAAGGATTGCCATGGCCAAGAACATCATGTCTCAGTTATCTCATATTTGGAAGGATTGCTCCATTTCTGTAAGGCTAAAGATGAGACTAGTACAGACACTGGTATTTTTTATCTTCCTCTGTGGTGCTGAAACATGGACTTTACGAGCTTAAGATTTGAATAAGATCAACTCATTTGAGATGTGGTGCTGGAGAAAAATGCTTTGCATTCCTTGGACAGCATTTTGAACCAACAAATCCATCCTCAAGAAGCTGAACATCAGTACCAGGTTATCGGCAAAATGTCAACAGAGGATTCTCAAATTCTTTGGTCATATTATGCGTCGTGGAGAAGGAAGTCTTGAAAAGCATATAACCTTGGGAAACGTGCCTGGAAAGAGGGAGCATGGGTGAGCACCTATACGCTGGACAGATGTCATAAAACATGCAACAAAGACATTGTTCATATGATGTACCCATATAGCAGAAGACTGTGGAGGATGGAAATGAGTATAAAGGAATAATACCAATATAAATGGTCCGTTATTGGACATTATAAATTTTCCAGCTAACTCATTCCTGGTTGCCAAAGAAATATCTTCAGAGATCACGATCCTCAGGATTGAGGGACCGATATAGACAGACAGACAATGTGATTACCAAAAGTAGACCGTTACATTCTTTTTTTTTTTTGCTAGTTGCTTTACGTTGCACCAACACAGATAGGTCTTATGGCGACGATGGGCCAGGGAAGGGCTAGGAGTGGGAAGGAAGCGGCCGTGGCTTTCATTAAGGTACAGCCCCAGCATTTGCCTGGTATGAAAATGGGAAACCACGGAAAACCATTTTCAGGGCTGCCGATAGTGAGGTTCGAACCCGTTACATTCTAAGATGACGGTATGGAATTCTTAGAAAACAGAAAAATATGAAATGCTGTGAAAATGAAGAAAGTGTTCAATGCATACAGAAAATTCAACTTCCACAATGTATTATTACGTTCATGAGCAGCTTGTCTACACTGCTGGACATGTATAGTGAGAGCATTTAAACTAAGAATCAGTTGCGCAGAGTTTTTCTTTGGCAAACTCGACAGTTGTTGCTGTGCATCACCAGAGTTCAGTGGCGGTGATGGAACCTATTTTTGACCAATATCAACTATTTTTTCCTTCTGTGAGAACTCTACACTGTCTGTTTTGTTTCATAGGCTGAACACTTTCCATAGCCTGAAATTTATTATAAAGAACATAGTTTGTTGTATGACCTGGAACTTTTACACCAGGAAATCTTTCTTGAAATCGTATTCAGAATTGATAGGCTGACTGAATTAACACATATGAATCATAAATAAACACATGTTGTGCAGTAACAAACGTATACCGACAAAAGAAGTGTCGCACCCTTCATGGTGAAACTCACCTTGAAACTTTGGTGACAGAACCAATGCCTTTATGAGACGACCTAGTTGCCTTTTGTTTTACATCGCACCGACATAGACATGGCGACCATAGGGCAAGAAAGGGCCAGGACTAAGAGGAAGTGCCCGTGGCCCTAATTAAAGTACAGGTTTGGAAAACGGGGAAACGACGGAAAGCCATCTTCTATTTCTATGCTATTGGTTTTACATCGCACTGACACAGATAGGTCTTATGGCGACGATGGGATAGGAAAGGGCTAGGAGTGGGAAGGAAGCGGCCGTGGCCTTAATTAAGGTACAGCCCCAGCATTTGCCTGGTGTGAAAATGGGAAAAGCAATCTTCAGGGCCGCCAACAGAGCAGTTTAAACTGCCTATCTTCCAAATGCAAGCTGACAGCTACAGTACGAGAAGACCGCAAACAAAAAATTAGCTGCCTGTTTCCACTGTAAGGCTCAGAAATAAACCCCCTGAATTACACATATTGGCATTAGGAAAGTGATACTAGTCACTACAGGTTAGATTGTATAACCAGCAATGGAGCACCTGGGTCATATTTATTTTTCCAGTCATGCAAGACACCTGATTCTTCTGGTTTATAAAGTGTATTTGCATGGTAACCATCACTATTTGCACCAGCATCAATATTAAATATTGACTTTTTAATTACAGCACGGTTCCCCTACACAGGAGCATATTGCCTTCTACATCTGACTGGCATGGTTGCTGACCTCAGAATGCAAGCTGTAACTTGCAGAAGCAGGCCTCTCCTAGAGACATGATGTCACGCGCATGCATAATAGCAGTGATAAAATGAAATGGCATATGGCTTTTAGTGCCGGGAGTGTCCGAGGACAAGTTCGGCTTGCCAGGTGCAGGTCTTTTGAATTGATGTCCGAAGGCGACCTGCGAATCGTTACGGGGATGAAATGATGATGAAGACGACAAGTACTCCCAGCCCCCATGCCAGCGAAATTAACCAATTATGGTTAAAATTCCCGACTCTGCCAGGAATCGAACTCAGAACCTCTGTGACCAAAGGCCAGCATGCTAACCATTTAGCCATAGAGCTGGATGTAGCAGTGATAACAAACAGTCTTAGAATTCATTAGATGTGTTACTGTGCCATGTTAATGCCTGGCGACGTAGGATTCCAGATTTGATTTTGGGGCCCTGCACTGGAAACAGAGAGGTAATTTTCGTATGTAGACTTCTTGTAGCACATCAATTATACCATCAAAATTTCAAGGTAGGTTTCAGCATGAAGGGTCTAACACTTCTTGTGTGAGCCATAATACAGTTTGTGACTTAATACAGAACAGCACACAATTTGCACACGCAACTTTTGACTGACACTTGCTCATTAACAAACTTGCCTGGAATCCAAGGCCGGGACAGATGCACATACACTTTCCGTGCACAGAACTTGGCAGACGGCTATCATGTAATCAGTAGGAAAAACTTGGCGCGGCTGGTTCTCTGCTCAAATGCTCGTACGGTAGAAGCATTATTTCACACAAAGAATTCCTTCAAAGAGCAACCACTGAACAAAACGTGAACATTTATTCAGATTCCTTGAAAAAGAAAATAGAATAATGGTGTGAAAAGAACTGAACATAATGGTATATAAGACACAGATCTCAGGAACATAGTTCTTTAATGACTTCTGTATTTTATTCTGGCAAATGCTTGAACATTCACATCCTGAAAACACAGGTATCAATTATTGAGATTTAATGGTTCAAAATTTGTGTTTCAAACATTAACAACTTAAATGACAACAATGGATGACAAAATACTCCTAAATCCTTATGTACAAGTACAGTATCTCATGTACAGCTTCGGTACAATTCCCATAAGCACTGCACGTATAAATGTACAATTGTATCAAAACTGAAAATTTGCACTTTTACCTAAAATTTGAAGTTTGCAACAATATATCCATAAAATGCTACATTCTCTATCAACAGTATAAGGTTAACATAATTTACAAAGTAACAAAATTTCAGAGGTATACCCTGCAAGTCACAGGTGACAATGTGCTGCATTTGCACATCAATTTGAACTACACAGTTATATTACAGCCATACATGTTTCAGGCCAACACTCTCCACTTTAGTGATGATATCCAGACCAGTATTGGCACTTTTTATCTAATGATTACCATAAACATCAAGAATTAAGAGTTGATATGAATGAAGTAAAACATATTTTGACCAAACCATTTTTGGAAGGAAGGAAGGAAGGAAGGAAGAAAGGAAGGAAGGAAGGAAGGAAGGAAGGAAGGAAGGAAGGAAGCAGTTGCATATCATATTTGTGAGTGAAAGCATGGTTACAAAAAAGACTTATGTATGTAATGAGCAAAATTAATGCTCAGGCCTTTCCCAAATCCTATGTAACCATCAATTCTTCTAGTACGTCCCTTGGATTGCTTTATTACATGGAGGCAGCTTCGTAAGTCATGGCAACAGTGTTGTATCTTCCAAACACGTGGCAGCATGGTATATCCAATATATAGGTTTGAAAACCTGTGTCACATTCTGCTGAATGCCACCAACAGATGGTGTTCATATGTACTGGTGGCTACTGAACAACGAATGAGAAAGTTAGTGAGCTCCTGCCTGTGCTCCAAGATGGATATAAGTAAAGATGAAGAGTGGTCATAAGTGACAGTTGCAGCTTTCTATGGTAGAAATTTACGTAAGTGCCATGCACAGCTAAGAGAAGCATTGAGTGATAAAAGGGATGAATCCTTCGTATGTAGACGCAATGCAACTGTTGAACTGTTCCAGAGTGAATGTACTATGTCCACTCAGACAGAGGTGTTACTGAAGTCAGGTGCTGGACTGTGCAGGAATTACACATACAGGTATTTGTGTCAACAGTGTTCCAAATTTTACAACAGAAAATGCATGCATAATTGTGTTCAGTTTGTCCATAACAAGACAATGATTTCCATTTCCTTATATTTCGATTGACCCTTGCCATTAGCTCCTGTACCCAGAACTAATTTGGTGCTATAATTGAGAAATGCATTCCAGCAGCCTTCAAATGCATATAGTGAATTTACATTACTCCTTACTTTATCGGAAGATATAACACATTAAATTACACTTGTAGATTTCATTACTTGTTTTCATCTCGGTAAGAAGAATCTCTTCTTCTTAAACAATTGCTGTAGTAGATTAATTAAAATTGAAAATCTTAATGCTCTTGACCACTGACAATCCAAGGTTATGTGCCTAGCCTGAATCTGATTACAGAACCTCATGGTCCATTCGTTTTCCCCTTACTCCTAAAATATGGTACAATGTACAGTAGCAAAACTCCTGTAAAATAGCTATCATGCAGGGAAATGTAAACTATGAGCTTTTGGCAGAATTCAGTTTTTTGGACTGAATGAGTTAATATGGTCTTTTTCCTGCTAGTTACCATGAGGGTGCTGGCTATGAGATGTTGAGTCCTGCCAAGATTATGTTAATGCCACACACAATCAAGATGTGGAACAAGTATTGCATTTGACAATAAAATGAATCATTAAAAGATAGCATCCCAAAAATGAAGATCTTGTTATTCAGTACAGTGTTGCAACATATACTGTAATTGAAAGCAAGGAAAACAGACTTCTGGAATGAAGGAGGGAAAATAGAATTAATGAATTACAGAATAAATGCGGGAGAGATGACAAATCCTGGGACAATGTTTTAATCCCCCTTACTCCTCATGACTCTAAACAGCGGCAAGATACAGAAGTGCTATATAAGTTACTTATTCCTGATTATAATGCATATCTTTTATACTGTATTGAAAATATATTTACTTGTTTTATCATTTATTTCTTTGATCACTACATTCCTGTATATGCAAGTCAGGAAAATGTTCTTTTGGTGTTTGATTGAGCAGGCTGTAACAAAGTATATGACTATATTACTACAGACAATAGATGACACATATTCACTAGGAAGCAGAGAATCTTAATAATGCAAATGTTACCACTGTTTAATATATTGACAACTATAAAAAGAAATACAGTGAAAGTACACTTGGAAATGTCTGAGTTGTGGATTCCCTGTGTAAACAAGGCATGAAGAATACCAATGAGAGAAAATACTCATGAAAAAGTGAATGCTTACTCTAAATCTTTTTATGGAGTCAAGAAATATATCTTGAACTACAAAAGTATTATTTTCTCTGTATCATTGCTGAAATATTCCTTTGAATTCATCCTTCATGGAAACAGAGGTCTCATACTAAAAGTAGAAAAGAGAATGGAAATGAAAGGGTGAAGTATATACGACAGTGGAAGGTACAATCAACTATGAAATATCTCTCAAAAATTAAAGAAATGCACTTGATTAAAGGAGTGATATTAGAGTATTGATGTATGTGTTGATAGTATTGGAATTCTAAATATCCAGGTTCTCCAGTTTGAGCTTAATATGCACTGTGCTTAACTTCACAGGTAGTTATACCCAAAAATATTAAAGAGGATCTGACTGAGGTCAAAAAGTGTTTGGATTCATAAATGCTTTTTAAATCATGCTAACTGAGTGGTATTCCTGGCTTATAAAATCTGAAAGGTTCCACCTATTCAATACAAAAACAATGTTGTCTGACTGTATTACAACATAATCACTTTATTAGCAGTACTCGTTTTGATGTTTCTACAACACCATCATCAGCTGCGTTAAAGTAAAGAGAAACTGGCAATTAATATAAAATACATCTCAACATTATTTACACAACTTGCTCCTTTAGATATTACATTAAATTATAAATAGATAAAATTGACTTGTATTACTACAAGTTAACAAATTTACGGGTCAAAAACAGTTAAAAAACATACAACATGAAAAAGATTTTCCATCTTGAGGTCCTGAGTTCGATCACAGAACAGGCCCCACTCGTCGTGTAACAGCCGCCGAGTTAGGTCTACGGCCATTTGAGGTGTCCAATATTGAACTGAGAAGCATTGTCTTTATGACATACTTGTTACAGTTCCACCATATCAGGTTACAACACAGCTAAGCATAATAAGAAAACACTTCAGCCTTTGGCATCCAGTTTTAGAAGTTGGCAAAATGACAGACAAGGTGTAAAAATAGTAATTTAGCAATACTAATTGTAAAAATGATCGAACTCAGTACCCTAAGATGGAAAATCTTGTTAATATTATTTGTTTTTTAACTGTTCTTGAGCTATAAATTTGTTAATTGGTAGTAATAAAAGTCAATTTTATCTATTTATAATTTAATGTGATGTCTAAAGGAGTAAGTTGTGTAAATAATGTTGAGATGTATTTTATATTAATTACTGGTTTCTCTTTACTTTAACGCAGCTGATGATGGTGTTGTAAAACCATCAAAACTAGTACTGCTAATAAAGTGATTATGTTGTAATACAATCAGACAACATTGTTTTTGTATTGAATAGGTGGAACCTTTCAGATTTTATAAGTATTTGTAAACTCAGTTCAATACGGACAAATTAAGAAAAAATTTCTTATGTTAAATGGTATTCCTGGTACAACATTTTAGTTTTCTCAAAAGATGGATGCAAAAGCACCTGAAAGAAAGACTGATCACAACCATCTTCTCTAAGAAGGTGCAACACTTGATAAACTTTAATCAATACTTAAGAATATTAGTGATATGAACTGCTCAAAATCCTATTTTCATTCATTCTGTTCCTACATGTAATATATTGCTTCAATACCAATGAATTAATATTAGAAATAAGCAAACCATGATAATATTGAAGTCCCATGACATTACAGGCTTCATCAGGAGATGGATATCAGTATGTTCCACCAAAATTCAGCCAACTATTAACAACTGTTGAAAACAATTCATCACAGTCGCATAAAGAAAAATTACATTAAAGAAAAGAAAAACTCAATATTTATTAAAAATAAAGGAAACACTTATATCATGTGTTTAAGTATACTCATACTGATCACCTACATTCAGTCATTAACGAGCTGGATAGCTGCAGTCGCTTAAGTGCGGCCAGTATCCAGTATTTGGGAGATAGTGGGTTTGAACCCCACTCTTGACAGCCCTGAAGATGGTTTTCCGTTGTTTCCCATTTTCACACCAGGCCAATTCCTTCCCACTCCTAGCCCTTTCCTCTCCCATCGTCACCGTAAGACCTATCTGTGTCAGTGCGACGTAAAGCAACTTGGAAAAAAATAAAAAATAAATTGCATTCAGTCATTTTCTTTCTTTCTTTCTTTCTTTCTTTCTTTCTTTCTTTCTTTCTTTCTGCTTTCTTTCTGCATTGATTAGCGAAAAAAAAACAAGTACTGAGAATGATAGGATGGAAGGTCTTTTAGCAGGAGAAAGAAATCAGATACCAACATTAGAGCTTTTTAATTAAATAGCCTTAAAAAGGCAATAAAGAGTTGAATCCTGGTGAAAATGTGTTTTACAAATATTATTCTTTTGCAATTATAAACAGAATAATAATGTAAGGAAAAGAAGACAAGCTCCTTAATTATTAATTCAATACTGAAAGATCAGAGATATGCTGTATGATGCTACATACATATTAATGGAGACAGGTCTCATATGTGTCAACTTAAGAGTCAAGAAGATAAAAATCAAAATGAATATGATAGAGCAAAGGAGCAAGGTACCCACAGCACTGCATATTACCAGTGTTTTATAACATAGGCAACAGGCATATTAAATACTAGCAATTACCCGCAGCTTCGCTCGCGTGGATTTCGTAATTTGATCAGAGTAATCGTTCCTCGGCACTGTACTAAGAGATTATCTGAAAATTCCTAAAGTATAAAAACTCACCCAAAAATTGAGTTTCATTTACCCCAGAAATTCTTTGTAAACCATGCTTGTAGTATTACCTTTTGGGGCTAAGACGACCATGCAACATAGAACTGTACATGCGAGAAACAGTCTTCTCTCAACTCAAAAAATAAATACATGTTTCTGTATTTTTAAAGGAGATTCCAAATACCTATTCCCACATCTGTAACATATTCAGTTTTTGAGATATACATAAGTATCCCATAAAAAGGATTTAACCCCTTGATCAGTCCTTCCGCTACCCCCATCTAAGTGTATTTTCAGAAAACAAAAATACATGTTTCCTTATTTTAAAAGGAGATTCCAAATATCAATTTTCACGTCTGTAACATTTTCAGATTTTAAGATATGAGTATCCTCATAAAAATAATTCAACTACTTTCACTAATTTTCACCCCCTGTTAAGTGCTCTCTTCGAAAACAAAAAGGTACAGGTTCCTGTATTTTTAAAGGACTTCCCAAATACCAAGTTTCTTGTCTCTAGCATGTTACGTTTTTGACATATAATGTAAAATGAAATGGTGTATGGCTTTTTGTGCTGAGAGATCCCAGGACGGGTTAGGCTTGCCAGGTGCAGGTCTTTTGATTTGGTGGCCGTAGACGACCTGCGCGTCGTGATGATGATGAAATGATGATGAAGACAACACATACACCCAGCCCACCGTGCCAGGGAAATTTACCAATGATGGTTAAAATTCCCACCACTGCCGGGTCTCGAACCCGGGATCCCTGTGACCAAAGGCCAGCACGCTAACCATTTATCCATGGAGCCAGACGACACATAACGTGGATATACCTGTACTCATTTTAAAAATTCACCCGCTTTTCCAATTCTTTTCAGCCCCTCAATTGGATTTTCCGAAAGCAAAAAAAAAAAAATACGTGTTTCATTACTTTTAAAGGATATTCAAATACCAGTTTTCATGCCTGTACGTCTTCAGTTTTTGAGATAAATGTATACTCATAAGAATTATTCAACTTCTTCTTCCTCACTTCTTTCTACCCCTCTCCCGCCTTAAGTGGATTTTCCGAAAAAAATACGTTACTTTATTTTAAAAGGAAATTCAAAATACCAACTTTAACAGCTTCAGTTTTTAAGATAAAGTATCCTCATAAACATATTTCAACTCTTTATTTACTTATTTTCAACCCCACACCCCTTTCGTCGCATTTTCCGAAAAATAAACAGATGTGTGTTTCTTTATTTTTAAAGGAGATTTCACATAAAAATTTTAACGTCTGTAACATCTTCAGTTTTCGAGATATAATTATACTTATTAAAGTAATACAACTCCTTTTTCACCTCCCTTCCCACCCGTTAAGTTGATTTCCCCTCCTCAAAAGTGCACGTTTCTTTATTTTTAAATAAGATTCCAAATAACAATGTCCACATCTTTAACATTTTTATTTGAAATGAAATTGCATGTGGCTTTTAGTGCCGGGAGATCCCAGGACGGGTTTGGCTCGCCAGGTACAGGTCTTTTCATTTAACTCCCGTGGGTGACCTGCACGTCCAGATGGGGATGAAATGATGTTGAAGACAACACATACACCCAGCCCCCATGCCAGGGAAATTAACCAATGATGGTTAAAATTCCTGACCCTGCTGGGAATCGAACCCGGGACCCCTGTGACCAAAGGCCAGCACGCTAACCATTCAGCCATGGAGCCAGACAACATTTTTAATTTTTTGAGATATAAGTATCCACACACAAAGAATTCAACTAATTTTTCAATTCATTCACCCCCTTATGTGGATTTTCCATAGACAAAAGATCACGTGTTTCTTTACTTTGAAAGAAGATTCCAAATATAAATGTCCATTACTCTAACATCTTCAGTTTTTGAGATATGAGTATCCTCATAAAAAAGAATTCAACTCCTTTTTCACCCCAGCCCGTTAAGTTGATTCCCCCCCCCCCCCCCCTCCAAAAGTGAGTGTTACTTTATTTTTTAAAGTGATTCCAAGTAAAAATTTTCAATTGTGCAACTTAAAGTTTTTGAGATATAAGTTTCTCCATAAAAAGAATTACACTTTTTCATTTTCTTTCACCCTCCCCCCTTAAGTGAATTTTCTAAAAACCAAAAAAATTTGTTTCTTCGTTTATAAAGGAGCTTCCAAATGCCAATTATCCTGACTGTAACATCTTTAGTTTTGAGATATATGTATCCTCATAAAAATGAATTAAACTCCTCTTTCACCACCCCCATTCCGAAGTATCCCCCCCCAAATGCGTGTTTCTTTATTTTTAAAGGAGATTCCAAATACTAATTTTCACGTCTGTAACATCTTTAGTTTTTGAGATTTAAGTATCCTCATACAAAGTATTCAACTCATTTTTCAAGTAATTCACCCCCTTTAAGTGGATTTTCCAAAGACAAAAGATTACGTGTTTTTTTATTTTGAAAGAAAATTCCAAATGCAAATTTTCATGTCTGCAACATCTTCAGTTTTTAGATATAAGTATCCTCACTAAAAGTATTCAACTCCTTTATCACTCCACCCCCGCCCGTTAAGTTGGTTTCCCCCCACCCAAAAAAAGGGGGTTTCTTTATTTTTAAAGGAGATTCCAAATACCTACTTCCACGTCTATAACCTTCAGTTTTGAGATAAAAGTTTCTCCAGAAAAATTATTCAATTTTTTACTTCTTTTCACACTTCTCACTCAAGTGAATTTTCCAAAAACAAACAGTACCCATTTCTTTGAAAGAGCTTCCAAATACCAGTTATCACGACTGTAACATCTTCAGTTTTTGAGATATATGTATCCTCGTAAAAGGAATTCATCTCCGTTTTCATCCCCCCCCCCCCCCCCCTACCAAGTTGATTCCACTCCATCTGAAATGAGTGTTTCTTTATTTTTAAAGCAGATTCCAAATACCAGTTTTCACGTTTGTAACATCTTTAGAATTTTTTGGTATATATATTCATACAAATTATGCTACTAATTTTTCAAATCATTCACCTCCCCCCCTTAAGGGTTTTTCCGTAAACGAAAGAATACGTCTTCCTTATTTTTAAAGGAGAGTCCAAGTACCAATTTTCACATCAGCAACATGTTACGTTTTTGAGATATACTGTAGATACGCTAATTTTAAAAATTCACCCCCTTTTTCAGTTCCCTTAAGTGGATTTTCCAAAAAACAATATTTATGTTTCTTTACTTGTACAGAAAATTCCAAATACCAGTTTTCAGATCTGTAATATGTTACGTGTCTGAGATAATTTGCAGACATAGCTTTTTTAAAAATTCATCCTGTTTGTCACTCCTGTTCACCTCCTATTTATCGGATTATCCAACAACACAAAAATATGTTTCTTTATTTTCAAAGGAGATTCCAAATATCAATTTTCATGTCTCTAACATCTTCAGTTTTTGAGATATAAGTCTACTCATAAAAGGTGTTCAACCAACTTTCCCCCTTTTTTCACCCTCTTAATAGGATTTTCCAAAAACAAAAAATATGTGTTTCTTTATTTTTAAAGGAGATTCCAAATACCAATTTTTACGTCTGTAAACTTATAAGTTTTTGGATATAGATATCCCCATTTTAAAAATTCATCCCCCTTTTCACCCCCTTAGCGACGGAATATCCAAAAATCCTCCCTTAGCGAGCACCTACATGTTAGTATGAATGTACCCCCAGAATTTCATTTCTTTATGTCCAGTAGTTTTGGCTCAGCGATGATAAATCAGTCAGTCAGTCAGTCAGTCAGTCAGTCAGGACAAGTTACTTTATATATATAGATGTAAGGTAGACACGAAATTGATAAATTGGGATGACATTTTTTAACTGAGCACATTTTTCCTAATTTTTGGCAACATTATGGCAATAATTAAGGGAGATTTAATTAGTTCGGTGGCTCAGCTGCTGTCTTCCCACATGGAGGGCTGAGCTTCAAAATCCCAGCTGTCCTAGGGTTGAGATTTTCATCTAAAAAATCACACAGAGTCAGGAAGGGCATGCAGCCTAAAACCCCTGGCCAAAACCAAAATGGGATTTGGTGGCTCCAGCAATCTCAGAAATAACTGGGATAAGCTGAAGAAAGTTTTGTGACAATAATTAAGATTTTTTTAAACAATGCAACAGAAACTCAAAATGATCCCTGGAATCACAGCTTCCCTGTACATTAATACTGAATGGTAGAGTATCATGTAAGAGCAATGAAAATATTCTGAGAAATTAATGTATATTACTATACACAGTTAGAATTTCATGTTAATTCAGATATATAGTAATACTCCAAAGCATTTCTATTATCATATAAGGACCAAGTTTCACATATATACAGGGTATCTTTGAAAAAGTTTCCAAGATTTAAAGAGGAGGCAGCACGCAACAAACAAAGGAAAAAATGTCCTATAAACATTGGTCGCAAACGCAATATCTTCAGAGTTATGGTCCACTACCACTACTGTCAATGATCACAATATTTCAATAATTTATGGAGCGTCGTATGCAACAAAAGACGGAAATACGTTCCTACCTAAACATTGGTCGAAAACCTACTTGCATGTTGTGCTGTGGTCTTATTATGATGGGACATTGGCCCATTTTCATTGTAAGGTTAGGCGACAACTAACACGGGTCTCCCAAGAGCAATGGATTGGTCGAGGAGGGATAATACTTTGGCCTGACCTTAACCCTGTAGATTTTTGGCTTTCGGGGCATGTAAAGTCCTTGGTGTATGCAGTCCCCATAAATGATGTGGATAAACTACGAAAATGCATGGTCAATGCCTGTGATTCAATCCGACAACAGCCAGGAATGTTCCAAAGAATGCCTGATTCCATGTGACGTAGGGTGGAAGGCTGCATTGCAAAGGATGGCGGTCACATGTTGTGAAGAATAGATCAAGGACATGATGGTAGTGGTAGTGGACCATAACTTCAAAGATATTGGGTTTGCGACAAATGTTTACAGGACCTTTCTTTTCCTTCGTTTGTTGCATGTTGTCTGCTCTGTAAATGTTGGAACCTTTCTTAAGGACACTCTGTATATACAAAACTGGCTAAAATATAACAATATCTGTAGTCTAATTTGCACCATAAGAAAAGGGACTTTATTTCATTTCAGTTTTATACAAAAATATTGTAATAACTATAATTATCTTACGGTAGCAAGAGTTGCGAGAAGAAGATGTGCTATGAACTATTCAACATGGTTATGACTAACATGAGATTTTGTTCTTCTAGCAGTGCTTTCTCCATTACTGGAGGTTGGCCTCAATTACAGCGAAGTCTGCATGATGTTTGGCTGTCCTCAACAGTCTACTCGAATCTAGTCCTGTCCAATCCTGTAAGTTCCTCAGCCAAGAGTGTTTCTTCCAACTGTGACCTCTACATCCATCAATTTTACCCTGTATGATCAATTTTAGTACATTGTACTTATCATTCCTCATAATATGCCCAAAGTAGGCTGTATTTCTTTTTTTGATTGTTCACACCAACAATTGTTCCCTCCTGATGCGCCGGAGTACGACAGCATATGAGACGTAGTCAGTCCACGAGATCTGTAACATCCTTTAGAAAACACACATCTCGAAGGCATTAATTCTCCTAATGGTGTTACATTTCAGAGTCCATGGTTCAGCACCATACAGAAGCAGAGCATATACATAGCATCTGACAAAGTTGTGATGTATCTCCAAGCTGAGTCTTCTGTCACACAGTAGATTCTTCATTTTCAGAAAGCTAGACATTTCTATTCACACATGCATCTCTAAATCCAGGTCCAAGTCCTCAGTAATCCATCTGCCAAGGTACTTAAACTTCTGTACTTGTTCAACTTGTTCCTCATAAATGTTCGTAAGAATGTGTGTTAGGGCACGTCCAGACAGGATCCGTCTTGCCTGGCAATCTGTCTTTTCAGGCAGCTGCGCTATGTGCGTCTTGAACAAACCTACCTATGTTAATGGAGGTGGCCACACAGAATGCGTACGCGGCTTATCGGTCTTCCCCATTGAGTCCGTTATCCGTCTTATTTCAAAACACTTTGTTTCTAGCCGCAGAAAAGACAAGACACAGTGTCTAAAATGAGTACTGAGCCATCCAAAGAAGACATTATTTCACAGGTGTTCAAGTATCTGCCTCTGTGGGATTCTCCCACAAAGATCATAAGGACCGCAATGTAATCCAATGTATCTGGCAAGATTTAGCAAGAGAATTAGGAGCAGACGAAGGTATGTAAATAATGTTATTAAAATGCATTTAATTTAATATTGATATTGTCTTTAATTAATATTAAGTAATATTTAAAATATTAATTCATTATAGCAGAAGCAGAATGTATTTTTATGAAATGCAAGCACATGGTAATAGCTGAAGGTGTTTATTGTTCTATTTCTCCAACAAACAGTAGTGCCATGGAACTTCTCACTCAGGACTATAAAAGTACTGTGTGACTCTGCCTTATCAATTTAGCTGAAGTGGTATAATGGTTGTGAACTCTTGTTACTGGAGTATGATCCGCTGATCAAACAGGCTGCTCAAGGTTCCAAAACCCCCTATTGAAGTGAGAATTAATTCTTTGGGTCTAACCAAGTTCATCACATGCACGTTTATTTTTCGGAACCAAACCATAGATCAAACAAAGTGTTAATTTGATATGACATTAAACTCTGCAGTGTAATTTCAAGAAGATCAAAGAACTAAAGACATATACAAGCTGGACAAACCACCATGTGTATACAACAATGGAGTCATCGTCATTTTAAAAGGATTTTATACTGCAGTGTAATATCATCATGTACCATATTTTATTTAATATTCATCTATGCAGGTGTTACAGTGTGTTTTAAAGTTGTATTGTGTTTGCCTGATTTGACTCATTGGTTGATGATGGCACAAGTTTTAGTGCCGAAACTAGTACCTCATGTGAATGTCATGTGATTAATTCACTTTAATAAATGTCTTTGTACCGAATAGGAGGACCCTTATTAATTCCAATTATTGCAATATTGCTTTGCTATGACAAGGCAAGTATCAGCTGTTGGTGTTGCAATATACGTACTACTTAACAGGTCCCATAGTACACAAGTTTCCTTACTGTGACAGTACTTTCCCCCAGGCGAAATGAAAATGCCACGGCCTGAAATGAACTGTCTCTAGTGAGATATCTCAGAATGTTTTTAAATTCAGAAAACCTCATGATGAAATGGCATGGAATACGAGACTATTACAGAAAAGAGCTCATGAAACTGGGGAAACCGCATTCAGGTGACAGACTTGATGGCCATTCAAACTCCAACTGGCCCCTTTTTCCCTCTGTTATCATTTCTGAATGATTCAATGTCTATTAGGCCCAGGACAATGAACCTTGAGTCAACAAGGAACGAAGATGCAATGGAGCTAACGCAAGAAACTACAGAAAACGCAGGTAATGACTCCGTTACGGAATTCAGTCCAAGAGCAGGACCCAATCAGACATCACACAAAACCCAAAGTCGTCATTTATCGAAAGAAAATATGCAAAGGCAAATCCTGAAGAGAAGAGGGACCGATCTGTACCCGCAGTCCATGTTGGAGCTTGAGGCTAAAAAAGTCAAGCTTCTTGAGAGGGACTTAAGTGAGGATGAAGATGACAATTTATTATTCTTTAAAAGCATGTTGAGAGATTTTGAATCTCTTCCACGAGAGAGAAGAATGTTACTAAGAATGCAAGGAATGTGGTGAAAAGGTGGACTATATTCATGCCTTGGGACATGCCATTATGGAAAATATGTTCTGATTATTAATTGTGCAAACAAATACATACCGCAGGCAAATAATTAACTCAATTATTATTTGGGACAAAATGTCCATTGGAATTACATTGTACATATGACTTTTCCTTGGGGCTAAAATGTACAATATAACAACTTTGATTTGGGATGATATTACTGAGGCAAGTACTCGAGGGACAGATTTTCTGGGATGTCTTGTTATAACTTCACAGCCTACCCAATTTTCATTATTTACTGCTTTACCTGTAATATATATAAGGATTACATACACCAACATTCAATTATGTAGACACATTTAAGGAACAATATTTTCTATATGTAAAAAAAGCAAAGAGAAGCCATCTCCATACAGGCCATGACAGTCCTTAGAGAAGTAGAAGGTAAAGTCATTTACTACCCATAATCTCAGCACCAAGTAGGATGATATGGTTTGCTCTGTGCCCCCAGGAATTACTCTGGTTCTCATTTCTGTTCTAGGTTCAGTGGAACCCAAGGCCATATGTCTTTCCATAAGTGGAAGACTTGTTCCTATTTTTTTTTTTTAAACATCCTGATGCGGGAATGAAAACTTTCAAGTGAACCGAATATTCCTTTACCACCTCGGCTAAGCAGTTACCATTTTCCTTATAAACAAAAGAACATTTTTTGAGCTTTAACCACTGATATCTCTGTGTAGAATCCCTTGTGCAGTAATTCCTTATTACTGAAATACAGACTTTAAACAACAACCATGTACCTAAAGAAAAACAAGCACATTTTCTTGCTGGAATAGCTCACCCACTTGGGTTCAATTTAAGTACAAATGTAACCATACAGATGAGACCACAATCTTGTAAAAATAGGGATATGAAACCTTTTTCTCCTCTGGAACAAAATCTATACATGGAAAGTCAAATAAGAGTTTTGTATAAACTTTAGAATAAAAATTCCCATCTTTTCCATTCCAGCATATCTATCTGTATTGTATGTATGAGCATCACATGAAAACTGCCAATTATATTTTAATGAAACTCTGTATCCATGCTAAGGAAAGTCTCTATAGCACAATAGGATATATTTTGTTTTAAAATTCAGATTTGAAAAGTAAGTTATATCAAAGCATGGAATATGGACATCTAAATATTCCACTTAAGATGGGTTTTTGGAAGAATGATATTTAGTCAAAAATATTTTAAAATTTATTTTGCAACAATTTTTTATACAGTATGCAAAATTTTGAAAGATCCAATGTTTGGTCAATCTGCAGGTTTGAGGAGGTTGTTGATAATGCACAAGAGCACCGATCAAGTCTAGTGGCCCAATTCCTCCTTGTTGTTAGTGCAACATACCTTCTAATAGCTTCAAATATTTGTGAATTCAATGCTGACAATACTCCTTCTCCCTCATTTTTCTGTTGTCTGATAGTTAAACCAAGGACAAACTAAAAAGTTAACACATTGTATCTGTCCTGTAGTTGACGGGTAACAACTACATACCCATGCAAATTTTGACTAGTTCACAAGTTTATATTTTAGATACATGGAAACTCTATGATGTACGAGTAGACCAAGTTTAACGGAACTGCTCCTTCCTTCCACCATCAGCAGTACCAATTGCTCAATAGCTGGAAAGAGCACCATAGCTAATGACCATGGGGAATCTAACCATGACATAAATGCTTTCTGTTCCCCCACTGTGGTAATGCAGTTTAATATGTTGTGAGCTGTCCAGTTTTATTCTCTTGATCAGTGCGTTACAGTGGTTTTCCATTTTTACACTGGGCAAATACTGGGGCTGTACCTTAATTAAAGCCACAGCCACTCCCTTCCCATCCCTTCCCATTCCTAGCCCTTTCGTATCCATTGTAGCCATAGGACCTATCTGTGTCGGTGCGATGTAAAGCCAAATGTAAAATAAAAAATATAACTGATTGGAGTGATACAATTTATCAGATGATTCATATTCAGATGGTTGCTATTTCCTTTATCAGTAGTGAGTCTCATACTTGCGGTGAAAAAACTTGAGGTCCCAAAGTAAAGGCCTTTGTCACCAGGGATGCAAGGTGCTTGAACCTGTTACATCATTGTTAAAAGTGTTTGGTGAAGTGTTGTCAGTAATGACAGATGAAAAACTAACAATAAAGCTAAACACATCAATAGTTATTGAAATACCAGAAATTTCTCAACATCACAGATCAAATAAAACTTCACTCCATTGTATAGTTTTGGCACTTGCAAATATTAGCTCATCTTGATAATTCAGTATCACACAGAATGAGTTATGAACAATTGTAATTAATGTTATTGATTTTATGTCCTACTAACTACCTTTACAGTTTTTGGAGGATGCCGAAGTGATGGAATTTTGTTCCAAAGGAATACTTTAACATGCCAGTAAATCTACAGACAGGAGGCTGATGTATTTGAGCACCTCCAAATACCACAGAACTGAGCCAGGATCGAACCTGCCAAGTTGGGCTCAGAAGGCCATCGCTCTACCATCTGAGCTACTCAGCCTGGCTAAACAACTCTAATTCTGTTTTCCAGAATAACTTAATTCCCTTGATTTGTTGATAACTACTTAATGTATACTACTTTGTACTCTTAAAAACTATAGTCATTTACATGCACAACCCTGAATACAATGAATACATTGACAATAAGGTAGTCATAAAATGACCATGAATGTCATTACAAATGTGTCTAGAACAAACGTTAACTCAAATTATACACTACTTTTTTGTTGTTGGGCAAAACTAAATTGTACAATATAGAAATTAGTTGCTCTGAGTTCATATGTGAATTTTACACAGAACACATACTCCAGTACATTTCTATTTTTGTGGAGATAACAATCCTGTATTTCATGAATTGTTCAGTTCTGTATAAAGGAAATTTCCTTAACCAGCTAAGCAGACAAGTCAAAAACCAATACCTAAATGTAAACAGTTCCATGTCCTCCATGATACATACTTAGTATCTAAATAACCATATCTAACTGTGTTAATAGTAATTTGCTATAAAAATATATATACTTTGAGAAATTTCTTAGAACATGAACTCTGAATATAGAAAAAAGAAGCCTACATAAAGGAATCGAGCTGGACACAGGATGATACTTTTCACCGAGCAAGTTGGCCATGTGGTTTGGGTCCCGAAACTGTGAACTTGCATTCGGGAAATGGTGGGGTCTCACCCCACTGTTGGCAGCTCTGAAAATAGTTTTTCTGTGGTTTACCAATTTCACACCAGGTTGTAACTGAATTAATGACACAGTCACTATCCCATCATTGCCATTAGACCTATCTACGTTGGTGCGATGTAAAACAAATACCTACCAAAAAATCATGATTGACTGTCAAAAACTATGCTAAAATCCTCAGAGGTGCAACAAAATTGGTTGGTGGGTTTTCTTTCTTTTTGTTGAAATAAAGTACAATCCCTACAGTCAGCTAGCTATCAAAAGTCAGACTGGTCTGGGATCATGTGATGAAGTTTGACCTTCTTAGTCATCCTTGAAGACCTTGTCAAACGACAAATAATCTTTAAATTTATAAGTTCAGCCTAGAAAAAAGTCTAATTATTGCTTTAATTGAAGCTGTTCAGTATTTGATTGCTGATCAGTGCTTTGCAGGGAAACCAGGAAAGCAGTTGAAGTGCTGGCAAAACATATTAGACTATAAACTATTTTGCACTGTATTATATACTTATTCACTACATGTGGTTCACGTACATATTTTAACTATTTGTTATTGCTACAAATTTCAGGACTGCTATTATATGCAGTTCTTTTGTTTTATTCTACTCTTTAAACTTCAAATGTTATGTTAGTTTACGTTCCCAGATTGTACACCACAGAAAAGCGCTTAACAAACACACTTTACAGCTGTTATTTCACTTACAAGTGCTACAGACAGTAAGGTTGTTAATTTTATGTACATATTATGGGTGGATGTTGGCCAATATCCTCCATTATAATAAAGTCTTACTGAGGCTAGACAAGAAATAGGTGCCCAGGGACTTGAAATATAGTACTATGCTAGCTCTCATTTGGAGTTCCATGGAAAAGGTGTATATATTATGAGAAATAAGAAAGAAATATCATTCTTGACATTGCTAATGAAACAAAATATTTTTGTATTCCTAATATTATGGCTGCAGTTTATGCTATGCATTTTCATGGTCAATACCATGAGTTATTATGTTTGTGAGATGCACATACATATAAAAAAAAAACAGTTCAGTGTGGACACAGAGAATATAGAAATATAGCTATTATGACCAACTGATTATTGATTAAGTACAAGGTGAATGATGTTTAGAGTTCTCTAATAAATAACATTTTATCAAACAACTACTAGCAAGAATGATGGTACTGAGAGAAGTGTTTAAAGTAAGATATAGTTGTTCTGTGTGCTAAGGAATAGAGCCATACTGCTTCTGGTTTCAACAGCTCTTTTGTCACAATGTTCCTCATATAGTCAATAGTCAGGGTCCTGTGTGTGGCATCCTTATCAATGGACTTCAATTTTCTACTGGTAAATGTATCCCTCTATTTTTAAAGCTACAGTACACAATATATTAAAGGAATTTACAATTATAATCATCAACAACAACTTCTGAAGTTCCACTACAATGGCCACTATCGTGCTTTACTATTTGTGAAACAAAAACAAATTATAAACATGACATACATTTTGAACATGAACTACAGACTGCAAGTACAAGGTCCTTATTTTAAAGTTGTGCAAGTTAGGCATGATACTAGCCAAACAGTGACTTTACCACATGAAGTTGCAGTAGCTGAGTTGTCTGCAGCTTCAGGCTGATAGTTGAGCAGACTGATGGAATGTTATTATGCGAGACTGATAAATAAAATCAGCTTATTGACTGCGGCAAGAATTTAGTGGCAATGCCATTGCTCCAGTATCAACATGTTTACTTTGCAGTATAGTTTTTATATGAATGTTCTTCAGTACAGTGTTGCTTAAAAGGCGATGTTTACAGGTTTCCTATGGAAATGAACATCTATATCATCCGATGGTCAGGCAAGCATCAATTTTTGGTAATGAGAAAAAGTCTCTCATAGTGCATTGGCACTGCCGGTGGCTCCAAGTAGCCTACACAGTGGCCTCCATGGTATGCACTAGCCATGCGTTTTGGTGGGTGTGCTATTTACCAACTGATGTGCCCATCTTAGCACACTGGGGCAAAACGCTAGCAACCAGGAATGAGTAAGGTAAGGGTTGTTCTGCCCAAAGGCAGGTCCGAACCTCCGCAGAGGTGTTCCTGAGCCGGAGTTTACGTGCGGTAGGGTGGCCAGTTCCTTTCCGCTCCTCCATTCCCTTACCCCCCACCAACAGCGAGTGGCAACCCATCCAACTCCTGACCACGCCCAATGTTGCTTAACTTCGGAGATCTCACGGGATTCGGTGTTTCAACACGGCTACGGCCGTTGGCACCAGGAATGAGTTAGCTGGAAAATTTATAATGTCAATAACGGACCATTTATATTGGTGGAAAGCTATGCAAAGTATTCCTCTATCAAGCAGAGTGGGTTTCAACTCATTCACAAATTTCCAGGAGTCTACAACAAGAAGAGAAGAACTACAGAACATACGGCATGTTATACAGAACATCTCACAGGACAAGATTTGCAGAATATTAGCGAATAATAATAATAATAATAATAATAATAATAATAATAATAATAATAATAATAATAATAATAATAATAATAATAATAATAATAATAATAATAATAATAATAATAATAATGTTATTTGCTTTATGTCCCACTAACTACTTTCACGGTTTTCAGAGACACCAAGGTGGCAGAAATTAGTCTCACAGGAATTATTTTATTACGCGCTGGTAAAACTACCAACACGAGGCTGACGTATTTGAGCACCTTCAAATACCACTAGACTGAGCTAGGATCGAAAGTGCCAAGTTGAGGTCTAAAGACCAGCACTTCAACTGGTTGAGCCACTCAGCCCAGCAGCAAACCTGTTTAGGAGGTGCCTAATGTGTCTGAGAACTGATGGACATTAATTTGACCATTTTGTTTAATGCCAGGTAAGTTTTTAGTCACCCAATTTCACCATAAATAGCTTCCCATGACTGTTATTTGATGGCAAATAGGGAGCATATGTTATGTTACCAGTCAACGGACAAGAGTCAATACAGCAACTTTCCGTGGTTTGAGTGCTGCTGCACAGTCATAAAATAAGAATCATGAGGCAGCGGCAGCAATAATAGCTGTTCTTGTTGTGAAAGAAGAGTATTAAATCGAGTGAATGAGAGGCTTTATAACTTGATTGAAGCAACCTACACTGACAGTAATCCAATATATATCTTACCAAAGCATATTTCTCTTATTACAGAGGTGTGCAGTTGAAATGCAAGGGGTAGCTGGGAATGTAATCTCTGATTCGAGTTTAAAAGCAAGTAACAGCAGCAACATTGGATATAGTACAGTAGTGATAATCTACTTTAATACATTACAAATACACCTCATCTCAGTGAATTTGTATTTACCACTAAAGCACAAAATCATAGAACCTTCGACTATGATCATCAAAGACTTGTATACAAACAGAGCATTCACCCACCAGCTTGGTGTTCTAACAGTAACGGTGGACAATAGTTTCTCTCATTCATTGAATTTAATGTGGATGGAAGATAGGGAAGAAAGTAATCATGACAAGGTGGATCTCCTGAAAAAGTCCACTAAATAATACGAAAAAATCAAGATGTCACTGACTAAACAGAGTTGTTTACAAGGAGAATTCAATTTCTAGCAACTATTCACGGAGGTAACAATAAGAAAAGCATTCAGAGGTAAAATAGTATGTAGGCCAGCTCTGGAAGACTATGAGAAACAATAAGAGGACATACACTAAGGTCTTTACCCAAGATATTTTTTCAAATGCAGAGGGTTCTTTAATGGCAACAGAATCCTCCTTTATATGTTACAGCTGATGAAACAAACATAAAACATGTAAAGGAAAACAGAACAGAAACCTACAATTAACTACATAGATTTAATAAAATACTCCATCGCACTGATCTGAAAATTCACTTCATTCAATTAGATGACAATCTAACCTGCATTGAACCTACCATTTTGTTATAAGATGCAGTTTTACAGAACATGAAAGACGTTACAACATAATGGAAGGAATATCACTAAGCGTCTGATTACCCTTCCTAGAAACCTAAAAGTTTAACCTAATAAGTATTCTTGTATTCGTATCAAACTTACTCGTCTATGAACTGTTCCCTTTGAGTATTTTGTATCTAATATAAGACTGCGCTTTTATTTATAAAATTTAATAAGACTTAATGGAAAATGAATTATATTAAATACACATGACACTGAATTAACACTTTAGTGTCGACGTGTACATTTGCTTTTTTTGTGGTAAACTGCTGAAATGCGATCTACATTTTTCAGGTTGTCGTGGGCTACGGATGTCCGTAATTTCATTCATAGATGATAATCAAAGACATAATTTATGTTCAAAGTTACTATTTTTGTGCCCCCCCCCATTGGGGTGACATATGGTTACTAGGTTGACTATGCAACAGAGAAAGCGCACGTCACCCTTACAGGGGTGATGGCCTTTTTACCTTTGTTGTTGTGGAACACTGTGCTCTATGTTGTGAGCTGTTGATTTACATGCCTTTCAACGAGTTCCTTGTAATTTACAGTTTTGTGACAAGAATTGAATTCATGTTGTGTGTTTCTGTGTTGAGTAAGCCATGATTACCGATAGAGAGATAGAAGAACAACTTGAAAAGGGTTCGAATGTTGAATCAAGAGATGTTGACATTTAGGATTTGCAATGCGATGCCACATTTTCTGAGTCGGAATTCGATAGTAGTTTGTGTAGTGAGGATACTAGCAAAGATTCCGGTGCTGCATTGGGCAATGATTCAACCAAATCACCAGAAAGTGACAATTACTGGGGAACATTCTCAGGTTTGCACAAACATTTTTCATTCACACGTAGCCCCAGTTTACAATTTCATCTGAGTGCTAAATCTCAACCTGTATGTAAGAATAAAGCAATAATAAACTTCAATCCGCATTATTTTCCTTGCCATTAATAACTGAATTCTGATGGTTGCATATGTCAGAGAAATTCCACTGTCTGTTGCGCAATACACAGTGTGCTGAGAAAGGAATGGGCACTGCGCTGCACTTTATGAACACCTTACGTGAACAAGCAATGCAATACAACAGCGAATGGTAGCGCTAGTTTCGTGCGACAGCCTAAAGTTGAGAGGCCTGGACACACTACTGTGTCACCCCATGAGGGGTGATATACTATATTTTGTATGGGGAAAGCATGGAAAACCATTCTTCAAGACTGCTGATAGTGGATTCGAACCCACCATCTCTTAAATGCAAGCTCACAGCTATGCGACCCTAATCGCACAACCAACTCGCTCAATAGGGAATGGGGAATGTTTCTACGATGATAGTAGAATGTGGAACTAGTGAATGTATTGTTTTTCTTGATGTGGTAATGTCAAACACTTGGAAATTCCTTCAAATTTTATAGCAACATCATTTCAAGAAAAAATCAATGGCTGAAATTGTCTATTTACAGAAAAATAAACTCATGCTTCTTTATAAAGGCAACCTCTACAATCACCATTCACACAATGTAAGTCAAATTACAACATGCAGTATTGGTACTGTTACAATAGGAGGTTCTGTAAGGCTTGACGTGTGACTAACAGTGATTAAAAAGGATGGAACTAGGAACCAAATACTGCCAACATCTTTATATATGAAATGTTACACAGAAAATGCATATATGCCCAGGCCAATTCCACATTACCATTAGCTGCAGTCGCTGGACAGGAAATTGCTTGTTAACAGAGTGAGGAGATTCTGATGTGTGTACCTCAAAGAAATCCAGTGAATTGAATTATCTTTTCATCAGCAAAATCTGTTCGACTCTGTTGACATGAATGGGAAGTATTGTACTTATTTATGGACGCTCAAGGGTTGTCAAAATGTTTAATTTGTCGTAAAACCTTGAACCAATTCAAGAAATTCAATCCAGAATGACATTATATCGTTTATCATAGTAAGGATTATTATCAACATAAAGATGAAGATCGTCTAGCACTAATAAAGGGAATAAAGGAGGAAATGATCAAAAAAGCGATACGTATTACATTCACATATTTCAGAATTTATGCCTAATCATATTAGCGTATTAAATATGGTTCAAAACTGAACAGGCACTAATTACGATATCACATTCTGTTAGGTATTATTAGCACATTGCTGGATGGTTCGTAAATATGGCCATAAAAAAAACTAAAACCTGAAATTTCATTATATAAGAATTATTTGAAGTAAGAGTAAGTTAAGTTTACATCATTGTGTTTACTTTCAGGACAATGAAATTGTAAATATCATCGGTGAAGAACCAAACCTTGTATATCACAATGTTCTTCCTATCCTTCCTGAACTTTAACTACAGTACATTGTACTGTAGGAGTGAGTAAATTTGTCGCACAAACATACATTCCTACAATACTGTACAGTGAGGTTCATTTCCCTTTACACATAAGTATACAAAAATTAACATAACATAAATTGTTCTTATGTACTGCATATCCTATATGGCTGGGAGGCGTGACCAGTCGTAAGGAAAATAATGGCCAAGAAGAGCATTATGACATTCGAGGGTTTCTTCAATGATGATATAAACAATGAGCCAGCCGTCTGCATCTCTTACAAAAAATCTCTTCAATTGGCAAAACGATTACAAAGTTCATTCAGATGGAGATTTGATCAAAGACTGTTTCAAATGGGGGCAGCATAATTTAGTCCAAATCTGATAAAACTGTATGAATCAGTAAACCTATCACGATAGACCGTGACCTTAGCGAGGATTTATGAAGCCAACTTGTACAACTGAAGCAATTTTACTTCTTACTCACTGCCATTGGAGGAAAGTACTGATGCATCTGAAACACGCACGACTAGCCATGTTCATTCGTGGTGTAGATGCAAATCTTCAAATTACAGAGGAACTGTTGGATCTTGTAACAATGGAAGGTACAACAACAGGTGCAGATATTCTCACCTCTATTGAAGAGTGCCGGCCTCAAATGTGAATTGTTTGTTAGCGTTACTACAGATGATGCAACCACAATGGCTGGTAGCAAGAATGGGCTTGTTGAACTTTTTAATAAAAAACTGAAAATCCTTCGTTTAAGTGTCAGATTTGTTTTTATTCACTGTATTCAACATCAAGAGAATGTGTTTGTGAAAAAATATAATACTAAACAACATTATGAGTATTGTAGTGACAACAGTGAATTTTATTTTGAAATTCATGAAGAAATAGGACAGATCTAGAAAATGTTCAGGTAGCTGATAATAGACCAATGTTTAACATACTACCAAATATGAATTTGAATTTTGAGCAAAGAAAAAATCCAATTTCCAATCTAAACAAAATTTCAGAAAGAAAAGTCTGATGAGACAATAATAATCAATTCTCAATTACAAACAAATAAGCTTGTAACATTGTAAGTGTAACATTCCCACCATTGTCACTCCTTCTCCCTCTTCATTACTCTCCTGCGATGAGGCTGACTCAAGGTGATCACATGCTCGCACTCATACAGGTGTCAACAACACGAGTAAACAAGCTTTGAGGCAGCATAAGAATCAGTGAGAACTATTTCACCTCTTTTTCTTAATTTTAAATTTGTTTTCCTCATGTTTCTGTTCCTTATTTTCTTTCTTTCTTTCTTTTCTTTTCAGACTGTTCTCAATATTTTGGGGGGGAATTTCATATAACACTTTTCACACTAATGTTCCTTATTGATGACCTAACAAGCAATATTCTGTAATGACGGTTATGTTTAATGGACTAAGAGAACAATCTAACCACTATATTTACTCATCATCAAATTTACTACCTTTTTAGAGAACACCATGAAGAGTTAACGGTGCAAAAAGAAGCAAGATTTTATAATAAAGTTGTAATGTGACTGTGTATTAAATATTTATTTTAATGCCTTTGTACCTATTTAATTTTAACTTTTATTCTTGATGATAACGTTAGCTGAAGATGATCCAAACAAGGATTGAAACATGCACTATGTAAATAACTGTTTATTTTAATTGAATAGTTGGCTATAGTATTGAATAGGTGGATGTATGTTGAACAAAGTTTCCTTTGTAAACATTTTTTATTCATAAAATGATGATATTGACAAAGAATATAGTTCCAGTGATCTTGAACCAAGTACAGATGATGAGATTGTAGAAAGTAGTGATAATTTACAAAGTGCTGAAAGTGAGTCTCAATGTGAAAACGAGCTTGGTATTTCAACAAAAGGAAGAAGCTGGGAATAATACCTGCATACATAACAACTGCGGCCTTGCAGTGGCGCTCACCATAATATTCCTTTTCAAGGGTGGAGGCACTTAACACGGGGATGGCTAATGATTCTGATTATGGTATTTATTGTTTATTTATTATAGATGAAGTAAAAAACTTAATGGTTGAGGAAATGAACCTTAATGCTCAGCAAGTTGTAATGACTAAACATGCAAGTAGAGCAAGCCAACTTAAAAAATGGGTGGACACAACACAAGACAAAATGAGGAAATTCCTCAGTTTATGCTTTTGGATGGTTTTGTCCAACTGCTATCCTTTGCATGTTACTGGAATGATAAGACTTTTCTATTATAAAGTTGCTCCTAATGTTATGAGAAGAAGTAGGTTTAAGTTCCTTTTGAAATTCTGGCATTTTGTCAATGATGAGTGACATTTAGGCAGACTGCATAAAAATGCAGCCCTGTGTGAATGTGATAGTAAACTGATTTCAGGAATTGAGACTTCAAGTTGTAAAATGGTCATAGATGAATTTATGGTTCCTAGCGAGGGGGATTATCATTCAAACAGTATCTCGCATAAAAAGCCTGTAAGTAGAGCATTAAATAAATAAAATTTGAGACCATATTTGTCATTTACCTGAAATTACCTTTCTTGTCTATCCTACAAATCTGAATGATACTTCAGGTGTGGCAAGCTCATCGTAAAAACAAACATACCTATCATCATCAACATCATCATCATCACCACTAATCAATTGACTCATTTCTGAGTGCTGTGACCCCACTGGCTTTTTCTTTGTTGGTCACATCTCTGCTATAGCTTCGCCATCCCGAACGATCTTTGGTTTTCCTCAGGGCACATTGGAAAGATAAACAGGTGATAGTCTTCTCGTGTTGTATCCATCTGATTGCAGTCCTTCCCTCAATCTTTCCTTCAACGATTAACTTCTCTAGATTTTCTCCTATCGCTGCCATAAGACCTATCTGCATCGGTGCAACGTAAAACAACTTGTAAAAAAGTATTTTCTCCAGGTCGTCTTGCAATGTGTCCAAAGAACTGAGGTATTCTTTCACTGATATGTGAAGAAAGGCATTTTCAAATCTTCAGCTCCTGAAGAATGGATGCATTGGTACTTTGTGCGGTCCAAGGCACAGGTAACATTCTACACCAAAGGCATTGATGCGGTTTTTGTCCAAAGCCTTTATGGTCCAGGTCTCGTAGCCATATGAAGAAACAGAGAAAACAAGGGTTTCAACTAGACAGATCTTTGTATTATTAGCAATTCCTCTGTTCTTCCATATCTTAATTAATTTCATAATAGTGCCCCGTCCTAGCAAAATCCTTCTCACAGGGCGAGATGGCCGTGTGGGTAGGAGTGCGCAGCTGTGAGCTTGCATCCGGGAGATAGTGGGTTCGAACCAAACTGTCGGCAGCCCTGAAGATGGTTTTCTGCAGTTTCCCATTTTCACACCAGGCAAATGCTGGGGCTGTACCTTAATTAAGGCCACATCTGTTTCCTTCACACTCCTAGGCCTTTCCCATCCCATCGACACCATAAGACCTATCTGTGTCGGTGCGACGTAAAACAAATTGTAAAACAAAAAAAAATCCTTCTCCTCATCTCCTTCTCCGAACTTCTCGTATCACTGATAGTTGACCCAAGGTATATGAAGTCGAGCACTACATCCACCTCTTTCAAAGGACCTATAAGCTCGACCTGTGCTGCTCTATCAGTCTCTATGAGTTTGAACTTACTGAGGTTGACCTCCAGTCCATACTCAAGACTCAAATTCTTCACTCTAGTTAGCATATCTGTAAGTTCATCCACATCGCTGGCAAGCAGGATGGTGTTATCAGAAAACTGCAAGTTAATTTTTCTCCCACCAAGTGAGATGCCTCCAACACAATCATCAAGTGTCTTCCTGATAATATACTCACCACAGATGTTGTAAAGTTGAGGTAAAATAGATGCTGATTCCCATAGGGAATCTGAAATATTTGTCCCGAATTAGTAAATTTATAATACCAACTATATTGGTAAAGTTGAGGGGCAGGATGCAGCCTTGTCCGACACCACGGGACACACTGAAGTATTCTGAGATCTCACCATCTACTGTACCTTTCTAGTTGCAGCATTGCGGTCTTACAGAATTTTCACCAGAGATATAAGATGAGGCAAGACACCAAATTCATCTAGCGCATGCCACAACTTTTCCCAATCAAGGCAGTCGAAAGCCTTTTTTTTAGTAAGGAAGCAAATGAAGAGAGGGACACAAAACTCTCGAGCTTTTTCTTTGCCTCAGGTAGAGAATCTGCTCACGTGATCCTTTACCTGAGACAAAACTGGCTTGTTCCTTGGACATCTGAGGTTGTATGCAAGGTTTTAGGCACTGATTTAAGATGTATAAGAGAATTTTACAGGTATGTTATCAGTGCAATAGTGTGATAGTTAACGCAGTTTCTGACTGAGCCTTTCTTGTGTAGTAGAATGAAAACTGATGTCCAATCTTTCGGCCATTTTCCATGACCCCATATTCTATTACATAATGAATGAAATATGTCTATGCCATCCTCCTCCATTTCTTTAATCATCTCTCCTGTGACATCAATACCCGAGCCTTCGCTGCTCTACAGATGTTTAATGGCATTCTCATTTTCACTGCACAGAACTGCAGTTCCATTTCAAGGTACTCTATTGTTCTTCCACCCGAGGCAGTGTTATTACCTTCTGAACATAACTTTTCACAATATTGTTTTCACCTGTCAATGGCTGCTTTCTGTTTTCCAATAAGAATACCATTTTCATCATCTACAGCCCAAATGCGGGGTTTGAACTTCCAAATGATGCTGGAGACTTGTTTGATTGGAGTTTTGATGTTTCTCAATATCATCACCCACACTGTTTAAGAATTGTGATGTAACTGACCTGGAATTTCACTGTATCTCCTTGACACAAGACCTTGTACTGTTGTTCTTGTAGAGCAGTTCCAATGCCATTTTTCTTTTTCCTCTCTTCAATGAGCTGCAGAGTGGCGTGCAATAATCAAGGTTGTTTTGTAGATGGCAACATCTCAGCAGACTATGGCGGATGGCATTCTATCCCAAGAATGGGATACTGATTTAATCTCATCTGAATGAAATTCCCAGAGTTTTGGTCTTATTCATTCTCCAAACTCTTGAAGTGATTTGCGATTCGTAAGTCCTACCTGCTTCTCCCTGCTCCTTTTGGTGGTTTGCAGCTTAATACGCATTTTCATGACTTACATATAATGGTTCCTACCAAAATCTGCTCCATGAAAAGTCTTTGAATCTAGGACAGAAGATCTCCAACGTCGTCTGACTAGTAAGAAATCAATTTGATTTCTGACTCTGTCACCAGGCAAAATCCAGGTATAACATTGCCTTGCATGATGCTTAAAGAAAAAGTGTTGCGGTTAGTCATATAATTGTCAGCACAGAATTCCAATAAGCACACTCCTCACTCATTTCTCTCAATTAAAGATCTCAAATGCCTATCCTTGGTAGTATTCCTGATCTTAGCATTAAAGTCTCCCTTAATTATTAGTACTTCCCTGTTTGGTATTTTGTCGATGGCACATTTTAGCTGTTCATAAAACTCTTTGATTTCCTTGTCAGCTGCTGCGGCAGTAGAGACCTACACCTAAACAATGTTAACCTTGCAGGGAGAAGCATTCATCTCAATGGACACAATTCTGTCGTTGCTGGGTTCATATACCAGGACAGCATTGTTCAGATTCTTGGGGACCACTGTGGCAACACCATTCCTGCTCTGATTCTCGCTTCCTGAAAAGTACACAGTGTACTCCTCAGGGGTAATAAAATTGCAACATCACCTCCAGTGTGTTTCACTGAGTCCAAGAAGATCCACTTCATGTATGCTTGTTTCCCTTTTGACAACTGCGAGTTTACTTGTCATTATAAATTATATTTAACCCGTTCCTTCAAAGGAAAAGGTAAGTATGGTCGAACATCTGGACATCATAGTTTTGACATTAACTACAGTATAAGTGCGACCCCATATGAGTGCGCTTGTACATGTATAATTTGTAATCACCAATACAACCCCATTTGGGGTCACACTAATCGACCGGCCAACGATAAGAAACGATATTTAAAAAATTTATGAAAACTAAAGTCAGTCAGTCCGGCCATTCTATCTGGTCGGTTTCCTTCATTCTTTTTTAACTGAAAGGTATTCATGCATAGATTTGTCATCAGGTACTATAAATCACTTAACTTCTGCCTTCCTCAAATTTTTTGATTTTTGCAATTTTTTGTCTCTTTGAAGCAATCATATCCTTGGTTCTAATTGAGGTACGGAGTTCGTTTTGGCCTAAGAACACTCAGTGGATCAAGGTCTTTCATTTCAGCTCTTAACTATTCATATTAGTTGATCGTGAGGAAAGTTATGAGTGCACATTCAATGTGACATCACATTTCTTCAACATTTTTGTTTCTCACTGAAGCAATCATATCTTTCGTTCTAATTGAGGTACACCATTCGTTTTGGTCTAAAAACACTCAGTGGATCAAGCGCTTTCTTTTGAGGTAATAACTACTTAAATTCACAGATTCTGAGAAAAGTTATGAGTACATTTGTCTCCAAGACTAAGATCTTTGAAGGATGTTTTAACAGTCCGGCGCGTAGTGTTGTTCCAGGGAAGGTTTAATTCAATTTCTTTGTGTGATGTATTTTCAAGTGTTTTGTTGACATAATATTACATTCTATTACCACAGCAGATCATGTGCTTTATTTCATTAACTCGAAACTTTGCAAATACATCCGTGAGGATAGTAACGAACAAACCAGGCGAGTTGGCTGTGCGGTTAGAGGCGCGCGGCTGTGAGCTTGCATCCGGGAGATAGTGGGTTCGAATCCCACTGTCAGCAGCCCTGAATATGGTTTCCTGTGGTTTCCCATTTTCACACCAGACAAATGCTGGCTGGGGCTGTACCTTAATTAAGGCCATGGCCGCTTCCTTCTAACTCCTAGACCTTTCCTTTCCCATCGTTGCCATAAGACCTATCTGTGTTGGTGCGTCGTAAAGCCACTAGCAAAAAAAGTAACGAACAACACCATACTTTGTACACTGCGGGCGGAGCCAGCGGGAAACTGCTAGTTTAATCTAATATACCATAAATATGTCCTCCTTTCAGCTATCACTTGCTTGGTTAAGCCTGTGAATTTTTTGGCACCAGGAAGTAACTTTGTGTTATTTGCTCACGGCACTAGATGTAAATCCCAGAAATTTTGGTCTGGCACTCAACGTATTAATTAAAATACAGCCCCAGCATTTGTCTGGTGTAAAAATAGGAAATACAGAAACCCTCTTCAGGGCTGCTGATAGTAGGTTTCGTACCCACCACCTCTTGAATGCAAACTCACAGCTTAGCATAAGACAACAATGATTTAACTTACATTAACATTTAGGTGCTAAATACCATTTATGTATTATTTTCAACTCAATGTACAATTTCTTGATTGTCAACTGGCAAAAGTCATCAAGAGCAGCTTTCATACCATACCTACTTTGAAGTAACAGTAGTTTTAGATCAATGATTTTAAACAAAGAATTAGGTATATAGCTCTCAACAATACAAGCAATAATTTTCCCACAATGAGTATCAATCCCCACTGGACTCTACGAGGTTCAGACAGCTGTCATCCTTCCAGTCCTGCATCATGGGATCGGGTCTTGGTGACCGCATGCAAAATTTATGCTGGAAGAAGCAGACGCGAAACAGTTTACTATGGTCGTTCGACGAAAAGTCGCGTGAATGCGCGGTAAGAGGCGTGAGAGTTAAGCATGGCTGCGGCGCATGTGCCTACCTCAAGTATCAAGGCCTAACAATAAACATCTGTTCCGTCTGCGGTGGCTGTTACGAACTGAGGTGCTGTTGTGAAGTTTCAAAGTGGTAGTGTAACTGTGCCTTAGTTATACATTTACTGTAAGTACTGCATAATGAAAAGTTTGATAATGAATATGCATTGATTGAGAGAGCTCACACTGTCTGTTTGTAGCTAACAATGTAGTATCTGTTACTTGTGCTGTACCTACAAGCTGCTGAGACTTCTCATCAGACACAGATAGTACCTATGATTTCATAAATTGATTTCATTTCACGATCAATCATTATAATCATCCTGGAGGTGAGCAACAGGAAACACTTCCCAACACCTTGGCACTAGCTGAGGTATCTCCTCGACTGAAATCAGGTCAAGTAGACTATCACAAGCAGAGTATTCCCGGACTTATTCCTGTTTCCAGGTTTTCCAGTCTACTATTCACACAAATGTTTGGTGCTAGTTTTATATAGAGGCAGAACAAGCTGATTTATGAACATACACACAAGTGTGTTCCTAAACCTGTGGGATGTAATCAGGAGGAGGATACACTCAAAAAAAAAAAAAGAAAACCACCAAAACGTCCCTAAGAATATATGCTTACAGTCGATCATTTACAAGCTATGAAGTTTGGTTATTAGCTGGAATGGAGGGATAGTTCATATTTGCGATTAAGTTTGGAGTCAGGTATGCCATTACAGACATTGTAGTACTTCCCCAGTGTCTGGAACAAGGTTGTTATTGAACACATGCAATGCCTGTAGTGTTCAAAAGTGTCCGACAATCATGAGGTTCTTTCTTTTGTTATAGTGAAAGCCATTAATCTTCTCAGTTTTGACTTTGTTAATCTATAACTGTGAAGTTCTTAAGTATGTCAAAACTAAAGCAGGATTAATGAAATTAGAAAATCTCTGAAAAATAAAACATTTAATAACAATTTATATCTGAAAAAGGTATCACGTAATTAAAAATGGAATTACATGTTTCGTTCTTGAATGAATATCATCAGATTCTATGAAATCACTTTTTATATACTTTAAAAGCCCTTCAATGCCAACTGACTCACCACTATTCAACCCCTCAACCTTGTGTACAAATCACTAGCATCTTTTAAATGTGCATCAGAGAAACCTACTTCATTGTAAGTTTACAGATATCAGTATAAAGCATCACGAAGGTATCAGTAAAAAATTTATCATGAATTCACTTCAGGTAGCAGCAGAATCAGAATGTGAAAAACTAGATATTATGGTTTTTATAACATTAAGGAAGAAGCCCAGATCAGTGCATTTTAATGGCTGAGACACTTTCAATGCCAACAAGACGTGTTACATCAGTATACTTCTTTCTGAGTTCAGGTTCTTTTTTGGTAAATGCAGTCCTGCCTTTGACAGAACTGGAATGATACTTTGATGGATTGAGTGTATTAGGTCTGTACCTACATTCTGCAAGTGCTGCAAACTTAACAATATTTTCTTAGTAAAGGTAGCATGAAGTTGACTTTCTCCACTTCAATGTAGTAAAATATAGTGCTACTGTGTGAGTTAATACCCCTTTAGTTACTGATAATCAACTAAGGAGAAAATTGAAGTGCAGAAGTTTGACTGGAATAAAGAGGTTCTGTAAAATGTTTGTACATCTAGTGAAACTAATTTTACATATAGGCACTCTCAGACTTGATCATCTGTGTTGGGATTTGATCCTGCAATCTAACTATATCTTTTATGAAATTGTTTTTACATCCTACTAACTATTTTCACGGTTTTCGAGATGCTGTGGAGTTGGAATTTTATTCAAGTCAACCGAGACAGACTGTGTTAATGATAAATGTACTGAAATTCACAATTTTATGTCTAAATAGCACATCATTCCACTAATTTGTAACAGTAACAGAAAATTATTATTATTATTATTATTATTATTATTATTATTATTATTATTATTATTATTGAGAGAAATAATAATAATAATAATAATAATAATAATAATAATAATAATAATAATAATAATAATAATAATAATAATAATAATAATAATAATGTTACTGGTTTTACATCCTACAACTTCTTTTATGGTTTTTGTGAGGATGATGTATTTGAGCATTTTCAAGTACCACCAAAATGAGCATGGATTGAACCTGCCAACATGGGCCCAGAAAACCAGTGCTGCAGAGTAGGAGCCACTCAGCCTGGCATCAGTGTTACACTATAACAAGGCTGACGTATGATATACATAATCATATAGTATAAAACAAAAGCTAAAGGTTTCCACCTACATACATAGTCAGTCAAAGTAGAACAACTTATTTCCTAACCTACAGGTATATTGTAGTAAAATGTAGTTTTTTGATTTTTGTTTGCTACCCTGTATTGGCTTAGCTGTAAACTAATAAGGCAGTATCTCCAAGATTTAAGGTGTTTTTTAAGGTCACACATTCAGTCCACACTGTATCCTCGTTTTACAGAATGTAAATTTCTTTGAGAGAAAGTTATTTAGAAGAGTGTGTTGATATATGACAATTACTGATTCCATGAAGGACAGCTAAAAAGTATGGTATAAGCTATCAAACTGATAATATAGCATTCACTTCTTGAAATGTTAAACACTTCCAGCTGATTACAAGCTAGTACTAGAAATGACATTACCTGAACTGCATGAACCAGTAAAATAGTATCTGTTGCTTGGAACTTACCATACATCATATACAGTACCATACACAGAAATCTATAAAATTAAAACACAAATATAGGCCTGATAAAAAGTACTTTCACATTCTCACCATATCACACTGACTGACTCATTCACTCTGTCTCTTTAAATATGAAAGAAAGAGATATAAAGCATCAGCTTCCCATAATATAAGATTAGCATTAGTGATAATTAATGTGTGGTGTTGTATCAGGGAAATTTACATTTATTAAAATTATAAATTCTGGACTATCTAGAAGCTAATGCCTAATTCATAATTAACATTTAATCTTTATTTACAAAAAAAATTTCTAATGTTCTAATCCATCACATTTTATTCAATCCAATGACTACTTTATAATATTTTCACAAATTATATGGCAACTTCAAGATAAGCAAATATCAATATAAAAATACATTATAAATTTGTATACAATCCATGCATTGGTTTTGAATCAATATATGATCACTAAATATGGTGAAACATGTATGACAGTACTATTTAAATAATATGATGACAAAATGTATGAAACATTAATACACCAATAATTCTCAAATGAATCACAAATATAAAGAACACATAGACACCATTATTTGAGTAACCAGTGGAAGATAGTTTGACCATGCTTCATTCAATAAAATGACCAGAGTGCAAAACAATACATTTTCCAGTCATCATCTTTTCCACTCCATATAGCATGATCTCCTGGAGTGGAACATATCATTCTATCAAACTTAAACAACAAATAATTTCTCCATCTAGTAAAGACTTACCATTCAGGAATAACCGACCAGTCATAGAATGAACACAGTTTTACTACCTCTATAACAATACAGCAACACTGCCACAGATTAGGAAATGCTGGCACAAATGAAAACTTAAGGGAAGTTGCTGCAGGAAGTAATGAAGCACAGCACTCAAATCACATTAAAACTTGGCCGTGGGGACCAAGAGTCATACCTATAAAAGAATGTCTCACTTTCTCTGATAAAAAACTATAAACCTAAGTGGAATGCTTCTGAAAAATTCTATGAACGGGAAATCCACAATTCCAATCCACTTCTTCCTGACAGTACCTTATGACAGTGAAAAATGAGTGTTGCTAGAATCGGGAGATATGATGCGGAGTGAAGAACAGACAGTAGTGTATTGTTAATTGTGGAATTTCAAGCGTAGTAGTCGTTGAGTGTTCAAGTTTTGAGCCATAACAGTCATTATTCATACTGTTTCAGGGTGGTTCATGACACAATGAAATGACAAGTCCACATTTCATACAGTGCATGTTCCATTTTATATTTACTTTATAAACAATGTTTTATTTATGAAATTTTTTCATTTTTTTTTTTTCATTTTCAGTTCATCTAGAAATCTAAAATAGTTCAAGTCAAACTTGAGTAAGTAACTAATGCTTTAAAAAATTACTGCTGCCATACTCTAGCCACTTGATTGTGAGAATGCACAAAAAAACTTCCTCTTTAACATCACAAATATGTCACTTTAGACATGGGATTACAAAATTTTAACACCAAATGTTTCAACCAATCAATACGACTGAATTCAATACAATTACATGATGGAAAAGAAATGTATCAGAGTTACACCCAAATAAGCACATGATTCAAGATGTAAAAAGTGATCATTTCATTTTTTGGTTCTTTTTTTGAAGAAGGTGAAAAGTAACTATTGTGTGCCAGTTGAGAAATATATAAATCCAGAGTACCAGTGGTGAAGTGGGATGACATTCAGCAAAATCATTGGTACTTTCTTATAGCTATTTCATATTAGAGTCATATGAAGTACACAGTTGTACAATTTGAAAGAGCAGGTAACCTTTTTTTTCCAACAACATAGCACAGAATACACAAAGAGCATAAATCAAACATAAAATCTGTACTTTTTATATATGTGAGCATAATCAGAGTTATTATAGCCTGGTTTTATGATACCAGCACATTATAACAACAGAACTCCAGAATTTCAGCAATAACATCTAATTTAACTATGATGTTTAGTTTTCACATGAATCTCACTAGAACTTGCCATTGCACTACTTGGTAATTTAATACAAGTTACTTGAACTCTATCCTTCTAACTTAGATTCTATGATTTTAATTTTAAGTTAAAGTATACCACATGTTTATTTCAGCAACTGAAGTTAGCCCTTAAATCATGTTACCATAAAGTTCATCTTTATATCTTACCAACATATTTCACAACAGCTCATCTCTGGCCAACTTTCAGGTATAATATATGAACTAAAAACCATGCCATCAGATGGATATCTTTCTTCCCCAATGTCAATCATGGGACTCTTCTCTCAATTCAGCACTACTACTAAATTTCAGGTCCACATTACTAGAAAAGCTTATTATCCTTGTACAAACATAATGAATGTAAATAATATAATTTTAGCCAAGTTATTGAATTTTCATGAGCACAAAAAACTCATGCTATATTACATTGTGTAATGGCCATTGTCTGTACTCTAAGTACTTTTGGCCCTAGAGCAACATATGTGGGCACATATATAAAGAACTTCCAGATGAGGAGGTACTAGATGTTCTCTTCAGACTGAATGCAACATTCCAGAGACTTTTGCCCAAAACAGGAGATCGGATAACATGACTGACTGATGAATTCTATTCTGCAGTTATTTCTAAACCAGTGAGCAGAGATGTAGAGATAAAAACAACCTACCATGAAATCAAAACTATTCTCACCTCATTCACCAGAATTGAAAAAACTGTCCAACACACAATGTCCTTTAAAGGAGATGTTTACTACTGGAAACAACACAGTTGACAATTCAAAGTATCACAGAATATCAGAATTCTTCATCAGTAGAGAAACTGACAGAGGACCACCCAAACATTGTAAGATTACAGGATATCTTTGGAAACATACCTGTCTTCTCACTCAATATGTTAACCAGAACCACTGGTTCCAATGTGCTTTGAGACATACAGTTAATATCCTGCTCCCTCAATTTTCTTCAGATGGATCTTTTTTTGCTAGTGGTTTAACGTCGCACTGACACAGACAGGTCTTATGGCGACGATGGGATAGGAAAGGTCTAGGAGTTGGAAGGAAGCGGCCATGGTCTTAATTAAGGTACAGCCCCAGCATTTGGCTGGTGTGAAAATGGGAAACAACAGAAAACCATCTTCAGGGCTGCCAACAGTGGGATTCGAACCCACTATCTCCCGGATGCAAGCTCACAGCTGTGCGCCTCTAACTGCATGGCCAACTCGCCTGGTTTCAGATGGATCAATATTATCTAAATGATATCAACAACACAATTAGCAAAGTCTAGGCTGAGACAGCTCCTCACCATGACAAAAATGGCTCACAAATCTTCATTTCTTGAGCTCAACTCAGTACTTCATGAATAAATCTATGGGTGATGAAAAACTCCATCAGAGCTGTCATATATGTCATATGGAATACATAAAGGACTACATATATCTGGGCCAGACCATAACATTCCACAACAATATGAGGGAAATCAAACAAGCATGGCAAAATTCTGGACCTTAAAATTAATTTTTGGGGGCAAATCCCTAAAGCTAAATATGAAGACCACAGTCTTGGAGAAGTGTGCACTACCAGTGATGCTTTATGGATGCCAAACCTGGTCATTATCTTCAAAGCAGAGAATAATGGTGCAGATAGGTCAACACAGGATGGAACATAAAATCCTCAACATCATGCTGAAAGACAGAATAAGGAACGAGGAGATACAAAGAAGACCTGGTATAAAAGATGCACTCAACACAGCAGACAGACTAAAGGGGAAATGGGGAGACCACATAGCAAAGGATGGAGCACAAGAGGTGGACGCACTGACTAATATTGTGGGACCCCAGAATCGGCAGGAGGTACGTAGGAAGACGGAGGACCCAATGGGCTGACTCGTTCAAGAAAATGGCTGGATCACAGTGGACAAGAAGAGCAAGAGACACAGAAGAGTGAAAGACCCTACAAGAGGACTTTTTTAAAATGTAGTGTGCGGGTGTATAAGAAGTGAACATTTCAGTGCAATTTAGTAAATTCAGAAGTAAAAGAGCAAAGAATACACCATGAGAACTTCAGTATAATTGAATAAATTCACAAATAAACAAACAAGGAATAGATAAGAGTAAAAGGAGATCAAGTACAGACAGAAAAGGAAGATCATGCAAAAACTCTTCTCCAAAATTAAAGTGTACATGTGTTATAATGTAAACAATTTCTTAAATACTTAGATACATGAGTACATAACAGAGAGGATAAATAGGTTAGAAATTTATGTATCATCAGTTGTAAGAACAACTACAAGAACAGGGATTACTAACAGGCAAGATAAGTGCAACACAAGATGCTTTTGTACTACTTAGGACTGCTCACCTAACGAGTATAACCGAGCAAAGTACCTGCCTAGGCAGGAGACCATCATCCTAAGGGATTTTGGACTGTAATTGGATTTAGATTAAGGGGAAGCAAAGTAAAACACCTGTTTAGCAATTATGATGGTATACTACAGAAGACCATCATACATTATAACTGCCTAGCAAAAGAATACTTTAAGATACACTGGTGAATATGAACCAGTCCTCCTCCACTTCATTCTATCCCTGAATATAGTCAACCTACTTAGCAATCCAGCTACAGTTATGAGATCCCTGAGCTGATCTTATTTCAGTATGGAGGGCAATTTCTTCCTCTATCTACCAAAGTATTAACCATGTTCCCAATTGGCTGCAATTGGGCTGATGAGCTCCATATCCAACGATACAAAGACTTTAACATTCTTTTCAGAGAATGGAACTGAACCCAGAGCTTCCCAACACCCTACAATACACTTACTAAGGAAGGTGGTCCTCAAGCCTAAATAAATTTTTCAAAATGTCACATTATTGCAAAGGTGGATGATAAGCTTCTCTAATGAAGAATTTTCTTTCTGAATTACCTGATGGTTTAATTTCCACCACAATTCACTTCAATGAGCTCTGCTATAAGAATAAATATGGGTTAAAACAATACATTTTAGTGAAATAATTTGTTACATGCGCAGAAATGAAATGCAACTTTTCTTTTGCTTACAACAGTGAAGTCAGAAAAAAATGTACCTGAAGCTTAATAACTCCCACAGGACTTCATTGTGAACTGTCGATTGAAATTTATTTCATCACACACATATTTTAACTCTGGACAATATTGCATATTAAAATTAGTGAAACCTTATTATAATTGAGTAGTGTAAAATTATATAGTTCCTGAACTAAATTAGCACTGATACACCTTCAGGAAATGACCACATATAAAGGAACATCTGAAACACATTGTTGAAACATTTCTGTTCACCAACCTCAAGTGACATACAACAATTATGTGGCATAGAGCAACAGATATACCATGCTCATCTGAAGTATTTAAGCCCAGTGACTACAAGGAACTTCTCAATGAAGAGCTCAGAATCAAGCACAGCTATGTGAGCAGCACGTCCGATGAGTGAATTAGCTGTGTTTGGGAGTGCATGATGAACGTCATACCTCACAAAAGTAACCTCAGGCTTGCTGATGATTGGATATAAGATATTATGAACCATTTCACGATATGCTGCACCTGAAAGAAGAAAAGGATTCATTTTTCATTTTTGGAAAGTAATATCCTATCTTTTTAAATAAATAAATAAATAAATAAATAAATAAATAAATAAATAAATAAATAAATAAATAAATAAATAAATACATACATACATACATACATACATACATACATACATACATAAATAAATAAATAAATAAATCATGGCATAGTCCTAAAATCTACATTCTTCAAAAAATTTCCTGGGAAACAAACTATGTACATGGGTATCTCCAAATCTAATCTGTGGGGAGAAACAACTTGACCATGTTGCTATAAGCAGACAGTCTGCACGACAAAACTGCAAACGAAAGGGCTCAGCAATAGGCAAAGGATGGTTTTTTTTTTTTTTTTTTTTTTTTTTTTGCTAGGGGCTTTACGTCGCTCCGACACAGATAGGTCTTATGACGACGATGGGATAGGAAAAACCTAGGAGTTGGAAGGAAGCGGCCGTGGCCTTAATTAAGGTACAGCCCCAGCATTTGCCTGGTGTGAAAATGGGAAACCACGGAAAACCATCTTCAGGGCTGCCGATAGTGGGATTCGAACCTACTATCTCCCGGATGCAAGCTCACAGCCGTGCGCCTCTACGCGCACGGCCAACTCGCCCGGTGATGGTTTATTTGCCACAGATTCAGCGACAGTGTTTTGCAAGTATTGTAATTGCGGAGTTGGATGGGGAAAAAAGGATAGCACTGTGAAACCTGTTAAATCTGAAAAACACATGGGTAAGCGACGCGATAACGAAAGTTCAACCCCTGCTGCTAGTACGTCTCAAAGAAAGCAATCTTCTGTGCTTACACAGTTAGATAGTTGTAAACGACAAAAAATTTCCAGAGATAACTTCTCAAAACGCACGGCTGAAGTAAAGCTGGAAAGCAAAGAGCTAAGAGCTTGGTTTACTGAGGTTTCAAATTAAGAGCTACCATGTGTGAGAACTCTACGTGAAGTATATTTACTGGATAAGTTTCGATTTCATTGATAGGGTACGGTTTAGGTATTACGACATCAAAATCACGCATAAAATTGAAGGATACCGAATTTGAGTGCGATTTCCATATCGAACTATCTTACCCATACCCAATTGATCCAGTAATTTAAAATTATTTTGTTATAATTTGAGGTCTTTCTTCCTTTCTAGAAGTTGCATCTAACCACCAGAAAAGAACAGCAGAGGCTCTGGTGGGGAAGAACATCAACATACTCTGTGATGAAACTACAGATAGAATGGGCCGTTGTATTTTTATCATCATATTCAAAGTCCCAGCCGTACCGAAAAGAGAGCTGGACGTTGTTTCTGTGAACTATCTTGATGCAGGAAGTGCTACAAACTGCTCTCGTGCTGTTTTAGAAGCTCTGCGCAGTTATAGTGTACCATATGATGCAGTTAAAGTGTGTATCAGTGCCAGTACCCCGTACATGACCCGGTGTTATGAAACATTAAGTGTGGTCATAGGGGATCATTTAATGCACGTACAGTGCTGGGCATATAAGATCACCTTGGTGGGCAATAGTTGGGTCGCAGTGATGACAGATTTAAAACATGTGGTTGTGATGGTAAAGTCTGCATTTTTGAACACAAGAAAGCAAAAATATAATTATTTACAATTCTTAACATCAAAATATGGTGCTTCAAAGGAAGCAAAGCTTCTTCCTGCACCTGTCATAACCCGATGGAGTAGCTGGTTTCCGGCTGTCTTCTATTTGAGTGCTTACTTTACTGATGTTACAGTTTTCAAGATTTCTGACATGAAAGACATCAACAACTGTGGTATTAAGTACCTGACTGATCTGAGTGACCGAGAAGTGAATAGGCTTCACTTCCACATGGTTTATGTCACAGATCATGCAGCTGGATTGGTTGACCTCCTTACTGAACTTGAAGGGTCTCTGTATCCTACCCCTCATCTCCTTTACCCCACACTGCATAACCTTGACACCAGTTTTACCTTCATTTGTGAGGGGAATTTTTCTGCGGCAACTAATGATGCTTTGATTAAGCTCACACCTCTACAGCAGGCTGCATGTAGAGACACATCTGTTAAAGCTGCTCATTCTTCACAGTGCAAGCTAGCCACATTGAAAGTTAAAGACCCCAACCATAAGCATTTTGTGACAATTTCTCAAGCTTTGTATCCAAAAAATATAATTTTGAATAACACTGATAAATTAGATGAACTTCAGAAATTGTTTGGTGGAACAGATCTCTCACGAAACAATATCTGGTCTGGTTACTGTTCTCTGAAATATGCAATTCAAACCCAGGTGAAAGAAAGTGAAAAATGTGTTGTCATGCTCGCATTAAATGCAGTTCAGACAGAGTTCAGCATATTTGCTAAATACTGTCTTGAGTTGTTGTGGACCCCAACGAACAATGTAGATAGCGAGCGCGTGTTGTCTCATTACAACACAGTGGTTACAGACAGACGGTGCAATTTGAAAAAAACAAGCAATGCCGAAGTACTGACAAAAACTGCACTTCATAAACTTGGAATTGTTAAAATTAATAATGCCATGCGATTATTTTAACTTTGTAAATAGATGCTAATTTTGGAAAAATAGATGCTAATTTTGGAAAAAATAGATGCTAATTTTTCAGGTCCCTATCCATCACTCAATTGAACCCCATACAGAAGAATTTGAATGCTTTAAACCCTATCTTACTTAACATCAAGGTTGAAAAAGTGACCAACCTGTGAAATTTTGATTTTATATGTTGATCAGTAATGGAGGAATGAATAAGGGTGAATGTTTTTAAGTATTTATTGACCTCTAGGATATAAAAGACCACCCTTCATTAAAAAAAATAACTTCGTGCCTGAAACGGTTTCGGAAGAATGGATATTGGTATCGTGGTTTTGAGAGTCAACCACCATCTAAACCCCTTAGGGGAGAAATATTTTGAGGTACACGATATTTTACACCCAGAACATAAAAGAAGACCCTTCTCGTAAAATTACAACTTTGTATGTCAGACAGTTTTGGAGAGATGAATAATTTTGTTTACGGAGCTAACCTCATTTAACATTTTAGGGGGTGGAACGTTAAAAAAATGTCCTATTTCACACCTAGCAATAAATATATACCGTTATTCGGAATTATGTCTTCGTACGTAAAACAGTTTTGGAGGAAGAAACGAATATATTTGTTTTCGGATCTTCACCCCCATTCAACTCTCTGAGCGGTTTGTTTCAAACCTTCTGTTAGGCAACACCTACAATATCATTTGGAATTTTAACTTCATAATTCAAATGGTTTCATATAAATGCATTTTTTGTCGTCATTCCTCACCCCCCCCCCCCCCAGTCAAAACCCCCTTAGGGGTGTACTGTTTTAAGTCCACTTCTTGTTTGTATCCTCATAAAAAGAAACAAACTCCTTTTATACCACACGTAAATTAATTCCACCCCCACCCCCCTCCCCACAACAAAATGCGCGTGCCTTTATTTTTAAAGGAGTTTCCAAATACCAATTTTCTCATCCGTAACATCCTTTGTTTTCGAGATATATGTATCCTCAAACAAGGAATTCAACTCATTTTTTCAATTCATCTATCCCCCACCCACGCCTTAATTGGAATTTCCGAAAACAAAAAAGTATTTCTTTATTTTTAAAGAATATTCCAAATACAAATTTTCATGTCTGTAACATATATGTTTTTGAGATATAAATACAGTATCCTCATAAAAATAATTCAACCCTTTTTTCACCCCCTTAAGTGAATTTTCCAAAAACAAAAACAAAAAACGTGACTCTTTATTTTTAAAGGAGATTCTAAATACCAATTTTCACGACTGTAATATCTTCAGTTTTTGGAGATATGAATATCCTAATAAAAATAATCCAACCCGCTTTTTCAGTCCTACCGCCCCCCACATAAGTGGTTTTTCTGAAACAAAAATATGTGTTATTTTATTTACCAATGTTCACATCTTTTTTGGAGAAACTTATATCTCAAAACTGAAAGTTATAGACATTTAAATTGGTATCTGGAATCTCCTTGAAAAATAAAGAAACACACATTTTTTCGGTGGGGTGAAACCAACTTAACGGGCGGGCGTGGAGTGAAAAAGGAGTTGAATTTTTTATTTTTTTCATGTGGATACTTACATCTCAAAAACTGAAGATGTTACAGAAATGAAAATTTGCATTTGGAATCTCTTTTAAAAATGAAGAAACAGCCATTTTTGTTGGGGTGGGGGAGAGGACTCAACTTAATGGGCTGGCGTGAAAAAGGATTTGAATTGTTTTTATGAGGATACTTATATCTCAAAAACTGAAGATGTTAGAGGCATGAACATCTATAATTGGAATCCTCTTTCAAAGTAAAGAAACACGTATTCTTTTGTATTTTTTATGAGGATACTTATATCTTAAAAACTGTCCGGCTCCATGGCTATATGGTTAGCGTGCTGGCCTTTGGTCACAGGGGTCCCAGGATCGATTCCCGGCAGGGTCGGGAATTTTAACTATCATTGGTTAATTTCGCTGGCAAGAGGGCTGGGTGTATTTGTCGTCTTCATCATCATTTCATCCTCATCACAACGCGCATGTAGCCTACGGGAGTCAAATCAAAAGACCTGCACCTGGTGAGCCGAACATGTTCTCGGACACTCCCGGCACTAAAAGCCGTACACCATTTCATTTTTTCTTAAAAACTATAGATGTTACAGACATGAAAATTGGTATTTGGAATATCCTTTAAAAATAAAGAAACATGTATTTTTTTTGGGAAAATACACTTAGATGGGGGTGGGGGTGGGGGAAGGACTGATTGAGGGGTTGAATTCTTTTTATGGGGATACTTATGTATATCTCAAAAACTGAAGATGTTACAGATGTGACAATAGGTATTTGGAATCTCCTTTAAAAATAAAGAAACTTGTACCAGGCGAGTTGGACGTGCACGTAGAGGCGCGCGGCTGTAAGCTTGCATCCGGGAGATAGTAGGTTCGAATCCCACTATCGGCAGCCCTGAAGATGGTTTTCCGTGGTTTCCCATTTTCACACCAGGCAAATATGCTGGGGCTGTACCTTAATTAAGGCCACGGCCGCTTCCTTCCAACTCCTAGGCCTTTCCTATCCCATCGTCGCCATAAGACCTATCTGTGTCGGTGCGACGTAAAGCCCCTAGCAAAAAAAAAAAAAAAAAAGAAAGAAACTTGTATTTATCTTTTTGACTTGAGAGAAGACTGTTTCTCGCATGTACAGTTCTACGTTGCATGGTCGTCTTAGCCCCAAAAGGTAATACCACAAACATGGTTTGCAAAGAATTTCTGGGGTAAATGAAACTCAATTTTTGGGCGAGTTTTTATACTTTAGGAATTTTCAGATAATGTCTTAGTACAATGCCGCAGAACGATTACTTTGATCAAATGACGAAATCCATGCGAGCGAAGCCACGGGTAATTGCTAGTTTTATATATACAGATTGGCCTCATCTTCTTTGGTATACTTTATGTTCTGATCTAAGCTGTTCAGGTATTCTAAAATATTGTCATTATTGTTAAGTTCTTGATCTATTATTGTAAATGTGTCGTCCATGTATCGTACCCATAAGTTTAAGCCTCATACTGTAGATAATATTTTAGTGTGTTCTAGATGATTCATATAAATATCTCCTAAAATACCTGAAACCGATTCCCCCATGGACAATCCCTTCTGTTGATATAATTTTCCATTAAATGTGAAAAAATTAATGTCTAGCATGAAATTTAATATTTTAATAAAGTCATTTATCGGAAGGTTACTGAGATGACTATGCTTAGTTAGGTTTTCTTTAATAACGTTAACTGGTTTTTTTGGTTGGGATATTTGAGTACATGTTAGTTATGTTGAATGAACACATGACATGATTAGGCTGTATTTAAAATTTTTGTAATTGTTTGCAAAACTCTACTGAATTTCTTAATGGGGAAGGGTTGTTAAGTTCATAATGTTTTTTAAGGAAACTGTGTATCTATCTTGATGTCTTGTATGTTGGACTATTCTTACTATTGATAATAGGTCTTATAGGAATTTCAGCTTTATGAATTTTAGGCAAAGCCCTTGCCTTAGGAATAATCTTATTCATATTAATTAATTTTTGTGTTCAATGTTCGGATAGTAAAAAAGTTGAACTTTTAAGTAACATTTTGAGGTTGCGTTGATCTTGGGCTATGGGGTCTTTATTTATTAAGGAAAAAGATTTATCTGAGAAGAAAGTTTCTGTTTTATCAATATAATCCTTCTTATTCATTAAGACTGTGGCTCCTCCTTTATCAGCTTTAGTGACTATGACATCATTATTCTTATTTTTATTTGTAGATCTTTGTCCCCTGTTCAACTCTCTCCAACAACAAGCCGCTCACTACTTTAACAGCAAAACATCTATAACCAACATGACAAAAAAATTTATGTACTCATTTTACTCGTATAAATCTGAATTTAACCCTAGAAGTGCCGAGTGTTTTTCCCTAAATGCCAGGCCATTTTCGCACGTATTACACATTTACGTTTTTAACAAATTTAAGCATGTTTAGTGCACAAAAGTTAGGCATGCAGCACACAATATTACTCAGAAAGCTTTATTTAAGATGCTTATATGAGTATTAGATCATTTACTTAAATATCTGGTGCGTATCAGGCGATCAAAAATTTGGAAAACAAAAAAAAATGTGTTTTTCATATTTTCAAGGTCACCATTAGTAATAAATGACCAATCATTTAAAAAAATCACTATATACAAAACACGTGATTTTTCTTCTAGTTTTTAAAAATATTAAGTTCTCAAAAGTAAAAACACAATAAAATCGCAAAAGAATTAAAAATTTCCAAGCTGCACACAGTTTCGTCAGCCGCCGAGCACGACTGGTAGTCATTCTCAGAGTGTTTTCTTTTCCTGCCGTGCCTCATAGGCCTCCAGAAATGCTGAAATTTATGATAGCATTCACGGTGCACCCCATATTTATTAGAATGGCAATTTACTTTTTCACTTCGGAGACAGTTACATCAAACCAGGTTCGCATACGAGAAAAGGCCTACATATCTCCAGAACGTCTTTTAGGATTTTTTTCGCCGCATAGTCATTACTTTCTTTTACCAAGAGCTTCCAAATCAAATCCGTAAAGAACAAGTAGAAATACATGATAGGTGTACTGTTTCGGGGCGGACAGATCAAAATGCCAGGATCCCTTACGCGGAACTTCCCGGAAACATCGAATTGCGGTTCGGGTGGATAAACCCTGCACCACTTAGGTGTTACGGAAACAGTATCATCCAATGAAACGTCAGCAGGACTGCTCTCTTCATCGGAGTCGCTTTCAACATCAGATTCTGGAATATATCCTTCTCCGCTCTCATAAGACTAAAGAAAATATATCGCTGGAAGAGGAAGCATCCCAATCATCTTCAAGAACATCGTGAACATCACTTGAATCACGTAGCTCATCATCCATGATGAAAGTTTACACTTCAAAAGAAACAATCTAAGAATAAACTCAATCTGTTGAAAGATAACTAAAGATATCCACAGAAACTAACCGAAACGGCGAGCGAGCGCGAAGTTGCATAGCAACTGAGACGATAGGGGGATGAGAAAAGAGTAGCTGACTTTATACCTACCGTGACCTTGACTGAGTCATTTCCGGCTAGTAAGGAACGTGTGATGAAAGTCTTAAAGATTCCTCTTCAATGTCTTACTTATTAAAATAGCGTAAGTGAAAGATAAATGATGTTATGACTGGTTAAGCGAATACATGTTCAGTTCTAGTGACACTCTATTGAGTTGCAAGCGCGACGTTTGGCAGTTCTAGGGTTAAAGAAGTGACACGAGATCGACAACATGTCAGTTAAAATCAATTAATGATTTTTAAAGTTTTTAAAAATCTGTTATGAAACTGCTCTTGTAAACAGAGAATGCAGTATCAAATAGGTCAACTTAGTCAACTATTTATAAATTCAAATTGATGGTCCATATAAGGACATCCATTTTAACTATGTTCTCTCAATAGGAGTTAACAGAAGTGGAGCAGTTAGAACACCCTAATAAAAGAGTTTTCGAACATAAACATTAAAGTGTATCATGAAGAATATGTGTTCAAGGAAGAACCATCATATTAATACGCTATAAGACTGATTTTAAATAACTAGCTAAAGTGATTCAACAGTTTTAAATTCATAGTCAGTTCGTGTATCCCAGAAATTTTATTTAACGATTAACATTGTCTCAATACATACTACTTCACGTAAGTAGTTATTCTAGTCAAATGGGCACTTTTATTATATTATATTATATTTGCCTTTATTTGTAGTGGCGAAGTTAGGACTCGTGGTCCTCTCTTACACTTAACCACACTTCATTAACATAGTACATCTGAGAGCAATATTCATAATCTTATCTTAAAACTACCATTACAAACTAGAAAAAAAATATGAAACAAAATAACATAAACTCTATAAATATTCTTAGTCATGTCTTAAACTATCGTTACAAATTAAAAGTTGATTGACACTAAATACCCTAAGCACAGTAAACGTACATTCATACACACATTCACTCTGCCAGATTCATTCAGCCTGGCGGCACACATCGAGGAGATGCTCACGGCAAGACAACTTGAAGGAATTTAAGGATTGTATGGCTCTAATGTTGTGGGGGAGAGAATTCCATATTCTAGCTCCATTTGCAACAAAGGAACGGCTGAGTGCTGCTGACCTGCTGAGAGGGATAGCAAGTGTACTGCCAGAGCGTGTGTTATGCTGGTGGAAAGAGGATAGGAAATTAAGTTGTGAAGATAAGTAGTATGGGATATTCTCTTTTAATACTCGAAAGATTAATACTGCCACGTGGAAGTTTCTATATTGTTCAAATTTTAGAAGGGAAAGTTGTCGATAATAAGGGGTGACATGAACATCACAGCGTAAGGAAAAGATAAATCTAATACACGAATTCATAGCACGTTGTAATCGGTTTAGTTGTTCTCTCGTGGCATCAATTAGTACTACATCACAGTAGGAAAATATAGGGAGGATAAGAGTATTTATAAGCCTAATTCTCATGTTTAGTGGCAGCATATTTTGATGATATTTTAGTGGGTGAAGAGACGCGTACACTTTTCTACAGATATTTGTAATGTGCTCTCCCCAGTTAAGATTCTCGTTTATAATTACACCAAGATTTCTTACCGAGTTTTCGTACGGAATAATTTTACCAGATAAAGTTAGTGGAGGAATGTTTTTGTTTTTTGCCGCACTGATTTGTTTCGTCTGCCCAACAATAATAGCTTTAGATTTTGATGGATTAATTAAAATACAGTTTTCATGAGCGTATGCACAGATATTATTTAAGTCAGAGTTCATATAACCTATTGCTTGATTGATGTCTGAAATTTTGGAATGGTAATAGATCTGCAGATCGTCAGCATACAAGTGGTATTTACAGTGTCTTAGCCGTGTCGATACATCGTTAATATAGATAACAAAGAGAAGTGGTCCAAGTACAGAGCCTTGTGGTACTCCTGAAAATTTCATTACCCATTCGGATGACCTAGTGTGAATAATTACGCGTTGTTTTCGTTCCGTAAGATATGAGAGAAAGAATTCTAGGGCTGTCTGTCCAAGGTGAAGCGATTTCAATTTAGCAACCAGTACGTCTATATTTACTGTGTCAAAAGCGCTGTTAAAATCATGAAGTGTAAGTAACGTCACCTGCCTTTCGTCCATAGCGCGTCTCATGTCGTCTGTAACTTTCAGTAGGGCAGTGGCCGTACTGTGTCCCTTTTTGAAACCCGATTGTAAAGGGTCAAGTAGTTTGTATTTATTTAAATAGTCGGTTAATTGCACGTGTACTATGCGTTCAAGAGGCTTGGAGAGAGATGAAAGTATGCAAACAGGTCGATAATCTGTTATAAGTACAGGTGAGGAAGTTTTGGGAACAGGATTTATAATGGCATTTTTCCACATTTTTGGAAAGAGGCCACTTGTGAGGCACGTGTTGTATATATGAGTAATGGTAGGAAGAATAATGTCAATGATGTGTTGTATTATGAGTATGGGTATTTCATCAGGTCCTACAGCAGATGATGTAATTGATAATACCTCGCGTTTCACGTCAATCTCTGTGACTTCGCGAAATTCAAAGAATGGCCTATTTGGTGGTGGCTGGTTCAGAAGAGATTTTATAGTCTGTGATATTGTGCGTATTTCCGGTTTAATTTTTACTTCAGAAAAATGAGCATTCAATCTCTCCAGAGAGATGTCTGGATTACATGGCTGGGGCAAAGCTTTCCCAATTCCAATGGAACGAAGTTGTTTCCAAGTGTTTGACACATTTAAATTTCCAGCCAGGTGATTGTAAAAAGAAAATTTCTTATTTCGAATTATTAATTTAATTCTATTCCGAAGTTGTTGATACTGTTCAAGCGCTCTGGAAGAGTGTGCGCGTCTGTAGAGCCGGTGTAACGCGTCACGGTGAGACATCATTTGTTTAATGTCATCGGTCAGCCATGGAGAAGGAGGTCGGGAGACTTTGGCCGTACGCTTAGGTGCATGTTTATCAAGGAGACCAAGTATAAGTGAATTTAAAGTTTCAACTTTCTTATCGATACCGTTTATATTTTTTACGTCATCCCAAGGACTATTCAAGGCGTCAACTCTCAGATGATCTAAGTTTATATGTTTAATGTCCCTGAATGTGATGTATCTGGACTTATACTTGGGTACTCTGAGCGAGTAACATAAGTATATTAAGTCATGTGTCGATATACTAGGGGTAGGAATTTGTCCATGTGATACTATTTTCTGTGGGTTGTTAGTGACCATTAAGTCAATTAGTGTATGTGAAGATGAGGTATGATTTGTCAGTTTTAGTGGAAGTATTGTCATGTCACACGTCTGGAAAATACTTAAGAGTTGCTTTGTATCTCCAGTCTGTTCCAGTAAATTAGTATTGAAGTCTCCAAATATTAAAATATGTTCATAAGCAGGTGATAGTCTCTGCAGGATGTCTTCAATGTCTGAGAGGTGACCTACCCGTGGTGGCCGATAAACAACTCCTATTAGGGCTTTAACTGTTGTCACAGTTATCTCGGCAAAAATGAACTCAGGTCTCAGGTCAGGACAGTGGGCAGATGTGCATACGATTTTACATTTAATATCATCTCTACTTTTATGTATTGTTAAACAAGAAATTTTAAAATAACATAAACTAAATAGTTTAAATGTTTAAAAAGAATATTATAATCAGAATTCTGGTTGTAATTAAAGAATTTAAGTCAAGAAACTGGCTGATGATGCCCTAAATGAGAGCGAAACATGTCCCAACATCTGAATCGATTTTAATGTAAAGATTCTACTTGAAAAGAAAAATAAATTGTATTGAACAGGTGGACATCATAAAATAGTTTTGAATATATATTACATACCACTCAGTCTAACAGCTTGTCTCCTTTCTCCCAAGTCTTCCCAGCCTAAACTTTGCAACATTTTTATAACACTACTCTTTTGTTGGAAATCACAAAGAATGAATCGAGCTGCTTTTCTTTGGATTTTTTTTTTCAAGTTATTGAATACAGTAATCCTGGTGAGGGTCTCATACACTGGAACTGTACTCTGGTTAAGGTCTTACCAGAGACTTACAGTATATGCACTCTCTTTATATCCTTACTACAACCCCTAAATACCTTCCTAACCATGTGCAGAGGTCTGTACCCTTTATTTACAGTCCCATTTATGTGATTACCCCAATGAAGATCTTTCCTTATATTAACACCTAAGTACTTACAATGATCCCCAAAAGGAACTTTCACCCCACACAGCAATTAAAACTGAGAGGACTTTTCCTATTTGTGCAACGCACAACCTGACCTTTAACCCTGTTTGTCATCATACCATTGTCTACTGTCCATCTCACAATATTATTGATGTTATTTTGCAGTTCCCCACAATCTTGTAACGTATTTATTACTCTATACAGAGTAACATCATTCGCAAAAAGCCTTATCTCTGATTCCACTTCTTTACTCATATAATTTATATATATATAAAAGAACTTGTCCTGACTGACTGACTGACTGATTCATCATCGCCGAGCCGAAACTACTGGACATAGAGAAATGAAATTTTGGGGATACATTCATATTAACATGTAGGTGCTCGCTAAGGGAGGATTTCTGGATATTCCGTCGCTAAGGGGGTGAAAAGGGGGGTTAATTTTTTAAATGAGAATATCTATATCTCAAAAACTTAAAGGTTTAGAGTAATAAAAATTGGTATTTGGTAAGGTAAGGGTTATTCTGCCCGAAGGCAGGTCCGAACCTCCGCAGAGGTGTTCCTGAGCCAGAGTTTACGTGCGGTAGGGTGGCCAGTTCCTTTCCACTCCTCCATTCCCTTACCCCCCCTCCACCAACAGTGCGTGGCAACCCATCCAACTCCTGACCACGCCCAATGTTGCTTAACTTCGGAGATCTCATGGGATCCGGTGTTTCAACATGGCTACAGCCATTGGCTTGGTATTTGGTATCTCCATTAAAAAAAAAGAAACACGTATTTTTTTGTTTTCGGAAAATCCCAATTGGAGGGGTGAAAAGGAGTGAAAAATGGTTGAATGCCTTTAATAACGACCCCTATATCTCAGAAACTGAAGATGTTACAGACCTGAAAATCGGTATTTGGGATCTCCTTTATAAATAAAGAGACATGTATTTTTTGTTTTTAGAAAATCCAAATAGCGGGGGGTTGAAAGGGGGCGGGGGTGAATTTTTAAAATGATTGTAACTATATCTCGAAACTGTAAAAGTTTACAGACGTGGAAATTGGTATTTAGAATCTCCTTTCAAAATAAAGAAACACGAATTTTTTTGTTTTTGGAAAATCCCAATAGGAGGGGTGAAAAGGAGTGAAAAATGGGTTGAATGCCTTTAATGAGGATACTCAGAAACTGAAGATATTACAGATCTGAAAAAAGGTATTTGGGATCTCCTTTAAAAATACAGAAACATTTTTTTTTTTTGTTTTTGGAAAATCTAATTAATGGGGATTAAACAGGAGTGACAAACTGGGGTGAAATTTTAGAAAGAGTATATCTACAGTATATCTCAGAAATGTAAAATGTTACAGACATAAAAACTGGTATTTGGAATCTCCTGTTAAAGTAAAAAAAAACAGGTATTCTTGGAAAATCCAATGAAGGGAGCGGGGGTGAAAAATTAAAAAATTAATTGAATTAATTGTATGAGGATACTTACATCTAATAAAAACTAAAGTTGTTACAGATGTGAAAATTAGTATTTGGATCTTCTTTAAAAATAAAACGTGGTTTTTTGGGGGGGAGGGGGGTGAAAAGGAGTTGAATTTGTTTCATGAGGGCACATATCTCAGAAACTGAAGATAATCGGTATTTAGAAGATCCTTTAGTATTAAAGAAACAAATATTTTTTGCCAGAAAATTCACTTAAGGGGAGGGGGGGGTGAAAGTACGTGAAAAAAGTGAATTATTTTATGGGAATACTTATATCTCAAAACTGAAGGTAACACACGTGAACATTGGTATTTGGAATTTCCTTTAAACATTAAAAAACACGCCTTTTATGGGGGCGGGGGTAAATCACTTCACCACGATGGGGTGAAAACGGAGGTGAGACCAATTGATTTTACTGTTCCTAATGTACTTATAAGGAGCCTCCGTGGCTCAGGTGGCAGCGCGCTGGCCTCTCACCGCTGGGTTTTGTGGTTCAAATCCTGGTCACTCCATGTAAGATTTGTGCTGGACAAAGTGGAGGCAGGACAGGTTTTTCTCCGGATACTCCGGTTTTCCCCGTCATTATTCATTCCAGCAACACTCTCCAATATCATTTCATTTCATTTGTCATTCATTAATCATTGCCCCAGAGGAGTGCGACAGGCTTCGGCAGCAGGCACAATTCCAATCCTCACCGCTAGCTGGGGGCTTATTCATTCCATTCCTGACCCAGTTGAATGATTGGAAACAGGCTGTGGATTTTCAATGTACTTATTCTGATCATAAACCGATCATTTTTAATCTCTCCTGGGTTCGTTTTCATGAGCCATCTTTTCCTTTGGAGAACCTTCTTAGATTACAGCAGATTCTTCTGGCATATATATAAAAATTTAAACACATTTGAAATAAACGATAGGTATAAGATTGACCGTGCAATTGTTCACCTCTATAATAACGTCAATAAGGCACGGAAGTATGTCATTCGTATCGCCAGAAGTCCTGCGCACTTGCCTACAGGCGACAATGGTGCTGGTCATACTGTCATCAATGACAATGGCAGCAGATGTAATTTACCGCCAAGTAGGGGTCTTGCATCTTGCTGTGGGGTCCAGAACATCAATAATAATAATAATAATAATAATAATAATAATAATAATAATAATAATAATAATAATGGGGTCCAGAACATCAATAATAATAATAATAATAATAATAATAATAGTCTGGACCGTCGACAAAATGTGCGGACTGTGCTGGAAACGGGTCCTGGACGGGTAATGACTACGACTGCAGCCCGGCCTCCAGTTCAGTACCGCCAAGGCACCCAAGGCGACACCATGCCGGATCTCCTCAAGGATTTGATCCACATTAAAAATGCTTATAGGAAAAGATGGCAAAGATTTTGGAACCCAACTGACCGGGTGGAATACCTGGACCTCACCCAGGAAGTACGAAATCGATTGCTGGAAAAAAGATTGAAAAATGGGAGGAACGTTGCCATAATCTCTCAGAAAACGAGTCAGATCGCGAATATCAGCGGGTTATACATAAAACGATAAGCATTCAATTATAAATTTCAGTATAATACCGTAGTGAAGCACGGGTATCTTGCTAGTGTATATATATATATATATAAGAAAACATAAAGGTCCAATAATACTGCCTTGAGGAATTCCCCTCTTAATTATTACAGGGTCAGATAAAGCTTCACCTACTCTAATTCTCTGAGATCTATCTTCTAGAAATATAGCCACCCATTCCATCACTCTTTTGCCTAGTCTAATTGCACTCATTTTTGCCAGTAGTCTCCCATGATCTACCCTATCAAATGCCTTAGATAGGTCAATCGCAATACAGTCCATTTGACCTCCTGAATTTGCTATATCTTAATGGAGTCCTACAAGTTAAGCTTCAGTGGAATAACCTTTCCTAAACCCGAACTGCCTTCTATCGAACCAGTTCTTAATTTTGCAAGCATGTCTAATATAATCAGAAAGAATGCTTTCCCAAAGCTTACATGCAATGCATGTACAACTAACTGGCCTGTAATTTTCAGCTTTATGTCTATCACCCTTTCCTTTATACACAGGAGCTACTAAGCAACTCTCCATTCATCTGGTATAGCTCCTTCCTGCAAACAATAAACAAATAAGTACTTCAGATATGGTACTATATCACAACCCATTGTCCTTAGTCACCACCACCACCACCACCACCACCACCACCACCACCACCACCACCACCACCACCACCACCACCATCATCATCATCATCATCATCATCATCATCATCATCATCATCATCATCATTTCCCATTATCCAGCTATAGCCGGGTAGAGGCAAATATGGAACCCCTCCACTTTCTTTGGTCTTTCCACCACTCCTCCTTCAACACTGTGTCCCAGTCCAGGTTTCTTTCTGTAATACTGCATTGGATTGTGTCCTCCCATTTCAATCGTGGTCATCCACGGCCTCTCCTTCCTTGCATTTGCATTTCCATCACCTTTTTGGCATTCTTTCATCACTAATTCGCTTTATGTACCCAAACCACCTTAATCGGCTCTTCTCTATTCTATCGTTCATTTTTTCCACTTCAATTTCTTCACGGATTTTCTCATCCTTATTTTGTAATGTTATTTGTTATAAATTATTTGTTACTCATTATTTACTCATTCAGGACAAATATTTCAGATTCCCTATGGGAATCAACATCTATATCACCATGAACTACTTTTTAAGGTCTTCGGAGACCTTATTTTGTCTCTTCTACTCTTCTGTATCATACTCCTCAAGAACTTCATTTCAGCTGCCTGTATTCGAATCTCATCCTTCCTTGTCACTGTCCAAGTTTCTGCTCCGTAAGTTGTTATGGGTATGTAATACATCTTGTTCATAGTTTCCTTTGCTTCCATTGGCACATCTTTGACCCACAAAGATGTTTCTTACAATATGATAGAAACAGCTTCCAGCTTGAATCCTCTTACTAATTTCAGCATCGAGTCGAGCATTCTCCATTAATTAACTCCCCATGTATTTGAGCGTCTCCACTACTTCCAGGGGCTTGTCTGCAAGTCTAATCTGACCTTTCCCTTCTTTCTCCCCTCTAGTCACAACAACACTTTTACTCTTTTCTACACTTATTTTCAATCCATATCCTTTGATCTTCCTATTCACTACATACAACTGTTCTTGAACATTCATGTCCTCATTTCCTCAAATCACAATATCATCTGCAAATAACAACATGTTCATTTATCTTCCTCTATATGCTGCTTTTGCTGTTTTCATGATGTTATCCATTACTAGTGTAAACAGGATTGGTGATAGAACACTTCCCTGTCTCAGCCCACTAGTGATTTTGAACCAACTTGTCCTGCCAACTTGTGTTTGCACGCAACTATAACATTCCTTGTACATTGCCATGATCATTTCTATTACTCCCTGTTCAATTCCATTTTGCACCAGACTGTCCCAAACTTTAGTCCTGGGGACACTGTCATATGCCTTTTCAATGTCAATGAATGTCATCACCATATCATTCCCATACTCCCATTGCTTTTCCATTAGTTGTCTCATAATGAAAATGGGCTCTATTGTAGACCCTCCACTTCTGAAACCAAACTGATTTTCCTGTGTCTGATTTTCAACCCTCAACCTTATCTTTCTTTCCAGTATCCTCTCCATTATCTTAGCAATATAGGATATCAGAGTAATTCCCAAGTAGTTCTTCAATACTTTCTTATCACCATTCTAAAAAAATTGGGATGATTATCCCTTTTTGCCAATCCTCAGGGACCTCCTTATTCTCCCAGACAATCCTGAGAACTCAATATGTTCACTGCAGGCCTACAGCTCCAGCTGCCTTTATCATCTCCACTGAAATTTCATCTATTCCAACATATTTTCCGTTCTTCATCTTTCTTACTGCTATTTAAATTTCATTCATTGTAATTTCTTTATCCATTTCTTCATCAACTAATTGCCTTTCCTGGTGGTCCACCGAATGACTGTCATTAGTTCTCATATTCAGCAACTTCCGAAAATACTCTAATCCATCTATTTTTTAATTTCTTCTGGCCTTCTTAATATTATGCCGCCTTCATCCTTCACAAATCTGGTGTTTACTTGATCTCTTTTTTTTGTATCTTAAGATATCATACAATAATTTCTTGCTGCCCTGCATATCATCCCTCAATTTCTGCATGAATAAGGCCCAGCTTTTCCTCTTTTCTTCCTCCACTACTTTCTTGGCCAAATTCTTTGCCTCCACATATTTTCTTCTACTTTCTTCAGTCTTACATGTTTTCCATGCTTTCCATGCCATTTTCTTTTCCTTCACTTTAATCTTTACCCTATTATTCCACCAGTGTGTCTCTTTGTCTTTTACATTTCCTGATGTTCTACCACATACCTTTTCTGCACATCCAACCAGTGCTTCCTTAAATCTTTTCCATTCATCTTCAACATTCCCCATCTCCATCCTGGATACCAAGGGTATTATTTCCCTTTGAAATTCTTCTTATATGCTTTTCTCCTTCAACTTCTATACTTTAATTTTTTTCTCTCTTCTTAATGGGAGTTTTTCAATCTTTCCCACTTTCAGTTTTCCTATCACAACTCTATGATCTCCACAAAGGGCTTCTTCAGGCATGGCTGTAACATCTAAAAGGTTCTTCTGGTGTTATTTCTCGATGATTATATAATCAGTCATGGTCATTGTTCATCTGTCTCTCCAACCATCCTTGTAATCTTTTGACTGTTCTTTTTCCTAAACTAGGTGTTTCCAACAATCATTTGGTTCCTCATGCAAAAATCCACCAACAACTCGCCTTCTGGATTTACGTTTCCATATCCAAAGGGCCCTACAACATCTTCCTTTCCTTGTCTTTCCATTTAAACTTGTGCATTTAGATCTCCCATCAATAGCACTTCCTTATCTTCTATCTGTCTCTTCACTTCCTCTAAGAAGTCCTCTAGATGTTCATCTATGCAACCCGTTTGTGGGGCATACAACTGGTATAGATCTTTCATGCCATTTTCAAACTGGAGTCTCATCACCATCATCCTATCGCTGATGAATTTTGTAGACTCCACATATTCTTGGATTTCTTTTCTAAGTATGATGGCCACTCCATTTTTTGCTTCTGGTCCTCCGCTGCAATACAGCCTGTATCCTTCATTCAGAGGAATCTCTCCCGTACCCCTCTTCTTGGTCTCACACAGTCCAAGTATGGCAATATCTTTTTCTTTCATGAAGTCAACCAGTTGTTCTGTCTTTCCCATCAGTGTCAGGACATTTACTGTAGCAATCTTGATGTAGTTTGGTGCTGGTTGCCCACTTCTCACAGTTCTCCCACCACCCAAAGAGCTGCGCGTCACTTTAAGCAGGGGATGCCTTAAATTTTCTGAGGCACCGTATCTGCTTTATCCATATAGGCTATTGTTATGATGGGCTTGCCACCCCGAAAGGAATTTTATACCTACTCCCAGGTTCAGACTTAGGCCGCCCCTAACATGGAGATAGACGCCATTCGTAGCCGCTCCTCTGGAGTACAGACGCTACGGTTTTGCCCCTTCCGCCCTCTCCACCGTACCAAAGTGCATCTTCTCCGCCGTAGATGCCGTAGAGGACTTCACTCATAACCCAGGGCAGAGGCCCTCCATATTTATGACCTCTGGAGAGAGGATGTCCCAGTATTTTAAAGCCCCCAGGAATTGGGCTTTTTTTAGTATATCCCCTGAAATCTTATCAATTCCAGCTGCAATGGGCGAGTTGGCCATGGGGTTGGGGGCGCGCAGCTGTGAGCTTGCATCCAGGAGGTAGTGGGTTCAAATCCCACTGTGGCAGCCCTGAAGACGGTTTTCCGTGCTTTCCCATTTTCACACCAGGCAGCTGTACCTTAATTAAGGCCACGGCCACTTCTTTCCCATTCCTAGGCCTTTCCTGCCCCATCGTCGCCATAAGACCTAACTGTGTCAGTGCGACGTAAAGCAAATAGCAAATTCCAGCTGCTTTTCTAGTTTTCAATTTTTGTATCTTATTGTAAATGTGATTGTTATCATAGGTAAATTTTAATACTTTTTTAGTATTAGTCACCTTCCCTATCTGGACATTATCCTTGTAACCAACAATCTTTACATACTGCTGACTGAATACTTCTGCCTTTTGAAGATTCTCACATACACACTTCCCTTGTTCATTAATTATTCCTGGAATGTCCTTCTTGGAACCTGTTTCTGCCTTGAAGTACCTATACATACCCTTCTATTTTTCACTAAAATTTGTATGACTGCCAATTATGCTTGCCATCTTGTTATCCTTAGCCGACTTCTTTGCTAGATTCAGCTTCCTAGTAAGTTCCTTCAATTTATCCTTACTTTCACAGCCATTTCAAACTCTATTTCTCTCCTACCTGCATCTCCTTCTTAGTCTCTTTACTTCTCTGTTATAATATAGTGGGTCTTTTCCATTCCTTACCACCTTTAAAGGTACAAACCTGTTTTCACATTCCTCAGCAACTGCTTTAAACCCATTCCAGAGTATATTTACATTTTTATTTACCGTTCTCCATTGATCATATTTACTTTTTTTTTAAACCGCCTCATGCCTGTTTTATCAGCCATATGATACTGCCTAATAGTCCTACTTTTAAAACCTTCCTTTCTATTACATTTACTTTTAACTATGACAAAAACAACTTCGTGATTACTAATACCCATCTAATTACTTTGGTTTCTCTATAGAGCTCATCTGGTTTTACTAGCACCACGACCAGAATATTTTTCCATCTAGTTGGTTCCATCGCTTTCTGAATCAGCTGTCCTTCCCATAATAACTTATTTGCCATTTGTTGGTCATGCTTCCTGTCATTCGCATTACCTTCCCAATTGACATTTGGTAAATTGAGATCACCCACTACAATCACGGTCCTTTCCATGTCGTTTCCCACATAGCTAATTATCTTATCAAATAATTCTGAATCAGCGTGAGTGCTACCCTTTCCCAGACCGTACACTCCAAAGACATATGATTTGAAACAATGCTCCACGAATATCTTGCTTCTTTTATATAAATCATGAAGGTAGGAAGCTAGGATGGATGACAGCAACACATACTTGTTTGTTATAATTTTTATCTGATTAAGTTTTAGAAAGTAAGTTAATATCTTATTTCCTTAAGTGAAAAGAAAAATGCACAGCCATAGTGCTAAAGAAAAAATGCAGTGATTAAGTAGTGATAATCATTATCCAGAGAAAAATCTCAAAGAGCAAAATAAAAATAAAAAAGAGCAAATATTTTTGAAGTAATACCTTGCACAGATGTATCTTTCACAGCTGCCTTGCAGAGTTCAATACGAGCAGAGTGCAGAGGCACGTATCTATCTTGGGATGAGCCGCAAAGCAAGAGGTTTCGAAAGTGATGCAGATTTGAACGCTGGCTTAGCCGATATAAAAACGTTTGTCGTACATCAGCAGCATCACGTAATGCTAGCTGAAGTAAGGATCCAGACTTCTTCCATTTCTGCATGAACCACATTCCTGTATAGATCATCAAATTCAGTGAGAAAACCAAATAAAAATTTTAATATAACAACTTAAAGAGTTATTTTTAACAAGTAATCAACATCTAAATAAACAATGGAAACTGTAGCATGCGATTATGCTATTTCACTCCTGTTAGAATAGTGGTGAGGTTTATGGCCAAATGGCTTGTAGAAGAAGATAGTTCATTGCAGAAGATACGATATGCACAAAGAAGTAAACTCTTTTTGCTGTACAGTCTGTGGATCTGAAGGAAGAAAGGAAATATATATTTGGATGTAACTGATGATACCGTGGCTATAGCCATGGGACCTCCAGTTGTATGTGGTATCTGAAATACAGGAAAGTAATTTTCATTTTCAAAAATTCTATATGCATGTGAGAGTGTGAGCATGAGTGTATGAATGGACAGAGTACTCAAACTCTCTTAGATTAATGTATCTGTAGATAATACATGTAAAATGTGATACTTTGATAAGGTTAAGTGTAAGAGAGGCCAGCTGCCCAACTTCACATCTTGAGAGAAGTTATAATAAACTTAATAAATTTGCCAGGATTTAATTCACGGCTGTCTTGTTATGAAGCCAATTATACTCAGATATCACAGTTCTCTCTGAAGATTTATGGGGTGAGAATGGGTAAGACCTAGCACTTATCTAATATGAGTCAAAATAATCACCAGAAAAATCCCATTTCAGATTACTGCTACTTGTTGTTGAGGTTGGAATTCACAGAGTTGTATTAATTGAAGTGAGTCATGGAAATGTTATGATAGAAACAACAACTTTACCATAAATTGAGAATATTTGAGAAGTACTGAATGAGTTGGCTGTGTGGTTAGGGTTGCTTAGCTGTGAGTTTGCATTCAAGAGACAGTGGGTTGAAATCCCACTGTTCGCAGCCTTGAAGATGATTTTCTGCGGTTACCCATTTTCACACCAGACAAATGCTGGGGCTGCACCTTAATTAAGACCATGGCTACTACCTTCCCAATCGTAGCTCTTTCTAAATAAAAAAAAAAAACCCACACACACAATTAAAAAAAATTTAAATTGAGAAGTCTCAAATTTCATCCACATACATAAAAGTCCTCTTGAAATAAGTTGCTCCAGAGGTGCAATAATTCAGTGGCATAGTCACTAGCTCAGCAATACAGTCATGATTTCATTTCCAGCTAACTGATGTGGGGTTAGTAAAATAGAAAGTAATTTCATATAAAATTGTACACCCCATGACATATGATCACAAGATTGGTTATGCAAAACTGAAAATCTGCTTACTGTTTTGCTGGTAAATTACTGATCTATAAGTAGTCTATCAAGGATATCGTTTTATTCTTTTTGAAAGATATACTCAAAAATTTAATGGAGGGAAATATTATGAATTCAAAGAACTCACGTCAAATTTAATTTTAACAATATATCTTTCTACAGAGGTAAGCTAAAGAAATAACATAAAAAGCATTCACATACCTATAACAGTGTATGCAAGTCAGGGCAGTAGAAGGAAGGAGAGACAGCATGAGAAATTAAGAAAGAAAGAAAGAAAGAAAGAAAGAAAGAAAGGAAGAAAGAAAGAAACACATGCGAATAACATGAGTGATAATGTGGTGGTGCTATTTGGACGTTGAGTGCTGAGTGCCAGCATGGCAAAAGAGACCGCCACCAGGAGAGTAGCAGCACCAGCAACGTGGAAGTCAGTGTGGCCAGGCCGGATGAGTATAAAAGGGAGGACCCGGCGTGGAGCTGTAAGAGGAAAGCCATCTGCTATAGTATTCTATCAACTATTGGATTTTGATTCTGTCTGGCTCGTCCCTTGGATTTTGCGTAGATTCCTAACTTGTTGGTGACTGAATAGGTACCAAGACAACTTGGAATTTCCAATGGACTTGTTTGTGGTAGATGGATAGGGTATCTGAACTTAGTTTCTGATCGCAGCAAGCTTGTACATGAATTGATGATTTGGACCTGTTCTGGTTAGCTGTTTTGGACTTTGCAGTTGGCTGAGTTTGAGTGTATTTCTCCTTGTTTTTGATATTGTTTTAAATATTTGGTCTATAACAAAGACGTGTTGTGTGAAGAAAGGAGATAGGAAGATATGGAGTATCTACCAAGGAATCACCATCCTCTCCCATGTTGCCAAGATAATGGACAGGATATTGGAAAGAATTAGAGAAAAGGTGGAAAGTCAGTTACAAGAGGAACAATGTGGAATCAGAAGTGGAAGGTCAACTGCAAAACCCATTTTCATTCCAAGACAGATCATGGAAAAGAGCTGGGAGTATGGGTAGGATATAGTAATAAAATTTATAGACTTAGAAAAGGCATACGGCAGCATTCCCAGATCAAAAGTTTGGGAAAGTCTGACACATAGGGGCAATGGCAAGGAACTAATAATGATGATAAAGGCAATATATGATAACTGTTACAACTGTGTGAAGACAGCAGTGGGCAGAACAGAATGGTTTGGAAATGACAATGGGCTCAAACAAGGGAGTGTGTTGTCACCTTTGCTGCTCATAATGGTGATGGATGATATCATAAAGGCAGCAAGGGAAGATATAGAGGGAAAGGAATGAATGTAATGATGTTTGTGGATGATGTTATGATATGGGGAGAAGATGAGGAGGAGGTACAACAGCTGAATATACTGAACAGAAGGATTAAACAATGGAGACTGAGGATCAATGTGGAGAAGAGCAAGACAATGGTGATGAGTACAGGAAGTAAAGAAGGAAAAGCATCTATCAAAATTGCTGACAAGGAACTGGAAAGAGTAGAATACTTCAAATACTTGAGAACTGAACTGACAGAAAATGGAAGAATGGGTATGGAAATTTGGATACAACTGGGAATGCCTTTACCAGCAGGTACAGTTATTAATACGAAATGAAGCTGTACCAATGAAAGCTAAAGAAGTAATGTACAAGAGATATTACTTACCAATAACGATATATGCAGCGAGAACCTGGACAATGGCTCAGAGAGATGTGAGTGATGATGATGATGATGCTTGTTGTTTAAAGGGGCCTAACATCTAAGGTCATCGGCCCAGAGATGTGAGTAGAGATAAGGCAGCTGAAATGAAATTGCTGAGGAGTATGGTACAGAAGAAAAGGAGGGATAGAGTGAGAAATGAAGACACATGAAAAGAGCTAAATGTGCAAAAACTAAATGACAAACAAACAGAACAGATGGAGGTGGTTTGGACCCAAGCAAATCCCTGGTACATGTAAACTATGAACAATCAGGATGAAAGATTACAGCCCTGTCTAAGCCCTGTAATTACTTGGAACCAAGAACTCATTCTACTGTCCATTCTCACCGCAATTTTATTGTCTATATAAATGCCTTTGATTACCTGTAATAATCTATCCTTTATCACATAACCCCTCATTATGGCCACATGTTCTCCAATGGTACTGTCATATGCTTTCTCTGGATCAACAAAATATAAGCACAATAGTCAATTTTTCTCATAACTTATTCCTAGGTCAAGTAAAATGAAATATTCCAATAGCCATCATACCCATGTTGACAAGTCCGCTGTTGTTGTAGAGGGTTCCAAGATGTGGTCCGGACAGCGACAGGAAAGTATGCAAGCGAGGCAGTAAGTGCTTCATCTGAGGCCGTGTGATGGCAGAACGGATGATGATGTTTCCCAGAGAATGGCCAATAAAACTTATCTTAGCCGGATTTAAACCACATGCTTCCACGTGGTAGAGTATCTCTGCAACCAGCTTGTCCGTCATTGTGTCGAAATCAGAGAATGTGTCACCCTGTAAGAGTAAATCGAAGTTAATTCTTCAAATATGTATAGAATATTATTTTAATATCCTGACTGACTGATTCATCACCGCCGAGCTAAAACTACTGGACATAAAGATTTTGGGGATACATTTATATTAGAGTGTAGGTGCTCACAAAGGGAGGATTTTTGGATATCCCATCGTTAAGGGGGTGAAAAGGGTTGTGAAAAGTGTTGTGAAATGTTTAAATGAGTATATCTATATTTCAAAAACTTAACAGTTTACAGGCATAAAAATTGGTATTTGGAATCTCCTTTAAAAATCAAGTAACACATTTTTTTTCCCTTTTCGGAACGTCCCGTCAAGGGGGGTGAAAAAGAGGTTGAATACCTTTTATGAGGATACTTACTGGTATATCTCAAAAAGTGAAGATGTTGTAGACATGAAAATTGGTATTTGGAATCTCCTTTCAAAATAAAGAAACACGTATAATTTTTGTTTTTGGAAAATCCACTTAAGAGGGATGAACAGGAGTGACAAAGGGGGTGAATTGTTAAAATGAGTATATCTACAGTATGCCTCAAAAATGTACCACATTACAGACATGAAAATTGGTATTTGGAAACTCCTGTAAAAGTAACAAAACACAGATAATTTGTTTTTGGAAAATCCACTTAAGGGGAAGTGAAGAAGGGGGTGAATTTTTAAAATGAGCATATTACAGTATATTTCAAAAACTTAACCCTCTCGTGCACACATTTTCAGTTTGAAGAGAAAAAAATATTGTCTTGATTTTTTATTCATTGGAAGGTTACAAAATATAATCATGTTAAAGAAAAAGAAATAATAGTTCATTTTCTTTGAAAATTCCATGGACCTCATATGAGGCCTATGTGCATGAAGGGAGTCCACACACACCACAACACAACTGAACTGAGGAATAATTTTCTTGGGAGATACTGTGCGCTGGATGTCAGTTTCACACGCACGTTTTATCAAACTAAATTTTGCATTAAGGAGTGGATGTTGTTATTTCCTGCTATGGAATTCCTCAAAACGCTGTGGACAAAGGGCATATTGGCAGCGAAGGCAGACATACCTGGTTTTCCTTGAACAACCTTGAAGGTGGCACTTCTATCCGTTCTCAGCTTAACGGTAGCCTTCACTTTCAACCACTTTTTTTGTTGCTGGTGGCGTCTGTGAAGCGGGTCTTCCTTTCTTGGGTTGATTAATGCTTCCCATGTAAATGAGAGAAGTAGTTACTGAGGACTTGAATTCTAACAGATCCAGCTTCTCACAATCTGGGTTCATTCTCCAGAGGATCCAACAGTTTACAATGGTCGCATTCAGTAGATAATGGAATACTCTGAAGTACTCCCTTTTGTGCCTTATGGTGTGCTGGTAAAGACCTAGGAGTGAGTCCATTGGATGTACGCCTCCCATGTGGGAACTGTAAATGCTGATGGAATATGGTCGTGGAATTTCAATAATTGCGCGCAGTTTTCGACACCATCTCTTAGCAACACCTACAAGTTCTGCTCCAGCAAATGTAGATGCTACGTGTAAAAATGAATTATCCAGCAGGTTATTGTGATGTTGGACTGCGACGCAACAGAGTACAACCCTCTTGGTTCCTTCCTCATGGTTTTCACAGACCGCAGCTTGAGATCAGCACCACAAAGCCTGTTAGTTCTGATAGTTCTGGAAGCATAAATGCCATCTTCAAGAAGTTTCTAGAGAAGATTAATGGACGTAAACAGGTTATCAAAAGCTTATGGCTTTTGAACTTCACATGTTCACACAGCCTAAGAACATCATCACCAACTGCTCCAAATTCAGAATGACCTTCACCATTTTGCACTTTTCCTTGATAGAGCTCAAAGTTATGGATGTATCCCGAGGAAATGATTAAGACCCAAATTTTGAAGCCCCATTTTTAGGGTTTACTCTTCATACATTGTTTCAGATTTAATCGGCCTTTGAAAGGGACCATCTCATCAACTGATGAAAATTCTTCTGGATGGGAAGAACATCTAAAGATGTGCTTGAAATGGTCAATCATAGGACGTAAACGTATAAGCTGATCATTGATGTCTGCTGGAATGTTCTGATTGTCAATGAAGTGCAAATACTTCAGTATCTCGCAAAAGCAATTGTATGTCATATTGTCAGGTATTACTGACAGGGCGCAGAGTATATTGTGACATTTGTTGTGAAGACTACATTTTCTACAGATGGCCCTGGTTCTTTATCCATTTTGTTCTAAATGCATAGAAATGAGAATATATAACAAATGTGCCATGAAAGATCAGCAGTCTGTCTTGGTTTGCATCAAAAATTCCACCAAAACACTACAATGCTGTAGTTCTAATTGAGGTTATTACTGTGAACCATAACCTCTCGTACATTTAGACCTCGTATGAGGCCCCTATATTATTACACAAAATAATGGTAATAAATTGCATGTACAAAAAAAATACTAATACCATTGGAAAGAGCATGCTTTTCTGCTATATAAACATTTTTACTTATCAGTTGCATATATTTGTAAAGGACGTATCAATTTCAATAATTTAGTCTCCATATGAAACACACAAATAACAAGAGCGCCACAACTGCCTACAACTTCGCAGCTGCAAGGAAGTGCTGTCATCTCATAGATAAAGTTGTAACTAATATCACACCTCACATGAGGTCTAAAGTGAAGAACAGAGTCATAATTTTCCACAAATTCATAACAATATTAAATCAACGGCGTACTAAACGAAACATAATTTTGGGACCTCATATGAGGCTTGTGCGCACGAGAGGGTTAATGAAAATGACATGAAAATGGGTAGTTTTCAACTTGTAAAAATAAAGACAATTTTTTTGTTTTTGAGAACACCACTTAATTGGGGAGGGGAGAGGTTAAAAGGACTGAAAATGGGGTTGAATTATTTTTATAAGAATAATGATATCTCAAAAACTGAAGATGTTACAGATGTGAAAAATGGTATTTGGAATCTCTTTCAAAAATAAGCAAATGCATATTTTCTTTTGTTTTTTGAAAATCCACTTAAGGGGGTGAAAGATTTGAACAATTAATTGAATTCTTAGTATTGAAGTGCTCATTTAATTAATCAGTCATTTATTCAAATATATAGAGAATATTTCATTTTTATCAAGTACTAGTAACTGGCAGGAAACGTTATATTCAGCAGCACATGTTGCATTTTCTGCAGGGAGCTTGGAGCTTGGGTTTGTTTGCTCGCCAGCTAAGTTTGGAAGGTGGAATTTCGACATCACGTACACAAAGCAGAACAGGGAAACAACATTTCGGATGCCCGGCGAGAGGTTAGGGACTCCTACGAGAGAGAGATGTTTGAAGTAAGCGGCAGGTACGCGATGTGTTGAGCCAATGAAACGATAGAGCCACCGTTGATATAGCTAGGCAATGGTCTAGGGAAGAGATGGCCCCAGTCGAGGACACGACGGCGTCTTCGAGGACGAGTTAATAAAAACGACGACCGCGTTAGTTAGTTACCCTATTATTCAGCGAGATTCTGTGCAGGTAACATCATAAGAAGTTTTTATTTACACGAGTGATCATGTGGGGACTTGTAAAATTTTGCTGGAAGACGCTCAGTCTGCATTTAATCTATTCAAGTTTTCTAATACTGGGAGAATGGCATTTAACTTATGATTACCAATGGGAGAGAACAGTTCCATTTAATCATTTCAAAATGCATAGTAGCCTGCCTGTGTAAATAGTTTTCTGAGGGCATAAACTTTACAATTCCAGTCCAGCCTTTTATAAATGGGAAATATTTGACCTAGTTACGGGAGTAGATAAGAGAAGCGGTTCCGCGACTGAATGGGAACTGGTTTCACAGTCAGTGGAAATTACCCCCGGCTGTAGTATTCTAGTAACCGGCAGGATGATCTTGACCTAGTTTCTACATAGTGAACAAGGGTATGTTTTAGACAACATCCGGAAGCAGAAGCAGCAACGGAAAATACGACATCACCTTTCTACCTCTCGATGTAGACAAAAGGACTGATCCAAGTATTTTCTGAAGGCATCATCATCATCATCATCATCATCATCATCATCATCATCATCATCATCGATACGGCTGGCTAGAAACAAGATGGGGTCGGCTGTTTCCTGAAGACGGGCGGCGATAAGTCGACGAAACAGATGAGTACAGAGTTTTCAATGTAATTATGTGAGTGTGAATGTGTTTAATGTTGCAAAAGGGGATAGGTTAGTTTTGATATTTAATTTCAGTCCTATTTAAAGTAAATGATAGGAAGCTTGTTAATGTAAATATAATTGTAACGTAAATGTGGATCGTTTGCATGAGTTCGCAGCTTGCTTAAATTTTATTCTGATTTATTTAGCTGAGTGGTTAGAGTCATTTCTTTTACGAGTCCGTTTCTTATTTTAGCCTCATATATATTTTGATTTGTTTTGCTTGGATGTTTGAGACGCTGTGTACGTCTTGGGGCTTAATTGTAAATGTAAATAAGGATTCAAATTTAACTCAGGAAGGACTAGATTTAAGTATTATTAAGGGGAGCTCAAAGTGTACGGAAACATGCCGTCACATTTTCTGGGATTTAACGCATGATGTGTGAATGAGAGTGTGTAAGACGGTGGAGTGTGGATCCACGAATTTGATAGCGTCATCTAGGTTGTAAATTAGTAATTGATTCACGAGCTCCACGAATGCTGTTTCGTATTTCGAGTTCCGAATATTAGAATAAAATACTGTAAAATTTATTTTTATTATTAATTTATTATTATTATTATTATTAATAATAATAATAATAATGTTATTTGCTTTACGTCCCACTAACTACTTTTTAAGGTCTTCGGAGACGCCGAGGTGCCGGAATTTAGTCCCGCAGGAGTTCTTTAACGTGCCAGTAAATCTACCGACACAGGGCTGTCGTATTTGAGCACCTTCAAATACCACCGGACTGAGCCAGGATCGAACCTGCCAAGTTGGGGTTAGAAGGCCAGCGCCTTAACCGTCTGAGCCACTCAGCCCGGCATTTATTATTATTATTATTATTATTATTATTATTATTATTATTATTATTATTATTATCATCAATGTGAGTTTCTCGTGATGAAGGATTGAGATATTTCAGTAACTTTCCGATGTTCAGACATGATCGATTGTCAATGTGGCAATTTCTTAGTTTCAGTTTATCATATTTATTACAGAGTTGGCCACTTTATTATTCACGTTTACTTTGAGTGCGAGTGCTTTGATTTGTGACCAGCGCGATCTTGTTTCTCTTCATGCAAGCGAATGTTAGACGACGTCCTTCATATTTCTTCAGTGTTATGCAACTTTAGGACATGAGATGTTATTTGTGTGATTTTGAGTAAGAGTTCCATTTAATCATTTCAAAATGCATAGGCATGCATTTTCTTGATTGTGTGACTTGCCTTGGGTAGACTGTTGAGCAGCGTGTGTAAAGAGTTGGACCCTGTGGTTTTGGTATTTGCTGCTTTATTTTTGGGAGACATGGATCTCCACTTTGAGTCATTCCACCGTGTGGGGCGAGGGTGATATGTTTGTCTACAGAGGAGTTTTATTTGAGCGCCCTATACTTCGTGATTTTATTGTTTCAGTCCATGTCTCTACAGTTGTTGCAGTTGAAGAGAGTTTTATATAGCGACGTTTGTCTGGGATTTTCTTTTATGATATAACCGTGCAGAGGAATATTTTGTGTCATGTAATCTTTTCCAGGATACAACGTTGAATTATGTGTTGAAAGGTAAAGCCTACTCTGTAATTTTTTTAATGAATTTGTGGCACGTAATTTCATTTCAGGAATCCACGTTGATTTGTGCGTGATATTGTAAAGTCCACCAGTTGATTGATTTTGTGTCATGTAATTAATTTCAAGAACCTGCGTTGAATAGGAAGTGTTGCTTAAAGTGTAATTATGTCTCCTTTTATTTCCGTTGAGGCTTTGAGTGGATGCGAGTTGCATGAATGTCGCATGCTTTTCTTAGTGAACCCTGGAAAATATGACATCATGTTTTGTTTCTTTGAATGTATATATTTTGCCATTTATGTGATTTTGATTCGTGTGGTTCCGATCCACATTGTTTGTTATGCTCATGACTCGAGGTGTATATATTTGTGCGTAGGATGTTTTGCCACTCAGCGTGTTATATATATATTGTACAGTTAGGTTAGTTTTGCTACCCCCCTCCCCCTTTTGCTCATTAAATCACATCTTTTCTTAAGGTTAGGGACCCCACTGCAATGTTAAGTGTGCAGAAATGGGGAACGTACTCATCTACATTTAAAAGTGTTAACAAAAAGTAAAGCTAGGAGCGTGGTGCAAGCACGCAAGCCCATGTATTAAAATTAATGAAACTTCAAGATTTGATTTGATTTGATATGTTAAGTATGTGTGTCGGCATACACTGTAAATTTGTAATATATTCTGATTCTCAAGATGGACTTTATGAAGCTGAGAGAAAAAAAAACAATCTGAGTCATGTAAAGTCTGGATCATTTGATACTTTTGCTATTTTTTAAATATTTATCTTGTTTATTTTAATAAACAGATTTTCCTCCAAAACACATGTCATGCTTCGCTTTGCTTTATTTGTTGTTTTAATTGACCTCACTGTGTCCGTATTTAATTATATGTTCCCCATCAAGATCCAGGGTGTATGTATTTTAGGGCATTATTTTATCATAGTTTGGACTGAGCACGCCTGGGATCGGCTGACTAGTCTGGGGCAAATTACCTTGATGGTAGAAACGGGGACAGCATGAGGATACTTATATCTCAAAAATTAAAGGTGTTACGGACATGAACATTGGTATTTGGTGTCTCCTTCAAAAATAAAGGAACACATGAATCAGTTATTTCAGAAACCGGACTTCTTCTCAGCACTGAATTTTGAGATATTCAACAAAATATATTTGTATGATTCAAAATGAAATAAAATGGATTCATACTTTCCCCAAACCAAACCAAACTCCACGGCACTTAACGCCCTAGAAAGGGCCTTGGCCTTTCCAGCGACCGCTGCTCAGCCCGAAGGCCTGCAGATTAAGAGGGGTCGTGTGGTCAGCATGACGCATCCTCTCAGCCGTTATTCTGGGCTTTCAAGACCGGGGCCGCCATCTCACCATCAGATAGCTCCTCAATTCTAATCGTGTAGGCTGAGTGGACCTCGAACCAGCTCTCAGGTCGAGAGAAAAATCCCTGACCTGGCTGGGAATCAAACCCGGGGCCTCCGGGCGAGAGGCAGACACACTACCCCTACACCACGGGGCCGGCCATACTTTTCCCTATTCTTAATTAGGTGATGGTGCATTCTTTTATTGCAGTAGTCTTTCCTTAGGCTCTTTGTTTCCCTGGACATATGCTCATAACTTTGATGGAGAAGTCAACTTTCTGTAATATACCCGATTTTTTCTATGAGAGTGTACAGTAAATCTTATATTTTATATAGTTCCAACTTTATTTCTCAAGAAAACTGCTGCAGTGAAGCAAATTAAAGAACTGTTAACATGAACTATGCATAAAAATGACATTTGAAATGGAGATTTTGGTAAAAATTTCATTCGTCATCAATAATTACTTCTGCCTCTACAGTAGTTGACCAGTTTAAAAGTTCACTGTAGAAATCTTTGTGTTCCTCTGGGATGTAACCAAGGAGCCGCTTTATGTCACTGAGTTTCTTTGGATTTATAGGAATTTTCCATTTGGATAAGCTTTCATATCTGTTAGAGCTTATGGTGGTATGGATGCCAACTTGAACATGTGATGAGTGAGTCCATCAATGTAGTTCTTGGCAACCACAGGACAGCTGTTCTCTTCACTGTAATTCACTCCATAAAGCTTGATACAGTAAATGCTACCTTCTGATCATGTGGAATATTGCGACCTTGCTACTGCAGTGAGAGACAGTTTCTCTTGTAAAATTTGGGCCACCAGCTATCAAAGTCAAGAATGTAAACTGTTTCTATTACCTTTACTTGAAACTTGCCTGTTTTACTCGACTTAATAATACATTCAACGTACTCTTTAATACAGTATATCCCATCCACCTTTCTAATATTTCGCTTTACCAATCCAGAATCTTGATCATTAGGTCAGAAACAATGGCCCCGCATGGGAAAGTAATGAGCGACCTTAAATTTGCGAAGACAGACTAAAGATTCTAAAAATCGGACAACGTATTGCTCCTCCTTTTGTCTGCAGCATCCATCAGAAAAAATGTAGAAATCAAGAAGAAAGGAACAGTCTTTGTTAGCACCCTTCCTTGCAATTCCCTCATGGCACATGTAAAATTTAGCACTGTTGTCTTTTAGATTATGAATGTTGAAAGCAATGACATTCAACTGCCTCAGGTAGAAAATCTGTTGCACAGGGATTTCAGGAAGTTCAAGGTTTTGCATGTAGTCCATTGAAATTCTGAGAACTTCTTTATTTGATAGATCTTTTTCATGAATTCTTTTAATGGCCTTGTAAAACTTGGAGCTTCTTTGTTTGTGAGTTATTAGCTCTGTTGCAGCAACACATTTTGCTGCATCGTTTAGAGACTTTGATTTGAGTTTTAAACTAAGTTTTTCACACTTACAGCATGTGTCGACTTGTGGTATTCCAAATGAAAGGTTGAACCTCTCATGGAATATTTTCAAAAAGAAACTGTAGGTAACTGCAACATTTGGATATCTCTCTTTGAAGTATTTGTGCATTAGTAGTACACGGAGTAAGGCACTAAGGAATTCGACATCCCTTTTTTGTTGGGTACGATTTGATGTGGTCCTCCACCATGATAACAATTTCACCAGAAATAGCATTTCCTGACCTCTGTTTCCCTTGCATGTCCTTGGGACTCTTCCTGGCTGCAAGCAGTGCTCCTAGCCTGGCAGTTCTGTGTTTTAAAATACTGTGGATACTCAAAAAGGCTTTTTTGAAAATTTCTATTTAAGTCCATTGCTACTATTTACTGGATACTTGAAGTTCTGGCACAGAGGTTTTCTAGTTTCATCATCAGGATTCTTTAAAGACCTCCTTTGTTTAACAGCACAAATTTCTATGAGTGATTGCAAATAGGCATCTTGACTATTTTTACAATCCATGTCATAAAGCTTCCTAAAAATTTCTTCCTGATCACCATGTGAAACATGCTGAAAACATTTTCTAGGGCACCTGAAAAGATTTAAGGATATCCTTCTAAATTCCGTAACATTTGCAGCACTAGGCATAGCAAATGATTATACAATGTAAAGTTCAAAACCTAGAATACTTCTTTGGCTGCTTAATTAAACCATAATTTATTTTTATTGTTGATACCGCTACTTTATTAACCGAGAGGAAATGTTTAAGGAACCTGCATGTTGAAAATGCATACTTAGACCTAACCTATAGAACACTCAATAGTCAATATTCACCCATAATTTTCTCCATTCGTCTTGGGGCTTACAGGTTTTCCCGCATAGTGCACATATCCTAAGCCTTGGATTCTACTTCTTTTAATTACTTCCTGCTTGTATTCCACACTCTCCACATCTTTTTCTTGTTTATTTTTTTTCTTTCTGTTTTCCACTTGAGAGATGGCTGTCTCTCACATGGTCAATACTACAAACACAATAGGAACACTAACATCACTAGAATCCATATTGTAATTCAGAGTAACAGTGACACTCGCACTCTGCTTTCAATGAGACAATATATATCGCATCAACTCGATCATTACAGGCAGAAAGTGGCCATCTCCCGGAGAGGTCCGGTTTCTGCATGAAATGTTATATCTTGTGCCATCATAGAGAGAACTTTGAGAGGTTGGAGATGTATCATTTCTGTCTAAAATGATAGCTCTATGTTAGAAGACAGTATATGTACACTTAACTCAAAACCACCGAAAAGTGGAGAAGTGCGGTTTCTGAAATACACTAACCGATTCACATGGTTTTTTTTGGTGTTCAGGAGAAGAATCAACTTAAGTGGGGGGTGAAAAAGGAGTTGAGTTAATTTTATGAGGATACTTATATCTCAAAAACTGAAGATGTTGAAGTTGTAAAAATTGGTATTTGGAACCTCCTTTATAAACAAAGACAATCATTTTTTTTTTTCCAAAAAAACACTTAACAGAGAGTGTGAAGGGAAGTGAAAAAGTTGTATTTTTTACGAGGATACTTATATCTCAAAACCTGAAGGTTACAGGTGTGAAAATTGGTATTTGGAATCTCCTTTAAATATAAAGAAACCTGTTTTCTTTTTTGGAAAATCCACAAAAAGGGTATTTTTATGGGGATACCTATATCTCGAAAACTGCAGATGTTACAGAAGTGGAAATTGGTATTTGGAATCTCCCTAAAAGGAAAGAAATATGTATTTTTTTTCTTTCTGTTTTCCACTTGAGAGATGGCTGTCTCTCACATGGTCAATTCTATGTTGCATGACCCAAAGTTAGCTCTGCCAATAGCCTGGTCATCTTGGCCCCAAAAGGCAATACTACAAACATGGTTTGCAAGGAGGCACTGGGGTAAATGAAACTCAGTTTTTTTGGTGAGTTTTTATACCTTAGGAATTTTCGGAAAATGTCTCAGTGCAGTAGTGAGGTATGGTTACTTTTATCAAATTACAAAATCCACATGAGCAAAGCCATGGGTAACACCTAGTTTCATTATAGAACTAAAAAGCCATAGGTATCTGTACCAACAGTGAACTAAGTGGATTTTTAATCAACTGGTCAGCACTCTAGTCAATGATAAGAATTATTTTACTGAAGGTGAAAAGAGCAGAAAAATGTGATCTCCTTCAGGACTCAAACTCGAATTTCCCTAGTCTCCAGATATGTACATTAATTATTCCCACCAAGGCGATTGACAATTGCAACGATCACATTTAGGTTTTTGAGGATAAATTAGTTGTCTATGGAGATATCTGCTGGGCATGGACTGGATTACTTAGAATGCACCTGACAATGCACCAGTGTGTTTAATGAGCCTCTTCAGAAACTGTAAAAATTTTTTTAGAACTCAGCGATAGCTTTGAAGGACAGGACAATAGCTAGGGAAATTAAACTTGACTGCCCTTGGACTCAAAACCCAAATCAATTGCTTCTTACAGTGATAAATTTCCTTTTTCTGTTAGGACAGTCGACACATTCAGTTCTTTGATGTCAAACCTGTTTGGCGAGCAGGAGGTATGAGTTGTAAAGGCTCAGCATCAAAGAGGTGAGTGTGATTTTCTGGTATGTTGAGTATCTTACCAGAAACAGTAAACTCACCTGTCTGAGAGTATGAGATTCAGTTTCAAGCCCAAGGGCAGTAAAACGTTCAGTTTGTTCACCTTAGATAATGTCTGCTTTAAGAGATGCTATCATCTCAAGCCATTTTTAAACCAGTTTTCTTAATAATTAATTGTCCAACGTGTTTCTCATTGTGTTTGCAAAATGCCAGTGCTCTTGTTGTAAATAGAAAATGAAGAAGAGGTTACAGACATGAAAATTTGTATTTGGAATCTTCTTTAAAAATAAAGACACACACATTCTTTTGTTTTCAGAAAATCAAATTAAGGGTGGGTAAATGAATTGAAATGCAAGTGTAATTCTTTGTATGAGGCTACTTATATCACAAAAACGAAGGATGTCATGGACGTGAAAATTGGTATTTGGAATCTCCTTTAAAAATAAAGAATCACACGCTTTTTTGGGGGGGGGGCGGGAAGGGAATCAACTTATGGGCATGTAAAAGGAGATGAATTCTTTTTATGAGGATACAAATAAGAAATGGACTTAAAACAATACACCGTTAAGAGGTTTTGACTGACAGATGAGGAATATACGTTTATATGAAACGTTTATATGAAACAAAGTTAAAATGTCAATTGATATCCTAGTTGTTAAATAATAGAAGGTTTGAAACAAATTTAACCCCTCAGAGAGTTAAATGGGGGTTAAGATCCACAAACAAATATATTAATTCCCTCCTCCAAAATGGTTTAACGTACGAAGACAAATTCCAAATAGCAGTATATATTTTAAATCATAGGTGTGAAATAGGACATATTTTTAAATGTTCCATCACTAAAGTGTAAAGTGCAAACTAAATTATTCATCCCTGCAAAACCGTTTGGCGTAAAAAAGCTGTAAATTCACGAGAAAGGTCTTCTTTTATGTCCTAGGTGTAAAATACCTATACTGTACTTCAAAACATTTATCCCCTAAGAGGTTTAGATGGTAGTTGATTCTCAAAAACACAATATCCATTCTTCCGAAACTGTTTCAGGTACAAACATTTTTTTTTTTTTTTTTTTTTTTTGTGAAGTGTTGTCTTCTATATCCTAAATGTAAATAAATATTTCAAAACATTCACCCCTTAAAAAGTATTCATTCCTCCATTAATGTTCGCTGTGAAAAATAAAAATTCACAGGTTGGTCGCTTTTACGTAGTAGATGTTAAATGGTTTAAAACATTAAAATTCATCCGTATGAGGTTCAAGTGAGTGGTAGATTATAAAATAAATGATCATTCCCCCAAAACCATTTGACGTACGAACTGAGGATGTATTTTACAAGCTCAGCTGACAGTGGACTTTCCAAAATGTAAAACTTTGAATAAAAACTTTCACTTTAAAGCCGCAGCGAAGCACGGGTATCTTGCTAGTAAAATATAAAAACATTTGTGTGAAAAGTTTCTTTTAAGAGTTATGTTCTCTCATTTCGATCTTCTTTTGTGGAGAAGTTCTTGAGTGTTTCTTATATGTAAATCACAACACATCACTTTACGGACTATAAGGTGAGACAACCTTCTCTCTTTTTGCAATTTGAAGTCAATACCTAAATTTGCTACAGCTTCTAATAGATTTTTCTCTTTTTTATAGATTCCATTCCATGGAGCCATGATTTTATAGCTCTTAGAAGATTAAAATCCACAACATCAACCTTCCATTAAGAACCATGGATAAATTTTTTATAAGTATTTAAGTTGGTCAGAGCACATAACAAAAATTTGTCTTTGTGTATTCGGTTCATCACACTCACTGTACAAAATGAGAGAATTCCTACCTGGCAATATCAGGAAATTACTCGTTCAAGGACTAATACTACCAATATTTGATTATGGTGACAAAGTCTACAATAACATAAGTTGTTCACTTGGTTATAAACTTTAACGGGTGCATAACGGTGGCATTTTATTCATTCTAAATGTTTCACTCCATTCCAACATCATTCCTCCACCAGCTGTCCAGGTTAAGATTATGTGACAGACTTAAGTACCATGCTGTTTCCTCTTCTGCATAAAACACTGCAGACAGGTAAACCAGATTAACTCAGAATAGATTTCAACTACCTCTCCCTTTCAGGTAGAGCAACCTTAAATTCGTCAATATGATCCTTGCTGTCCATCTCCACTCAACATAGCAATACATATAACAACTCATTTGTACCAGGGCCATACATTTCTGGAATTCTATCCCAGCTGAAATTAGAGACATAAGTAACCTAAAGCTATTCAGAAAATAGTGCTGGAAGTTGTACCTACATTGAGATTAATGACACTAAGAAGCATCTCCTCATAAGTTAGATTATTAAATAAATACAGTATTATGTAAATGTAAGGTTAGTAACATTATAGCTTAAATTTTTTAAGATTTAGTTTTTAATTATAGTAAATACTGTACATTCTTAATCATATATATAATTTCCATTTATTTTAGAAAGACCTCCTGTATTTACAGGCTGCCGCTAAGAACAAGGTAAAACATATCAATTTTATGTACATATGTATTAATAAAAGAACATTCAAAATTAGCTGTAGAGGTGGTGCCTCATGATCTTGATGGAGGCTCGGAGGACGAGGGTCGCGATTTCCGGGATGAGCTTCATTGGGAGTTGGTAGCGCTTCCATGTGGCGACGAAGTGACGAGGTATGGTATCGCGTGCTCCGACCATTATCCCTATTATTTCAATTTCCTGAAGGTGGTATTTGGCTTTTAAACTTAGTTTTTTATGATAATTGCAATTTCAGTTATATTACATTTTAGGTTAAAGTTAAATTATATTACATTTATTTTAAATTTTAAGTAGTTATAATGCTGAATATATTATGTTTAGGAGGTGAATAATTAGATGGTTTGGCATAATCACAGGCTTCATAGCCTGAGCCCTGCCGTGTAAAGAATGTCTTAGGGAGAACTTGGATAGAAATTATTCTCCTATTGATGTATTTTCAAGAACTAATGCTGCTCTCTCTTGCTATCACACACTGATATTTAACACCGAATAAACTGTCTAGAATGCCAAATACACATACAAGAAAAGTTGAAAATCACTTCAACATCAAAATGTCAGAATTATTTAAGTCATGAGCAAACAGTGAATGAATGATTCTACATTAGTCAGTCAGTTCCCACCAGGCGTGATTGCATGCTACATTCCTAGTAGAAAGATACAGCATAAAAGAAATAAAATCATTAAGGAATACAGGTGGGAGAAGGGGCTGCTACCTGGTTGCGCTCCGACATTAGGAACTCCAAATTAGCACCAGGTAATCCCAGCTCCAGGTATGTTTTCACCAGCCGCAAGTCAGCTGAATTTCCATCAAGTCCATGCACACACACTATCAGGTGTAGTCCTTCGGGTGAGAAGATACGATATTCATCACTTATATGAAAGTACGGCAGTGTAGATGCTAAAGTCGGGAAGTCGCTAAAAGAAAGATAGGTGTTATTAAGTTTTTCCATATCCACATAAAAGAAGGAGAAAAATTCAAACTAGTCAATAAGAGATAGCGAAATAAACTTAAATGTTAACACTCATACACTTAGTAACACCAAAGATCACTTAATAATAAGTGATTAAGTCTCCTCAAATCTTCAGCCTTCAACTTCCAGCAAGCATAGGTCCAATCACATATTAAATATTTCATTAACACAGGCTATCTACAAACTGAATGAAAATCAAACTGCAGTTATAAGGATCAAGGAGAGAGATGCAACTATCTAGAAAGGAGCGAGATTGGTACACAGTACAGTTTGACCCTGTCATTTCCAATGTTTATATTATAGAATAGGAAGTAAATGAAATCAAAGAGAAATTTGGAAAAGGAATCACAGTTCAAGGAGAGGAAACCAAAACTGCTAGTGGCTTTACGTCGCACTGACACAGATAAGTCTTATGGCGATGATGGGATAGGAAAGGGCTAGGAGTTGGAAGGACGCGGCTGTGGCCTTAATTAAGGTACAGCCCCAGAATTTGCCTGGTGTGAAAATGGGAAACCACGGAAAACCATCTTCAGGGCTGCCAACAGTGGGATTCAAACCCACTATCTCCAGGATGCAAGCTCACAGCTGTGCGCCCTGAACTGCATGGCCAACTCGCCCGGTGAAACAAGAACTATGACATATGCCAATGATATTGTTACTTTATCAGAGTATGAAGAGGATTTGGATATGATGATATGGTCACACCATAGAAGTGAAACATCGGCACAGAAAAGAAGAGAATAGAAGCCTTTGATTGTTGTGTTGCAGAAGAATGCTTAAGGTGAGATGGGTAGACTGGATCACTAATGAAACAATATTGAATAAAGTACATGAGAGGAGAGCAATTTCACAAAAATTTCACCAGAAGAAGAAATCGATTGATAAGACATATCCTGACTTGTTCAGTTGGTTTTAGAGGGCAGTACAGGGGTTAAGAAGGGTAGGAGGAGGTCAGGAAATAAGTATGACAAAAACAGAACAGGACGGCAGAGAAGGCAGAATCAAACCAGCCTGGAATGATAACCAAAATAATATACTGAGAAAATTCTTGTATGTCTCATTTGTGCATTGTTAACACTTATGGAACAAACAGAAATATATTGATATATTACAATTTTTTTCAAGCTATTTGTTTTTCATTTCAATGACACAGACAGGTCTTATGGCAACAATAGGAGAGGAGAGGACTGGACTGGGAAGGAAATGACCATCGCCTTAATATAAGGTACAGTCCCATCATTTGCCTGGTGTGAAAACAGAAAACCACAGAAAACAGAAAACCAAGGTTGCCAACAGTGAGGTTCAAAACCACTATTTCACGAATGCAAGGAGACAGCTATGTGTCCCGAACTGCACAGCCAACTCGCTCAGTATATATTATATTTCAATACAGAAAAACACTAAATAGATTAGATTACATTTATTTTTTCTGGCAAGATTTGGGCCATTTGGCCCTCTCTTCTATCTAACCAGATTATGATATATAGTGCATATAAAACAATAATCATAAATACAAATTTCATAAAAAATTAACTTAATGGAATACCAATACAGATAATGATAGTAATGAAGTGATTGACCATGACGATAATCACAACGTAGTAAAAACTCTAATGAACAAAAACTGAATCCTTACTACTTAGTAGCTAAAAATAATCAAATAACTACTCAGAATTGCTACTACTAACATTTTACAATTTACTGCAAAGCAAAGTCACCTCCAAACAGGCCAAGAAGGCCCTAGGAGGAGTGGAAGGTAAAGGTTTCCACCATTGTTAACCTTGGCACGTGATGGGGTAGAGTGGTTAGCTCTATGCCCGGCCACCTTTGCCCCCAGGAATTAACCTGGTACTCATTTTTGGTGTAGGCTGAGTGAACCTCAGGGCCATATGCACCTCCGGAAGTGGAAATCTCATTTCTTAAATTTTATGACTTGCTGACGGGAATTCGAACCCACGTCTTTCTGGGCAAACTGAGCACGCCTTTACCGCCTCGGCCAGGCAGCCCCTTACAATTTACTGAGCCAAGTGAAATATTTATTTCAAAATAGCAACTAGGAGACCATACTTTTCCCGCCTTAGTGCTTAGCACGCCGCATATAATGTACACTCGTTAAGAGGTGATGAATTTATGGTTGTTTTCTTTAAATGTACACATCCTGACACAGAAGTGATCAGTTGAAAATGTCTATGCCTACCAAATAGAGTAGTGATTATATGGCAGGATCACACTGACATAGTTAACATTTGGAGGTTTATTTCCAGTCTGACAATGAAAGGGTGAACTTCTGTGTTTTTAGAACAAGTTAAAAAATTATAATAATCATCATCATCATGATCATCATCATCACCACTTCCCATTATCCAGCTGTAGCCAGGTGGGGGCAAATATGGTTCCTCTCCACTTTCTTCGGTCTTTCCACCAATCCTCCTCCAACACTGTGTCCCAGTCCAGGTTTCTTTCTCTAATACTGCGTAGGATTGCATCCTTCCATCTCAATCGTGGTGCCTCTCCTTCCTTGCATTTACATTTCCATCACTTTTTTTTGGCAATCTTTCATCACTCATTCGCTTTATGTGCCCAAACCATCTTAGTCGGCTCTTCACTATTCTATCATTCATTTTTTCCACTCCAATTTCTTCCCAGATTTTCTCATTCCTTATTTTGTTTCTTCTACTCTTCTGTATCATACTCCTCAAGAACTTCATTTTGGCTGCCTGTATTCAACTCTCATCCTTCTTTGTCATTGTTCAAGTTTCTACTCCGTAAGTTGTTATGGGTACGTAATACATCTTGTACATAGTTTCCTTTGCTTCCATTGGCACATCTTTGTCCCATAGCATATTTCTTACAGTATGATAGAAACAGCTTCCAGTTCAAATTCTCTTACTAATTTCAGCATCCAGTCGAACATTCTCCATTAATTCACTCCCCATGTATTTGAACGTCTCCACTACTTCCAAGGGCTTGTCTGTAAGTCTGATCTGACCATTCCCTTCTTTCTCCCCTCTAGTCATAACAAGAGTTTTCTTCTTTTCTACACTTATTTTCAATCCACATTCTTCGATCTTCCCACTCACCAGTCCAACTGTTCTTGAACATTCATGTCCTCATTTCCCCAAATCACAATATCATCTGCAAATAACAACATGTTCATTTCTCTTCTTCCATATGCTGCTTTTGCTGTTTTCATGATGTCATCCATTGTAAACAGGATTGGTGATAGAACACTTCCCTGTCTCAGCCCACTAGTGATTTTGAACCAACTTGCCCTGCCAACTTGTGTTTGCACGTAACTACAACATTCCTTGTACATTGCCATGGTCATTTTTATTAATCCCCGTCTGATTCCTTATAATATTCACTCAAATTGCCTTAAAAGACCAAACAGAGTGGCCATGCACGTTAAAGCACTACGGCTATGAAGCTAAGCTCTGCATTTGAGAGATAAGTGGGTTCAAATCCCATCGTCGGCAGTCCTGAGAATGGTTTTCTTCGGTTTCCCATTTTCACTTCCAGGCAAAACCGGGACAGTTCCTATTCATAGACCACAGGCAATTCCGTTCACCTCCTTACCCAATTTCGTTCACTATCATTCATTAAATCTTCATTAGCTCAACTGAGGTTGGCATCGAAAAGGGCACCTGGCCGTTAAACCATGCCATATAATTTCATCCCACCTCATCCCCAAAAATGCCGTATCAGGAAAATAGGACTAAGGGGTCCACATGCACTGCAAATTGTCCTATGCACTGCTGGAAACTTTCCTAACATAATAGGACTATGCAAGATTACTGGCTAAATGTGCATTAAGCGAATGTATATTACAGATGACAAGATATATTTTGTTACAAATGACCATAGCATGGGACGAAGTATACAAGGTTTGACACTGATTCTTCTGTGCAAGAGTCTGCTAAGATTCTACTTTGAATGGTATGCAAGAAAACAATAGTTTGTTCCAAAAACACAAAAATACTATATTTTTAGAATAAATAATAATTATAGGTATTTTTATGAGCAACAGTTAATAAGCATTTCTCATACCTGTATATCATTCCACTGAAGTTCATTTGGCGTTTAAATTCTTCTTTGGACTTGATAAAGCTCAATGTATCATCTCCAATAGCTGATACCAATTTTTGTCTAAGCCGTTCCTCCCCATCTTTGTTGTTGTAACAGTCACATGATAGTTCACGTTCAGTTGTCACTGTGGTGGTAGTGGCAGCTACTGTAGATGTGTTGGGGCAAATACATTGCCTTTCTGTATCCCTATAAGAAATTTTGACCTCATTATAAACTCTGTCAGAATCTACTTCTCTTCCTAAATTGTGTATCGTCAATCATGTACTTTCTAATATTAACATGTACTGGGATTATCATACCAAGGTACAGTCATACTGTTGTGTGTGGTCGTTGCCTACCTACAGACCTAGTTTTTATTACTGGTATGTTCTACTTAACTTAGCTTTGTGAATATAACTGAGGGCTGCCTAATACAGCAGATAGCTAAGGAGTACAACTGAGGGAGTCATCACCTGACCACTGAGGCCATTTGGATGAGCAGCAGTCACCTTTGAAGGCATAAAAAGGGTCCTCTGAGATCCGTACAAGGCAAGGGTTAATTTAATTTTAAATATTTAGTAACATATATAGTCAACAATAGAGCCCATTTTCATTATGAGACAACTAATGGAAAAGCATTGGGAGTACGGGAATGATATGGTGATGACATTCATTGATACTGAAAAGGCATATGACAGTGTGCCTAGGACGAAAGTTTGGGACAGTCTGGTGCAAAAAGGAATTGGACAGGGATTAATAAAAATGAGCATGGCATTGTATAAGGAATGTTGTAGTTGCGTGCAAACACAAGTTGGCAGGACAAGTTGGTTCAAAATAACTAGTGGGCTGAGACAGGGAAGTGTTCTATCACCAATCCTGTTTACAATAGTAATGGATGACATCATGAGAACAGCAAAAGCAGCATATGGAAGAAGAGAACTGAACATGATGTTATTTGCAGATGATATTGTGATTTGGGGAGAAGACGACAGGAAGGTTCAAGAACAGTTGAATGTGGTGAATGGGAAGATTGAAGAATGTGGATTGAAAATAAGTGTAGAAAAGAGTAAAACTCTTGTTATGACTAGAGGGGAGAAAGAAGGGAAAGGTCAGATTAGACTTACAGACAAGCCCCTGGAAGTAGTGGAAATGTTTAAATACCTGGGGAGTGAATTAATGGAGAATGTTCGACTGGATGCTGAGATTAGTAAACGGATTCAAACTGGAAGTTGTTTCTATCATAGTGTAAGAAATATGTTATGGGACAAAGATGTGCCAATGGAAGCAAAGGATACTATGTACAAGATGTATTACGTACCCATAACTACTTACGAAGCAGAAACTTGGACAATGACAAAGAAGGATGAGAGTCGAATACAGGCAGCCGAAATGAAATTCTTGAGGAGTATGATACAGAAGAGTAGAAGAGACAAAATAAGGAATGAGAAAATCCGGGAAGAAATTGGAGTGGAAAAAATGAATGATAGAATAGAGAAGAGCCGACTAAGATGGTTTGGGCACATAAAGCGAATGAGCGACGAAAGAATGCCAAAAAAGGTGATGGAAATGCAAATCCAAGGAAGGAGAGGCCGTGGACGACCACGATTGAGATGGAAGGATACCAACCAACGCAGCATTATAGAAAGAAACCTGGACTGGGACACAGTGTTGGAGGAGGAGTGGTGGAAAGACCGAAGAAAGTAGAGAGGAACCATATTTTCCCCTACCCGGCTACAGCTGGATAAAGGGAAATGATGATGATGATGATGATGATGATGATGATGATGATGAGTAACATATATACTTCTAGTTAGCAAACTTTGGTAAGTACATCATTCAAATTACACTGGCACAAAAAACATGCAACATCCTCAAGGACAAGGTCATTTTATTCACAAGTGACGTAAGAGGTAGTTCATCATTGCAGGAGTATATGATTACAAATTCAGACCAAATGAAACACAAATGTCACAGTAAAAGGTGCCCAAAATGTCGCATCAATACACAGTACCCCCTCTGGTGGAAATGCAGGCGTGCATACACACATGCAAACGATCATAAAGGTGCTCAATGGCATCCTGTGATAGATTGTCCCAAGCATCTTGCACCTTTTGATACAATTCAACAATAGTTCTGGCAGGCTCTGGAGAACGCTTAAGTTCTCGCTTCATCATGTCCCATACGTGTTCAATTGGCAAGATTCGGTGATCTTGCTGGCCGGGACAGTTGTTGTACACAATGTACACCACGTTACATCACAGCGGATGTATGTGGACGTGCAATGTCCTGCTGAAAATGCACAGCACCTTCCTATCAAAGAAATGGCAGTAGTATGGGGACAACAACGTATGCAACGTAGCAGGCACTGGTTATGTTACCCTGCAGAAACACCAACTGTGACCGCAAGTTGTAACTGATGGTCCCCCACACCATGAAGCCTGAGTTGGGACCTAGGTGTCGTGGACGAATGCACTCTGGAATAGGCCACTCACCAGGTCTACGCCATACAAGTGTACGTCCATCACTTGCATACAGACAGAACTTATTCTTGTCACTGAAGACAACAGAGCGCCATTCCCCTCTCCAGCCGCCTCTTTCACGACAGCAGAATAGCCGTGTTTGGCAGTGCCATGGTGTCAGTGGTAGCCTGGCCAAAGGCACAGATAATCCTGCTGCAAGCAGATGGTTCCCAACGGTCCTTGGTGACACAGCAAGTGCAACATGTGACCAGATTTCTTTCCTGGATGATGTTCGGTCAGCCATTGCTGCTCATACAATGCGTCGGTCTTGATGTGCCTCTGTACTACGCGGACATCTGGAACCTGGTCTACGGGTGTGGGAATGTTCCACAGACCACTGCTGAAAGCAGCGACATACTACCGATACACTGTGCCCAGCACAGGCAGCAATCCGTCGATACGTCCATCCAGCTTCCCGCAATGCGACTGCGTTCAAATGGTTGCAGTTATTTAACATGAGTATGTACTCATCGGCGGGGTATGTTTCTACCCTAGAAAGAATGTTTCAAACACTGTTCACCTCTAACCTCAACACAGTTACTGCTTGCAGAGTCAAAACAGAGTGCACATGGATAGGCCTCCTGAGTGCCATCTGATCACTGATGCCTGTGACAAATGAATCACTAACACAACAACCCCTCAGTATGCACATATCATACCCTGGTGCCACTGAACACAGTCCTTGAGTATGTTGCATGTTTTCTTTTTCTTTTTTTTTCTGGCAGTGTAGATTCAGTGCTCAGACTTTTAATTACAAATCCTGCCTGCACTGCAGTGAGTTGAATATTCATGGCTAATGGTGGATCTGCTAGACACATGATTTTTTTTTTTTTGCAAGTTGTTTTACGTCGCACCGACACAGATAGGTCTTATGGCGACGATGGGACAGGAAAGGGCTAGAAGTGGGAAGGAAGCGGCCGTGGCCTTAATTAAGGTACAGCCCCAGGATTTGCCTGGTGTGAAAATGGGAAACCACGGAAAACCATCTTCAGGGCTGCAGACAGTGGGGCTCGAACCTACTATCTCCCGAATACTGGATACTGGCCGCACTTAAGCGACTGCAGCTATCGAGTTCAGTAGACACATGAGTAGATCATGAGTATCAATAGAGAACAGACCAAACAAATGCAAGAGTATTATCATATTTTGATAAATATTGAGTAGTCTGAAACTCTAAACTCCATAGTTAAAGAATCCAATTATTTTTATGTCAATGTAAGTGTAAAATACATCCTGGAGTATTTTCACTCAGACAGTTAAGAAAAGATATCCATGAGAAGACATGCCGACATTCAGTTGTTAAGTGATGTACTTGCTAAGTTTTATTTTCCCTTCTTGTTTGAAATTTGTGGGCTACAATAGTGGCACAACTTAAAAAGAAAGTTCTGAGACAAATGAGTTTAAAGTCTCTCAACTTGCTTTATGTCACACCGACACAGATAGGTCTCATGGCAACGATGGGATAGGAAAGGCCTAGGAGTGGGAAGGAATTGGCTGTGCCTGGTGTGAAAATGGAAAACCATCTCCAGGACTGTGAACAGTAGGGTTTGAACCCACTATCTCTCGGATGCAAGCTCCCAGCTGCGCACCCCTAACCTCACTGTCAACTCGCCCGGTTTTAAAGTTTCTGATGGACCACAGACAATAAATTCTTCTGCAAAACTGCTACCGTACAACTTATAATGTGTCACTATTGATGAACAGAATGCACTACATGACTTCCAAGCTTCAGGTGCAAATTGTGAAGCACCAGTATTGCAGCCAAGGTAAACAACAAAGCAGAGAATGCAACAGCTGCATTTCTACCATTTGTTGGTGGAATATTGAACAACAAGATATGCTGCTGTTGTTGCTAGAAGGAAGATTGATCAGCAATGCTGGAGAGTGTATTAACTCCAAATTCATATTTCATTAGTTGTGCCACTACTGCAGCCCATGAGCGATATGATGAAGGTACCTATAGCAGTGTCCTCATCCAAGAACCATAAGTAATGGCTTAGTAACCAAGCAGGTGGTTTTGAGAGTTGGAATACCAATTACTATGTAATATGAATGAGCAATTTTATTTTAATATGAGACATCATACTGCATGTACTCAGAGAACTGGACTAGCCATTTCACTGGTGGTGCATAAAACACAACAGTGAAAAAAAAAAAAAAAAAAAAAAATGGTAATTAGGACTGGGTAATTAAGGCCAGCAGCTTGTATCACAGAAATTTATTGAGCATGCTCAGAATGTTTCTAGCATGCTTTGGATCTAAGGGAGAGATTGAGCCCCACTTCCAATGAAAACAAGTACGAGGAAAAAAATGTAATTTGAAATGGTATTATGAATACCATGGGGCTCACTGAAGAACTAGCGGAGTCAGAAAAGACAATGAATCTGGCTGTGTCAGGTATGAATGATATTCAGGTAAGGGGAGAAGGGGAGAGATAATGAGGAAGATGTATGAGATTGTAAGATGGTCTTTAAAAGGGAAGGGCAGTGTGTGGAGAGGGATTGATCATGAAAACCATAACACACAGCAATGCCTCTGCTAGGCTTGCAAATAATGAACTACTGCAACAACAACAACAACAACAACGGAGTGTGGCCTCCGGAGAGGCCTGTTGCAGTTTTTTTAAGCTGATGCTGTATAGGTGACCTGCAAGTCTGTGAAAATGGGGCCCTACCTAAGATAAATTCTAACACTAAAAATGGCATAAGCACCCAGCCTCCGAGCCAGCAGAATTAACTAATGAGAGTCAAAATCTCTGATCTGGCTGGGAATCAAACCCAGGACCCCTTGTACCAAAGGCCAGCATGCTAATCATTTAGCCATGAAGCCTAACAATTAACTACTGTCACGATATGGCCAAATTTGGTGGCTACAGAAATTACGATTAGGACTATCTCAGCATATTCAGCATGTGAAAGATCAGACGAGGATGAAGTAGGAATGTGTTATAAGAAGAGGTGTTTTTGTTAATGAGCAATAAAACAAAACATATTTTTGGGTTAAATGTTATCTTTGCATATTTACATGTTCTGTGCTGTTTGGGACCAATTTACATTGTGAGATAATAAGAAATTCCAAGAAATTCATAAATAATGTCAGAAACACCACAACCTGAGAAATAAGAACATTTTTCTAATTTTTATAGTTTATATCCCTTTACCTCGTTTGTTTTAACTGCAACCATTCTACTGTGTAAGGTTCTGCATGTACATGAAAGACATTTACATACCGTAGTTGTATACACATCAACACAAACAAAGTAGAAAATGAACCTCAGTTTATTTCAGCTGAGAAGCACAACAGTGAAGTACACTTTGGTTTGCTGTTTTTATTATGAAAGGGGGATCTGAAGACTAAACCCACGACAGCTGAAAGTGACTGAAAAGAGGTTATGTGTAGAACAACACTGCCTGTCACAGATTTTCTGAGAAAGGATGAATGGTTTATTTACAGGGCATTTTTTGATAACATACAGGTCATCAAAATCTTAGCTCTAATAAAGACATTTCTATGTCACTGAAAAATCATACTTTATATTGCTGTACTTTTCTTCTTCAACAGCGAATGCTATCAGTTTTCTGTAACTAGAGGCTGCCCACAACACACAAAGCATTCCAAACAAAACAATCATGATGGTGAGAGAGGAAAATGTTCTAGCAGAGAAAGATCAGGTATTCCAAATATCACTCGTAATTGTTATACAAATGAGTGCAATTGAACATTTTACTGTTTATTGCAGCTAACATTCAATACCGATGTTTTGGTCCAAACTACTACATAGGCTGTATCCCAAAACAGAACTGAACCATTGGTAAAATAGTTTTCAAAGGAAAACTACTAAAATTAATACTACAAGAATTATATTCTTCTTCTTCTTCTTCTTCTTCTTCTTCTAGTTCCTATCCATTCCAGATGTTGGTAACCATCTTGGCTGTGCTTTCTCCATTGTGGTCTGTTAGGAACGACTCTGCTGATGTGTTTATTTGCAGAATTTCTTGTTATCTGCTTTTGTTTCTCATGATGTGTCCAAGGAATTGAAGATCTCTCATTTATTCTTTCTCATCCTTTAAAAGATCTCTGACCGGGTGAGTTAGCCGTGCGCGTAGAGGCGCGCAGCTGTGAGCTTGCATCCGGGAGATAGTAGGTTCGAATCCCACTATCGGCAGCCCTGAAGATGGTTTTCCGTGGTTTCCCATTTTCACACCAGGCAAATGCTGGGGCTGTACCTTAATTAAGGCCATGGCCGCTTCCTTCCAACTCCTAGGCCTTTCCTATCCCATCGTTGCCATAAGACCTATCCGTGTCGGTGCGACGTACAGCCCCTAGCAAAAAAAAAAAAAATCTCTGTATTTGTGACATAACCTGTCCACGATTTTCTTAGCATTCTTTGGTAGAGCCACGTCTCAAAGGCCTCTTATTTTTTATTGAATAACTTCATCAAAATCCATGTTTCAACAACAAACTAATGAACAGAAAACACATAGCAGTTAAGATGTCTCATTTTTGTGGCTAATTTTAACTCGCTGAAATCAGTCCAGGTTTTTCCATTCACTTTATTCAAACTATCTCATATATCATTACTGATAGTACCAGGATATGTGTATTTCTGGACTTTGTTCCACAGGTTTCTGGTCGATTATAAAATTACGAGTAGGGATAAAGGGTTTGCTTATGACCATAACTTTGGCTTTCTTTATATACATGTTAAGACCATATTCGTGGCTAGTTAATGTTACTATCCCAATGAGGTACGGTACTGTAAACTTTCTGGACTATCTGCAAAAATTAGCATCATCAGCATATTGAATGTTGTTTATCCATTGGCCATTTAAAAACAATCCAACTTCCATATCTTCCCAGGCTTCCCTGAAGATATATTGTGATTATTATTGTTATTATTAATGTCTTTATTAATGGCGAATTTAGGGCTCCTGACCCTCTCTTGCACTTAACAATAATATAAAAATAAGACTGTGCTATATTACAAATAAACAAAAATTAAACTGAATTACAATAATAATCTTATTTAACAAATGCAGCTCAATTAATTTAACTGCCGGGCTGAGTGGCCTCAACCATCTGAGGCTCTGGCCTTCTGACACCAACTTGGCAGGTTCGATCCTGGCTCAGTTCGGTGGAATTTGAAGGTGCTCAAATACGTCAGCCTCGTGTCGGTAGACTTACTGGCAAGTAAAAGAACTCCTGCGGGACTAAATTCCGGCACCTCAACGTCTCCGAAAACCGTAAAAAAGTAGTTAGTGGGACGTAAAGCAAATAACATTATTATTATTATTATTATTATTATTATTATTATTATTATTATTATTATTATTATTATTATTATTATTATTATGATTATTATTATTATTATTATTATTATTATTATTATTATTATTATTATTATTATTATTATTATTATTATTAATTTATATACTGTAAGTATATCTATACACTACAATTTAAAATTTTAAGTACAGCTGTAGCCATTTACTCACACAATCATAGATCATTCACACAAGTAGTCCTATAGCTGAGGAAATAATTTTGGCAAGCACATCTAAAGGTCTTTAAATTAGTAGCTTTTCTGATGTTTATTGAAACAGAGTTCCAGACACTTGGAACAAGTGGTTGAAAATGGCAATGGTATGGGATGTTGAATGTGTGTTACTGTCATGCAGGGATGAAAGATAGTACTGTTGTCATTCATTCAACAGTCTATATACTGGAGTTGCAGTGTGTAGCTTACCAGTATGTAGTTCGTTGAATTTTAACCAGCCTAGTCTTTCAAAATTGGGTGTTACATGAGCAGAGTAATTTAGTGAAAATATGAATCTCATACATGAATTTAATGCTTTTTGTAGCTTACTGGTCTGTTCAATAGTCACATCAATAAGTACAACATCACATAGTTAAATAATGGGAGTACGAGTGTTTGAACCAATCTAATTTTTAAATTTAGTGGGAAATAGGATTGTTGATATTTTTAAAAAAAATTTTTATTCTTGCTATTTGCTTTACGTCGCACCGACACAGATTTGTCTTATGGCGATGATGGGGTAGGGAAGGCCTTGGAATTGGAAGGAAGTGGCCGTGGCCTTAATTAAGGTACAGCCCTGGCATTTGCCTGGTGTGAAAATGGGAAACCACGGAAAACCATCTTCAGGGCTGCTGACAGTGGGGCTCGAACCCACTATCTCCCGATTACTGGATACTGGCCGCACTTAAGCGACTGCATGTTGATATTTGAGAGGATGAAGAGAAGCAGGTACTCTCCTGCATATGCTCATTATGTATTCATTTCAATTTAGATTTTCAGTCATCATGATACCCAGGGTTTTCACTGCATTTGTGAAAGTAATATTTACACCGTTTAGCTCTAAGTTGGGGATATTGCAGCTTTTGAGTTAGTTATGAGTCTAGATTGTCCAAGGATTATTGCTTGCATTTTATTCGAATTAATAATGAGAAAATATTTGTTGGCATATTGCGTTAAATTATTGAGATCACCATTAATTTGCTTTATTTCAAAATGAACGTTTTCAACTGGGGAATGATAGTACATTTGGAGATCGTCAGCATACAGATGATATTTGCAAAATTTAAGTCTTTTGCAATGTCATTTAAATATAAACTAAGTAGAATGAAATTGGAGCTAGGACACTGCCTTGAGGGATTCCAGTTTTTCTTACACTACATTGAGATTTATTCTCATTAATGACAGCACGCTGCCTGTGGTTTGTGAGATAAGAAGACTAATCATAATTGTAAGCAACGGGTATAGTTTGCGTCTCTAAGAAAGTTTTTCTTTGATGTTTTACTACGTTGGTGTTTGTAGAATGTATTATTTATTTATTTATTTCATTAATCATAACTGTAAACACATGTTTCTTTGTTTTCATCATAATTATTTTTACGATCAAACCTAACCTTAAATTTAACAGCGTAATTGTTTTTCATTTTTTTTTAGCACGTTCCCTCTTTATGACATTCTTTTCAGTCCTCACAAAAACGTCCTAACCAGTTTTGGCTGTATATATTTTATTACAAACTCTGACCTAAGCATTTGATCAATATGTACACATTTGACTGGCACAAACAACATTTTAAAAATATAATCTTTCTCAACAAATGGTGACATAAAACACTATTAGCATTAGAAAAAAAAGACTATGCATGTGAGCTTCAAGTTGAACAACATCCAGTGCAACATCATTATTAGAATATAGGACTGTGCAAGTTAACCTCAAGCAAAAAAATTTTAGACATGAAATTCACTATTTTAAACTGTTACTGTTATATTTTACTAATTAGGATTTATAACTGCATATAAATCTTCATAAAAGTAATGTTTTAAATTAATGTATCTGCTATTTTGACTACTGACGTTAATTGTATGTTCAGCAGCTGAAGATGATTCCCAGCGGAATCGAAACTAGTCCTGCGATTGTAATGTATTTTTAAAATTAAATACATAAACTTGTAATTATAACAAGTACTGATTAGGTGGAGACTCCCAACCCTACATTTGTAAACACACCGCTTAGTCGATCAGCTCGTCTCCTTACTTCCATGTCTTCCTGGCCTAATGTTCACAACAGTTCGTAACACTACTCATTTATACTTCATTGTTCCACAAGATATGTCCAACACCTTTGTCAACATTAACCTTTTTCTGGACTTATTGGACTAATTATTCCCTCTGCACTTATGTTGAATTCTAGAACTTATCAGAAACACTGGACTTTGTTTACTTCAGACTTTATTCGATTTTTAAATGTGCAACATAAGAATAATTGTCAACCAGTGCCTTCTTTTTATCTTATGATTAATTTTAACGAGACATTTACATAAGATTTTATTTGTCACTTTTTAACATAGCTTTGTCATACTCACTACAATTCATTTAACAATATCTTATGTATGTATATCTTTCCACCACTTTCCCATCCTTTCATTCCGTCTTTCATCTTTCCACACTACTCTGTTTTAGGAATATGAATTTTACATTGTATCTAGGCTAGGCTGATGATGGTCCTTATAGTGTCCCCGTTAAAATTGGCGATATAACGAATATTTTAACAAGTGGAAAGCAAAAATTTTATTGTCTGCTTGAAGCAGAAGCATGTCATTTGGGAAGTAGTGGCGAGCTGAGAACGAGTTTTTTTTGTCGTTCAGAGGGGTGACATACACCAGCGAGACTGTGCCAAGGTCAAAACAAACCACGTGACTGTCTTCGCACGCGCGCAACCCAGCTTGTTTCTGGAATAGTCTGCGCAAATTAAAGGAGACCATCAGCCAATTGCCGTTCTCGCTGAAGAACACGCCTCCCTGGCTAATTAGATAAAAGGCCTTGCTTCGAGTGAATCGCTCTCTTTATGCGCTTATTCTGAAGCTCTCTCTGAATATATTCTTCGCTGTGTGAGACATCACATTACCGGACCACGTGGAAAGAAAATTTTCAAGTCAAGTCGACGCCCGTTCTACCAGATTTAGTCTGATAATTAGTGAATTCTGTGGAATAAAAACGCCTAGGAGCCAAGTTAAGTGTGACAGTGTAGACGAGCTGTTTATATTCTGCGTGTGCTTGTGCAAAATACTTAATTTTGTCATCTCAGTTACAGCTTGTGACCAGCAATCTACGGAAGACGTCTTAGAATTGAACATCTGAAGATGAAGAATTCCGCAACCACCGGCAACATAATTTCATCGAGGGACACATATTGCAGAGCCTCCATGGAGCTGTAAAAATGTAAGGCGTCTCTGATAATTGGAAGGAGACTGGCCGGAGTATGCTGAAATAACTGACTGTCGACGGGAATCGAACTTCACAAAAACTTGAGTACCCTTTTAATTTAATTTATCTGTCTTACCTTTTGTACAACTAGAGGTCTTTCTTCATAAGTCTTAGATCTATTAGTTTGCTGTAGTTAGACATATTTCATTTTCCTACTTCTTAAGGTGTCGTGGTAGACTAGGTACGTGTGAATGAGATTTTGGAATCTATTAGAGTAGACATGTAGGTTGTCTTTGAATGATTTCCCATGCTTAAGGGGAGACCCTACTGAGTTTTAATTTTTCTACAATTCTTATCTGATTTTCACCAAATTTTGGTAGTACATTGAGATAAGTAAGTTTAAGCTAATTATAACATTTGAATGAATTTGAATGGATATTTTTCAATTTATAACAATTTTTTTGAAAAACAGTACATCATTTTCAAAATGTCCCATGCACAATATTTTTGAAAATATTTTCTTGAAACTTTCTTACAATAGTCAAAACACATATTTTAATAATAATTGGTATTAATTTCAAAAACAATCCATTGGTTATCCAATTATTTCCATTTTTCTCGCTACACCTCGTAACCATGTTAAAACCTATGAAAATTTTGGATTTCACACCCAGTATCTCTGAAAATTATAATTACATTTTAAAACGGATACTAAGTTTCATGAACCTTATAATGTAGAGTGTGAGGACACAGTTTAAAGGTAATCGTGCAAAAACTGTTGTGCAAGGAATGTTTTAAACATCTGAAATTGTTAGTTCTGAGAAAAACATAGTTTTATAAATAAACATCTGTCAAGTAATAATACCTTCATCAGAACTTCCCAGCACCTATGTTTCTCCTTCCTTAGTCCTTTTTCTCTCTTCAGCAACTGCTTTTGACTGCTTCTGCTTCTTGCTAACAGTTTTTTTGTCTTCTTTACTATTCATGGCACTTTTCTGCTTCCTGTCTCTGTCACGTTCATGACCCACTTTGTAAGTGGTTTCACTCAATTGTCTGCCATCAACTGCCATTTTGACCTTTTGGCAGGCTACGGAACCCATATTGAACTCCCCCACAGCATTTACAACAGCCATGTCCAACCTTGCTTTGGAAACAAAGGTCTGTTTAGGGCATTTATGCCAAATAACAGAGTGTAAACTCTCATTTGGATTTTGAGTTTTTTCCCTAATACACCTCTTCAACAAATCATCAAAAATAAGATAACAGATGGCAGCACTAGGCCATTCCTAAACATCATGCTCAAGAATCAAGTTGAAACACAAAAGAATCTTCGAGCTATGCCACTTTATCTGCAGGGAAGTGGGCGTGTCCATTCAAATTGAAGTGCACGTGTCATTTTAACGCCCCCGCAGAGCATTTTAAATGGCCGTACAAGCAAAATAATTATATCACAATGCGCGGCAAGGAATGAAATATCATCTGATGGAAAAATCTCATTTTCGGTTTCTGGACCATTTTTGACTGAAAAACTCAGTAGGGTCTCCCCTTAAGGAGCTTCATGTTTAATAATCACTGACCACACGATAAATCTACTTTCCTTGTAATATTGAAAGTTACCGGATGGAAAATTTGCGTGTACATTTTGAGTGAATAGGGTCGAACCTAGTGTCTTTTAAGATCACTTGTTGTTTTTATGATGAAGTCATCTAATTTTACGATATTCCATGAGGATCAGTAGATGTAATAATCACTTAAATAATAATAATATTGACTAAAGATCGGGTAAAACAGAAGTAAATGCTCGTGAGCCATAAAACTACTGTAGAGTTCCTAAATGTGAGATGGAATGTGCTCTGTTCATGAAGGGTCTGGAATATGGCCAATCCTGAGGGATACTTGTTGTATAATTGAGCAATTGATGAATTAATGGTGATATTTGATTTATTCTTGTGTATTTGGAGCGCAAGATGGATTATAATTATTGGAGCACGTGTTGCGAGTGAATTTCACAAGTAGGAAGTAAAAATAAGACGAGTAAGGCTCACGCTTGCGGTAAATTCAACCTGTAGCCCACATGATGGTAGTGCTTATGGATTTTACTAGAATCTTCCATTATAATTTCATGAATTAGATGAACTTGCATTGATATGCGAAATGTATTTCTACCAAGTGATACCCATGACTTCGATCACTAGCCACCAGTAATGAAGGATAATTTCAGTACACGAATTATTTCTGTTAGACATTACGCGTCCCGACCACCAATAAAAATCATGAATAAATTTGCCAAATCAGGATTCGATGTAAATAGTGTACATAAAAACGTGTTTCCCTAGTGTGAATGTGTGTGTGTGTAAATGTGTATATTTCTCTTGTGTCATGTTGATTTCATTTAATTTTGATCTGGCCACGCACTCGCTGTGACGCAGATCACACTCATCGTTGTGTGTCGCCTTAAGAAATAATTTTATGCCCTTAAGGGAAAGTTTAATTAAGTTAAGTCAAGGAAGACTAGGAAGGAATTTATTTTCTTAATTAGCGAGATTTAAAAGGAAAGATCATCTCGTTACTTTATGAAGGCACTCGATTTGTAAATACAATTTATTTAACTAGCTCACACGTTGGTAATGTAAATTTCTAAGATTTGAAATACTTTAAGATTAATTTGAATAGAAATGAAATGCAAAGATCAGAGGTAGGAATTCATTAGCCGCATGACTGCTTTGAAACATTGTAAAAATAAGTCATTAATAATTAATTAAAAATAATTAATTAAAAATGCTAATGATGATCATTAGGTAAATGATGCAGTGGAAAATTAATAAGAACACGATCGTGTGACAATGAAACAGGTTAATTGAATAATAAGAAAGTAATAATAATAATAATCAGAATAATAATTAATTAATTTTGAGAATTTTGGAAACAATTTTCATTTTCTACTGAAGTTCATGTTGGTGTCATTGACCAATATTAAATACTGTAAATGACAAATTCAGTTGAGTACATCTTAAAACCACGTTTTGAGACTACTTTAAATTGGTAAAGCTTTGAACACATGTTAATTTATTTAATTCTTTCAGTCAAATGTTTGGTTTGAAAAGGCAAGTGGCCTAATTACTTCTTTGGTTTCATTACAGCACAGTAAGGCTGGAGATATGAACACGCGTCACTCTAAATCGAGGAAGAAATCCAATATTATGAAAGTTCTCTGTTATATTAAAAAGGAACTAGCAAGAATATTTCATTTGTTTGTCTGCTTATGTGAATAAATGTCAGAGTGTTGTTTTAATATTTCTTTTTATCCTGCTTGGTCATCAATCCTTAACAACCCTTAAATGCCTCTAGAAAGTGATAGCCAACGATCGAACGGTCCACCTTGGGATTCCTCGCTCGATGGCTGGGCTTAGCTCGGGAAAAATGGGGGCATTTAAGATGGCTTAATCCAAGCGTGGGGCTCGAGATTGCCTTATCCAAGCTCGAAAATGGTCTTGTGCTGTCCAGTGTTTATGACATTGACAAGATCAGATGACCAATTAAATTAGGCTGATTCTGACACATTTATTCGCCCAAATTCTTGTGGCTAACATAAGCACATGTTAAATGTAACTTGTATGAATCTTATTTACAAAAAAATTCTTGCTGGTAATTAGAAATTCGAATTTGCTGCGATGATAATTAAAGTTAAATTAACAATGGTGACCGATATTGGTGAAAATTCGGAACTTTCATGATATCGACAAATCGCTGCCTTCATAAATTTGATGGAGTTCGATTCCCAATATTCCAGTATTCCGATCAGAATCCTTCCAGTACCAGAATAGCCATTTAATGAATAATTGTAACTATGGAGGACTTAAGGCAGATGTTGTTGGCTATGGAGGAGAGGATCAATGCCAACTTAGAACAAAAACTTAGTGATAGTCAGGTGAACTTAGAGAAAAAACTTAATGAACTTAATGAAAATCAGGTACACTTAGAGGAAAACTTAGAGAAAAACTTAGAGAAAGGACTCTTTGAACTCAGTAATAGTCAGGTGAACTTAGAGAAAAATTTAGAGAGAAAACTTAGTGACACTCAGGTACACTTAGAAAAAGGACTCAGTGATCTCAGTGACGCACAAATAAATCTCGAAAAATCTCTCGGGGAAGCTATTGAAGAAAAGTTGACGTACATTAAAAACCAAACTGAAGAAGGTTTAGGAAAAATATGTTCAGACATTAAACTTTTTAACGGCAAGCTAGCCTCAATGCAGAGCAAGCTCGTAATAGTTAAAAATGATTTCGCTACCATGAAAAAGGAAGTAAACGAAAACATTGCCAAGTCTATGGCGGGCATGTCCAATGAATTCAGTGAACGACTAGCGAACGTTCAGCAGGACATATTAACTGGAATCGACAAATATAAGGGCGAAGTCGAACAATCATTCCTGAATATTGAGGAAAAGATTGACACAAATTCAGAGGACCTTAAGGTTACGAAAACGGCTTGGGCAAAGAAATTCCTTGGTTTAAACGAAAAGCTACAACAAGTCGAAAAGGGCATTCTCGACAAAATCGAGACATCCCAAGTCGATAACTCAGAACGGATGGATTATATCCACGAGTCACTTGAGGATAGTTGGGGCGAAATAAAAACAATCAAAACCACCTTGATGAATGCCATACACAAGGTCACGACTGAGTCAAAAACTGAAACCGAAGGGATTCGAAAGGAGTACACGGATGGAATTAAGGAGCTTGTACATGAAATGCATCTCCTAAAAATCCAGAATGAAAACACTAGCAAGGTCACTAACTCATTGCTAGAAAAGCAGGCGTTACTGGAGCAACGTGTAACTGGCACGGGTCAGACGTCAACTCCACTTGCAGCTGTAGGAACAGGCGCTGCGAATACAATTGACATTTCTTCAGAGCCGACAGTAAATGCGTCTCAAATGAATACAACCGGCCAGACGCAAATAGTAAATATAATTCGTCTCCACGAAGACCAGCCCAAGAAATTCAATAACGTTAGAGGAAACGTGACTCCGAAAGGCTTCATTCGGGAACTGCAGGATTATTTTCGCGATGCGAAAATTCCACCAGAAAGGCAGTTAAGAGTCACCGAAAAGTTCCTGGAAGACTCAGTTCATACCTGGTTTGTCGCATTTCGATTTTCATTTGACGACTTCGAAAGTTTCAAGAAAGCATTCCTGGAGAAGTACTGGAATAGCGACGTCCAATACAACCTTAGGACGGAGTTATATGCTAGAAAATATGCATCATCTACGCCCACGAGATATGCGGATTTTCTGTCCAGTCAATTAAGAAAATTAAGAGAACTAGACTCACCACCATCAGAACCTGAGTTGGTTAAGTTGATCACACGTCAGTTACCACCAGATGTGCAGAGGATCATGATAGCCTCAAATACACAATCTGCAATCCAGGCTGAGGCGTTACTAAGACAATTAGACATGACGTCCAAGGAACCAGTTCGTCAGGGACGAAACTCGGAACCGCAGATCCATCAGGTGACAACAAATAAGGAGGAGGAATCGAAACCAGTCAACCAAGGGAGAACGTGGAAACGTAACCCTGGAGGGCAAGATTCACCTCGTGATCGATCGCCCGTACACAGAAATAGACCCATTAGAAACTGGGAATATTCCAGACGTAACGAGAGGAAGCGACCATACTCAGATTACCGAAGGAGCTGGAAACGAAACCAGGACTTCCGCCAATCAAGAGGAAGGAGAGACTGGCGAGAAGAAGAAAAGGAAAAATATCTTAAGGACCTGTAGAACTCGACACAGGAAAACGAACGATGGCGAAGAGCAATCCAAACCCAGGATACCAACCCTGATATCGTGGGGGCGGAAAGCCTTCAATATCAAGAGGCCAAGGCTCGGGGAAGCCAACATAACAACTCGAGTCAGGAGCACAGCCAAGGTGCCGATAAAAAAAAACTCCATCTCCAGTGAGAGGAGATAGCCTGAATCCTGAAGGCAAGGTCACTAAACTTCAAGAATGGATTGTGGTACAGGTCGACTCATGGACTACCAAGCCTGAAGATTTATTGGATGAAGTTGGTCAGCGTAACAGCGGAATACCATCAACTTTACCCATTATTTCAGCGCGGATCTGCAATGTTCACGTAAAATGTCTCATAGATACTGGATCGACGATTAGCGTCATTTCGACGGCATTTTTGAGAGATCTGAGGGACAGAAATGATATACCTGTCATACCGGTATCTCACGTGAAAATTAAGGGCATAATACCGGACAAGTCTGTCATGTGTAAACAACAGACATTGTTGGATGTCGAGATTGGACGGACGATATTTCCTCAGGTATTCCTAGCCATGTCCAACATTAAATTTAACATTATTCTGGGTGCAGACTTCCTAATGTCTTACCAAGCCATGATTGACATGCAGTCAAACTCCATTCAATTCAGGAAGGCGGATTTTTCCGAGACTGCTATGTTAAACCCTTCAGATGTAAACGATCCATATGCTTATTGCGGGGAAACAGACGCCTTATATCCGAGGGAAACCGAAGACCATGAGGCCTCTGAGGAAATTATAATGGCCATGGATAAAGTATTAGAAGAAGGCGATAACGACGTACATCCCTTTGATCTCATTTCTGAGAAGTCAAGGCAAGCTATGGGTACGGAAGAAAAACAGATCCAGCTGCAGAACTTGCTACTGAAATATAAGAACTTGTTCGATTCCAAACCAGGTCTTATTCCTAACTTTCAGTACTCACTTCTTGTGACAGACTGGCTACCCTTCAAGAAGAAGCCGTATCCGATACCGGAAAAATTTTACTCCAGAGTTGGCAAGATTATTGAAGAAATGGAGAGGGATGGAATCGTCATGAAAGCTAGCAGTCCATTTATTAACCCTTTAGTAGTCGTGTCTAAGCCAGACGGATCACTGCGCGTGTGTTTGGATGCTCGTTCTGTGAACGAAAAGCTAATTCCGGAGAATGATCAGCCTCCGACGATCAAAGACATCATTAGAAAATTCAGGGGTATGAGATACTTCTCTTCTGTTGACTTTACGTCATCCTACTTCCATATTCTGCTTGAAGAAAAATCCAGGCTATTGACAGGGTTCATATACGACCAACAAACCTATGTTTTCTGCAGGCTACCATTTGGAATCCGTAACGCTGGCTCCGCGCTTATCCGAGCACTCGAAAGATGCCTAACCGACGAGGTTAAAGCCTTTACAACGAGGTATGTTGATGATCTCCTCCTAGCGAGTGAGACCTTAGAGGAACACTTCGTTAAACTGGAGAAACTCCTCAAGAATTTATCCGACGCTGGCTTCCACATAAACCTGAAGAAATCCCACTTTTGCAAGTCCGAGATCCTATTTCTGGGACATGTCATAGACGGCGATGGCGTGAAACCCAACCCAGTCAAGATCGAAGCCATTAGTAATTTTCCAAAGCCTATGAGAGTGAAACAGGTCCGACAATTCTTGGGAATGGCCCAGTTCTTTTCGAACCACTGTCCTAATTACACTCAGACAGTTGCTCCGTTGCAGGATCTCCTAAAGAAGGGCAATAGATGGAAGTGGAGCGCCGAATGTGACAAAGCCTTCGCTAAGACGAAAGAAATGCTCGTAAACAACGTTAAGCTGGGATACCCTGACTTTACTAGGCCCTTTATTCTACAAACAGATGCCTCAAACATTGGGATAGGAGCTGTTCTTTTCCAAGAAGATCAGGAGAACCCTGAAAACAGGACATACTTGGCTTTCGTCAGCAGGAAGATAAGGAAGCACGAAAAACATTACTCCGTGACTGAACTGGAAATGTTATCCATAGTCTACGCTCTTAAATATTGGCAGAAATTAATTTACGGATTTCCCATCATTGTCAGGACTGACCATCGTGCATTAACCTTCATGTTAAAAACAACTATGGCTTCCGAACGAGTTTTCAGATGGACACTCTTTGTACAACAATTTAACCTCCAGTTAGAACATTGCTCTGGGAAGAACAACTTGTTAGCCGACTGCCTAAGTCGAAACCCTAATTCTGAAGTCGCAGAGATACATCAGATAACGTTAATACAGGAAGACCACGAGTTCCTACGCAAACTTGGTTACCTTCGACAGGCACAGAAACGGGACCTTAAGTTACGGCCTATCATTGACTGTCTTGAAGACAAACTTACTCCAAACGAGCCAGGATTTAGGAAAATAAGGAGGCAAGCTAGAAATTTCTGCTATATCAATGGAATCCTGTATAAGTTCATTGACTCTGCTAGGACGAAACTACGAGCTGTTATACCACCGAAGCTACGGGAACTTCTTACTTGGCACGTCCATAGAATTACAGGTCATGGTGGAGTAGATAAGACTGTTGCCACGATATTAGAATCATTCACATGGGAAGGATTGAGAACTTTTGTAAATGATATCATCAGGACGTGTGACACTTGTCAGAGAGTCAAACCAAGCTCTCATTTGTTACAGCAAAGTCCCATTCCTATTTTGCCATCTGCTCCGAAAGAACTCTACGCAATGGACTTGTTCGGTCAAATTCCAACTTCTAAGCGAGGGAACCGTCATGTGGTTGTGACCATCGATGTGTTTTCCAAGTACGTGACGTTATATCCAATCCAGAAAGCCACTACTAAAGCCGTTCTGTGGAGAATCACCCGGAATATAATTCCTCACATGGGAAAGCCTCAGGCCATTCTAACAGACCACGGACCACAATTCACCTCGGCCGAATTTAAGCAAGCCATGACTCAACTGGGCATCAAACATGTACTAAATTCCGTGAGACATCCGTCCAGTAATCCAGCGGAACGTGTAATGCAAGAGCTGGCCGAGTTCTGTAGAATATTTTGCGGGAATGCTCATTGGAAATGGGTAGATGTACTTCCAATTATTATGGAGTGTTCTAATGGCACTGTTCATGAAGCTACCTCCCAAATTCCATCAGTGCTTCATTTTAATAATTATCCTGTGAGATCTTGGGATCACATCATTCAGTGTCCTGGTACCGTAAGACCTACTCCCCAGGAAAACATTGAGAAGGCAACGAAATCACTGAGACGCCACGCTGAGAGACGTAACCGTAGGGTTCAAGGGAGAAAATTTCACCGGCCTCTCCGATTAAACGAATACGTATTATTGAGGAGACCTGCTGTGTCCGAACCTACGAGCAAATTTTATGCTAAATTTGCACCCTTGTTTGTGGGACCCTTCAAGATCATTAAAGTCTTTGGCAACAACTCCTATAAAATACAAAGTCTGGATAAATCTTACGAAGCTGTCCACAATGCCGCTAATCTAAGACTCTACCGAACACCTACACCACTAGCTGACACCGTGTAACCACCTATTAAAGGGAAAATTAAGTTACTGAAGATGGAAACAAAATTTATGGAACACCCTGTATGGAGAGACTAGGCTACTGGATGCCAGGAGCGGAACGAAGAACTCCGAGTCTCGAGGAGGACGGACACCTGTCGCAAGCTCAACTACGTTACTACCAAGTGATTCATCAGCCAATTTTCCGGAACAATGGAAATGGACACTGTTATGTAATAATTTCATCTGCAAACGAAATTATACTCCAACCAAGGGAGAGATGTCCCCGTTAAAATTGGCGATATTACGAATATTTTAACAAGTGGAAAGCAAAAATTTTATTGTCTGCTTGAAGCAGAAGCATGTCATTTGGGAAGTAGTGGCGAGCTGAGAACGAGTTTTTTTTGTCGTTCAGAGGGGTGACATACACCAGCGAGACTGTGCCAAGGTCAAAACAAACCACGTGACTGCCTTCGCACGCGCGCAACCCAGCTTGTTTCTGGAATAGTCTGCGCAAATTAAAGGAGACCATCAGCCAATTGCCGTTCTCGCTGAAGAACACGCCTCCCTGGCTAATTAGATAAAAGGCCTTGCTTCGAGTGAATCGCTCTCTTTATGCGCTTATTCTGAAGCTCTCTCTGAATATATTCTTCGCTGTGTGAGACATCACATTACCGGACCACGTGGAAAGAAAATTTTCAAGTCAAGTCGACGCCCGTTCTACCAGATTTAGTCTGATAATTAGTGAATTCTGTGGAATAAAAACGCCTAGGAGCCAAGTTAAGTGTGACAGTGTAGACGAGCTGTTTATATTCTGCGTGTGCTTGTGCAAAATACTTAATTTTGTCATCTCAGTTACAGCTTGTGACCAGCAATCTACGGAAGACGTCTTAGAATTGAACATCTGAAGATGAAGAATTCCGCAACCACCGGCAACATAATTTCATCGAGAGACACATATTGCAGAGCCTCCATGGAGCTGTAAAAATGTAAGGCGTCTCTGGTAATTGGAAGGAGACTGGCCGGAGTATGCTGAAATAACTGACTGTCGACGGGAATCGAACTTCACAAAAACTTGAGTACCCTTTTAATTTAATTTATCTGTCTTACCTTTTGTACAACTAGAGGTCTTTCTTCATAAGTCTTAGATCTATTAGTTTGCTGTAGTTAGACATATTTCATTTTCCTACTTCTTAAGGTGTCGTGGTAGACTAGGTACGTGTGAATGAGATTTTGGAATCTATTAGAGTAGACATGTAGGTTGTCTTTGAATGATTTCCCATGCTTAAGGAGCTTCATGTTTAATAATCACTGACCACACGATAAATCTACTTTCCTTGTAATATTGAAAGTTACCGGATGGAAAATTTGCGTGTACATTTTGAGTGAATAGGGTCGAACCTAGTGTCTTTTAAGATCACTTGTTGTTTTTATGATGAAGTCATCTAATTTTACGATATTCCATGAGGATCAGTAGATGTAATAATCACTTAAATAATAATAATATTGACTAAAGATCGGGTAAAACAGAAGTAAATGCTCGTGAGCCATAAAACTACTGTAGAGTTCCTAAATGTGAGATGGAATGTGCTCTGTTCATGAAGGGTCTGGAATATGGCCAATCCTGAGGGATACTTGTTGTATAATTGAGCAATTGATGAATTAATGGTGATATTTGATTTATTCTTGTGTATTTGGAGCGCAAGATGGATTATAATTATTGGAGCACGTGTTGCGAGTGAATTTCACAAGTAGGAAGTAAAAATAAGACGAGTAAGGCTCACGCTTGCGGTAAATTCAACCTGTAGCCCACATGATGGTAGTGCTTATGGATTTTACTAGAATCTTCCATTATAATGTCATGAATTAGATGAACTTGCATTGATATGCGAAATGTATTTCTACCAAGTGATACCCATGACTTCGATCACTAGCCACCAGTAATGAAGGATAATTTCAGTACACGAATTATTTCTGTTAGACATTGCGCGTCCCGACCACCAATAAAAATCATGAATAAATTTGCCAAATCAGGATTCGATGTAAATAGTGTACATAAAAACGTGTTTCCCTAGTGTGAATGTGTGTGTGTGTAAATGTGTATATTTCTCTTGTGTCATGTTGATTTCATTTAATTTTGATCTGGCCACGCACTCGCTGTGACGCAGATCACACTCATCGTTGTGTGTCGCCTTAAGAAATAATTTTATGCCCTTAAGGGAAAGTTTAATTAAGTTAAGTCAAGGAAGACTAGGAAGGAATTTATTTTCTTAATTAGCGAGATTTAAAAGGAAAGATCATCTCGTTACTTTATGAAGGCACTCGATTTGTAAATACAATTTATTTAACTAGCTCACACGTTGGTAATGTAAATTTCTAAGATTTGAAATACTTTAAGATTAATTTGAATAGAAATGAAATGCAAAGATCAGAGGTAGGAATTCATTAGCCGCATGACTGCTTTGAAACATTGTAAAAATAAGTCATTAATAATTAATTAAAAATAATTAATTAAAAATGCTAATGATGATCATTAGGTAAATGATGCAGTGGAAAATTAATAAGAACACGATCGTGTGACAATGAAACAGGTTAATTGAATAATAAGAAAATAATAATAATAATAATCAGAATAATAATTAATTAATTTTGAGAATTTTGGAAACAATTTTCATTTTCTACTGAAGTTCATGTTGGTGTCATTGACCAATATTAAATACTGTAAATGACAAATTCAGTTGAGTACATCTTAAAACCACGTGTTGAGACTACTTTAAATTGGTAAAGCTTTGAACACATGTTAATTTATTTAATTCTTTCAGTCAAATGTTTGGTTTGAAAAGGCAAGTGGCCTAATTACTTCTTTGGTGTCATTACAGCACAGTAAGGCTGGAGATATGAACACGCGTCACTCTAAATCGAGGAAGAAATCCAATATTATGAAAGTTCTCTGTTATATTAAAAAGGAACTAGCAAGAATATTTCATTTGTTTGTCTGCTTATGTGAATAAATGTCAGAGTGTTGTTTTAATATTTCTTTTTATCCTGCTTGGTCATCAATCCTTAACAACCCTTAAATGCCTCTAGAAAGTGATAGCCAACGATCGAACGGTCCACCTTGGGATTCCTCGCTCGATGGCTGGGCTTAACTCGGGAAAAATGGGGGCAATGGGACCGAGACTAGTACCTTGCAACATCACATTGTAATGTTTTTTTTAAACATCACATGATTGTAAAGTATTGAGAAGGTGGATCATAAATTTGTATTTATTTTTACGTATAGTCTTTACTCAATATGGAACCAACTATGAAATTTATAGCTTTGACACTACTCATTTGTTAGAAATCATTCAGACAAAGAAGGAAAAGTGCCTAACCAACTACAGTACTTGGTTGACCACTACCAAGTTATATATTTACGTTACATTTTAGGAGCTATAGCCATTATTGATTATCATCTTCATGTTTTTTTATGTGTAAATATTGTCAGATAACCATTAATTTTGTGCTATTCTCTGAGAGAATATGGTTATAATTACATGGGCCCAGGATTAGGACAGATGACCTGGGACTTGAAATTCATTACTACATAACATTTGTCTGGAGTAAGTGCGGAAAAATCTGGGGAAACTCTGGGCACAGAATAGGTACTAAGGCCCATGATTATATCTCTCAACTCAGGTTTACTGCAGAGGATGTCTTAGCCTGCATGATTTATGATTAAACCTTTTTATACATAGTGTGTAACACAGAGATAAAAATGATGTGACTCACTTGGGTGATGGAGTTTTCTTTACAGGTTCAGCTTCTAGTTTGGTCATTGACTGAATCTGAGGCGGCTGATTCTCCTTTTCCTTACTGGACTTATCACGAGGTTGAGATGGTTTCCGTTCCACCTCTTTCACGCTTTCATAAACATGATAAAGGAGGTTATCAATCGGTAGTGGAGGTGATGCCTTAGGTTTAGGTTTAGCTATCGTAGGTGCTGGACGTGGTGGTGGGAGAGGAGGATCCCTGAACGGCTCAGGGGGTGGGGGATCATCTCGGAACTGTTTTGGTGGGGGAAGACGTAGCTCTTCGTATGGATGGTCTATGACAGGCACATCAGGATCGGGTGGATCCACTAGCTTCTGCAGTTTCGCTCGCAGCTGCTCACCATTCACCACACGTTGGTGTTGTTTGGACGAAGGTGTAGACACAAGATGTCGATCAACCCTAAGTTTGATACCAAAGTCACTACCATCAGGACTTAACTGTCCACTGGACATGTCACCTGAAGTTCGACGGCTTGAGTTTGAAACCCAACCACTTTGTTCAGATGTAATATCTGAGAGGGAGGAAGACGGGGGGGAAGACAAAGAAGGGCCACCACCAGGGGACTTTCCTGGAGACTGCGATTTCGTCTTAACAGTGACCGTTGTAGCAACAGTAGAAGGCTCGATCAAGCTGGACTCCACAGAAATTAGGGCAGGATCTACAGAACTATAAAGTCCAACTTCTAACTTACTCAGTTCTGTTGGTGCATTACCCACTGAAGGCTTGGCCAAAAGTGGCTCCAATGGGATTTCATCCTTTGAAATCGCAGGAGGGAGGGGTAAAGATAGCAAAGGAGGGGAAAGGGGACCCACGAGATTGGGCATAGATTCACTGCTATTAGCTGCGGTTGTGAAATGTTCACCACTCAACAAGGCTTCAGCAGATTCACCTACAAGGCACGCTCGCTGCAACACAGCCACGCTAGGCATTGACATGGTGCTTTGGGAGTGCTTCATAGTGATGGGAGTTGTATCCCCATTGGTTGCTTCACTTAAATTGAATGGTACACTTGCACTCTGCTCCAATCGTCGGTATCCCACAGCCAAAGAATCACCAGAATCAGTTGAAGGTGATGTTCCAGCACCATTTCCATTAGCCACCTTTAATTCCAGTCTCAAGTTATTCTTTAGTTTCTCCTTCAGATTCTGACGGAGTGGATTGGGAAGCAACGGCGGACCAAGAGGTAGTGTAGCAGTAACTGATAGAAGAGTTGTTGGTGAAATATAAGCAGGCTTGAGGCAATCCACACTCTTCTCCCGTCTTATCTGCGTGGACGATGATCGGGCCATATTTAGGATATGGGGAATACCAACTGACGGATTTGGAGCAGACGATGATGTCGTTGGAGGCACAGGATGCGGTGCAGATCTTCGAGGTTGAAACAACTCAGGTATGAGAGTTGGTTTGCTTACAAAAGGTGGGCCAGTGTTCATATTACTAACGCTGTTAGTCCCAGTAGTACGCAGCTGGTCCAAGGATTTACTATGTCTTGCAGGAAGAGATGATTTCCGCAAGCCATCGCTTTCTGCACTATGAAGGACCAGAGTACCACCAGCAGATGCAGGTGCTCTGATATGGCGACCGCTGTGTGGAGCTAAAGTTAAGGTGGCTTTCAGCACATCTCCGGCTTGCACAATGCGCTGCTCATTCACACCCAAAAGTCCTGGAAACAAATATAAACAACTCAGTTGATTTTCATACAAAGAAAGAAGCAAGGAATTCACATGAATAATACAATAAATTTGATTATCACTTAACTATTCAGCTTTTAAGTAAAATGTGAAAGAATTTTCCAATTAATTGCTCAACCTCACAGCTCAATCAGCCGACATAAAAAATAATTTATAGTGAATAATTCTAAACTGTGACTAGGATGAACAACAATCAAACCTACAACAAATGATATATAAAACGAACTAGTGCTTTTCACTGTGTGTTTATTTTAATGAGAATAGTGCCAGTGACAATGTATTGCATCTTAAATGTACAGTATCTCTGGGAGATTACTTTACATCAAGTGCTGAAAAATTCTTTCTTCCTCAAGGCACAACTGAACACATTGTATCATGTTCCTTGCCGTTAACTGGAGCATTTTGTTGCCATTTTCATTGATTTTACATGTAATCCTTCACCTTCAGATCATTCAGAGTTTGAAGACATGAAGCGTAGACTCTTGCCTTCATACAACCTCACAGGAAGGAGTCTAGTGAGGTCAAATTTGGTGTTTTTAGTGGTCAAAAGTACTAGGAGATGATTTGGTCCCCATAGAATTTTCGGTTCGGCACCATGGACTGATGTGACGAATGACAAATGGCATCAATCTGTTGAAAGAACCCTTGACGCAGGTCAATATCATCCAGCTGCACAATGAATTCCATGAAAATCCATTGGTATTCACTGTTCCATAAAAAAATACAGGAATATTTCCTTTCTTTTGTTGTTGTATTGGTTTGTGTCACATCAGGTCAGAGAGGTGATGATGATATAGGACAGGGATAGACCAAGGAAAACCAAGAAAAACTATCTACAGGGCTCCTGCCCTAATAGACTATGGGAAGACTGCTACAGTCACACCTGAAAGTCTATATCAGCCACTGACATTGTAGATGGTTCATTTCATTAATATGATGTTCAGTTGTTTTCAACTTGTGTATCAATGTGAGCATTGAATTGCTGCCTGGATCAAATTTATTATTCAGTCATTTTTCACATAAGCGGACCTTGCACCAATGTGAGACTAAATGCTAGGAAAGAAGAAGTGGTAATTTTTCATATGGGACAGCCATTGCTGTATCACATGTTATCACATTAGGTACCAAGTAATGGCAAATTAGAATGATAATGACTAAGAATGCACTGGTGCAAGGCAAAGGAAACAGTGACAGTTGCAAGTTGCAAAACAACTGTACCTCCTTGTGACACATAAATGAAACACCTAAATATCTTGTGTGACACATGAGCAGAAGTTCAAGACATCTCACGTAATTTGAAAGGAAAATAAAATATTGCAAAGTGTTCCTCTTCCAATGAATGAATAAAGAAAAGTATGGATTTTATAATATCTCTGTACTACTACTACTACTACTACTACTACTACTACTACTACTCCTACTACTACCCATCGAACACAGCAGAAAAATGTGTATTCTACTGTATCCCTTTCAGAACAGTACCAACAACCATCTCCCTGTGTCTTTCCCATCTTCATGGCATATACGCCAAATCTTCCATGTCCTGTCAGGATCTGCGACAGATAGTAATCTACCTGCCGGTGTCTACATTTATGCCAGCCTCCTATGTCGAGTATTAGTTTTTTTGTCCATTGTCCAACATTGGTTGTGCTATCCCATCGGCCTTGCTAGTCTAGTAAGAGCTGGTTCCTCAAGGCTTTCTTTTCTTCAGCAGATATAGCCGCACCCCTTTCGTGCCAAAGTTTTCTCTCTACCATGAGGAGGTCAATGGGAATACTGGAAGTTACAACTTGTAAAGCTGTTGTCGAAACAGTTCGATATGCACAGGTAACTCTGAGCAGCATTTTCCTCTGTACTCTTTCCATAGCTCTCCGGTGAATCTTCTTCCTGAGTGCATTGTGCCAGATAGGTGCAGCATAAAGTACAGTGGAATATACTGCAGAGAACATAATCTGTCTCTTAACTTTTCTTGGTCCCCTGATGTTAGGCATAAGTCTAGCTAATGCCGATGCCTTCTTCTCTGCCTTTTGAGTTACTGCCTTCACATGTGCACTAAATGTGCCATTCCTGTCGATAAGAACCCCAAGGTATCGTACAGACTTCCCTGGAATAATCACTGCATCATTTAATAAGAAGCGGACATTCTTCCCATTCCTGGAACCTTTCAAAATTACAGCCTCAGTCTTATGTGGAGCCAGTCTCAATTTATTATTTACCATCCAAAGGTTAACTCGTCACAGTGATTCATTTACTCGGAAAGTCAGTTCCTCTACATTCTCTGCTACTACCACAATTGCAAGGTCATCTGCATTACCGACAGATGTTGTCCCTTTTGTAAGCTGCAGGCGTAGGACGTCATCATATAGAATGTTCCACAAGGTGGGTCCCATGACAGATCCCTGTGGAACGCTAGCACTCATTTCAAGGTCTTCTAAATCATCAAGTCGTTTCTTTGTCCTTTGAAGTACTTAGCAATTATTTGTTGTAGATACTGAGAAATGTTCTTCCTATGAAGTTCTCTCAAAATAATACTCCAAGAAGCAGTGTTAAAAGCATTTTTGACATCTAGCGTTAATGCCTGAGGCATTAATAAAGTATCGATTAGGTGGTTATTTATACTTACTTCTTGATTAAACATCGATACGGTCATGAAATGGACAACTTGTAATCTAGCGTTATGAAAACAGCCCATTTCTCACTGCTTTCTGCCTGTATTTGAATCACCCTCTCAATAGCTTGGGTTGTGGTTCTGCCCTTTCGAAATCCAAACTGGTTCAAAGAAAGTCCTCCCTGCTGTTCGGATTCTTTCTCTAGTCTCGTTTTAATCAATCCTTCGTAAAGCTTGCTCAAGGTGTTTGATAAGCGAAGTGGTCTGTACGCTGATGGATCTAAAGATAGTTTCCCTGCCTTCAATAACAGCACTAGTTTGGCTACTTTCCACTCATCGGGGAATTCACGCTTTTTCAGTTAATCATTGAAGACTGATAAGATCCAACCACGTGCCACCTCAACTGCATACTTGATGGCTTCTGGTGGGATGCCATCTACACCTGGTGCCTTACCAGACTTCATATTGCATGCTACCTTTTGTAGCTCAACCACAGTAAACGGTTCTGCAACCATAAAATCTGATTCCATTTCAAGTCTGTCATTAGTACAAGGAAACAACGCCATCGCTATGGCTTTCCTTCTATCAGCTGGGAGCTGAACTGGTACCCTGTTGATTAATCGACCAGTCACTATCTTATATCCCGCCCCCCAGATACCACTGTCCAGATCTTCACATAGCTTTTGCCGGAGATTTCTCTTAGAATCCTTTATTAGCTTCATTAGTTGCCTCTTTGATGCCTTATAGTCATCTTCTAACTGTATTAAGTCGACCTGGCTGATTCTTTTCCTAGATCTTGTAAGGATTCGTCTCTTACGATTGCAGTCTTTCCTTTGCATGTCTATTTCATTGTTCCAACAGTAAGGGACACATGTTTTATATTTTGCTGATCCCCTCAGTCGGCTGGTCCTACAAGCATCTTTAAGAACAGCAGTTACATCTTTTAGAGTATGTTGCGCTGTATCTACAGTTTGTAACATCCATTCGATTGCAATTAAAAAAATTTCTCTGTTATAATTCCACACCATTTTCGTGATATCATTAAACTTCTTCGATCCCTTAACTTGAAAATAAATTAAATGATGGTCGCTGTGAGATTCATCTTCCATAACCTCCCAGTCGACAATGCATGATGCTATACCCTGCGTTGAGCACGTGACGTCTATGAAAGACTCTGTGCTCCCTCTGGAAAAAGTTGGTAAGATTCCAGCATTATGAACCACTAAGTCTAGGGTCGCTATCCATTCTGCCCAACATTCTCCCCTGCGATCTGCAGTTGGTGCCCCCCCACAGAGGCGACTTGACATTTAGGTCTCCCAGAATGATAGATTCAATACCTGACGCCATACAGCCCTGAACTATTACGTCTACCTCAGCTTTGAAAATATCAAAAGGGATGTTAGGAGAGATATAACAACAATAAATCTGACATTGCTGAAGTTGAATACACAAATATCTTTCTTCTGCCCTTATGTTTAGCACCTCCAACTTATCATTTAAAAAATATGCAGCTACATCACATCTTTTGTCCATGAACCAACCACCTTCAGCTACTCACCTTCTGTTTGGCTCGCTAGTAAGCACTAAGTCTACGTTCCTTTCCAAAGCTGTTGCATACATAATGTCATGACTGTCGGGTTTCCTCATGAGATTCGCCTGCAGTATGTCCATTATTGGTCGTTTAAATTCAACTTCCTTGCCTCTAATATCAACTTCCTGTAAGTAGGGCATTTCATTTGATCTGAGCGGTGGCCTTCTACTTGGCACATGGTGCAAAACGAATTGTTCCCACAATCCTTCGCCAAATGGCCTTCTTGTCCACAATTTAGACAGCTCCGAGACCAGTCATCCTTAACGTCGCACTGTGGCACTTTATGTCCAAATCCAAGACATTTAAAACACCTTGCAACTGTAACTCTTTCCTTCACCAGACAGGTTGCCCAGCCTACATTTATTTTCTTTTTCTTTAATAGTACCGTATTTCACGGCATAATCGTCGCCACCGCGTAATCGTCGCATCCTTTATTTTCAATACAAAAATCGGACTTTAAACCTTTAATTACATAATCGTCGCACGTCCAAATTTTGTTCACTAATCTGGTTAAAAGGTAAATGGAACTGCAACGTAAGTTGCACATGAATGCGCAATTTAAATACGTGTATGGTTTATGGGCAATTTGGCAACACAGTCACGTTTGCGACATGTTGCACAACGTATAAATAAATAATACCGGTATATGTACGACGCATGGCTTACCGGTAGACTATCGGCAGTTTGACAACGTAGTCGCGAGACAGTGTACTATTTATTCACTACCTACATATTATGAGTTCCCATTTGAAATACGTAAGGCTGTAAGTTATCGCTTATCGGCAACGTCACCAGGAAATACCGGCTAGGTAGGTTGAATGGACCTCGAACCAGCCCTCAGATACAGGTAAAATTCCCTGACCCGGCCGTGAATTGAACCCGAGGCCTCCGTGTAAGAGGCAAGCACGCTACCCCTACACCATGGGGCCGGCTCCTGTGTTATTGCGCACGAAGTGAAATCCAAGACGATAACGCACATTTCCACGGAATTATTCAGCCGAATTATTTACGATGTCTCAGTTGTCATCGCTAGACTCTTATCTTACTACTACGTCATAAGTGTCCGGGCATGGGATGAAAACTTTTATACAAGCAGTCAAGATAATTATTATCCAATGCTATTAAAGTTTTATTTTATAAACTCGTCAGTAATGTAATGTAAAATCATCAATAACTGGGAAGAAACATTAACCTAATTACCGTATGTTTAAAATAAATTGAAAAAAATGAATGTTTGTTACTGACGTCTCGGAATACAGTCAACTATACAGTAGATCTACACCGCGCTAGCTAAGAGCTCCGGTTTGCGAGCTTTGCGCAAGCGCAGTAGTGTGTCGCAACCAACGAGCTAAACTGATAAATTGTTGCATGCTTCCTTGCTGCCTAACAGTATTGGCTGTTCTGGAATGGACAGATCACAGATGCATTTATTTGTTTCAGATTTACGTGATTACTGTAGACATGTGTGCGTGAGAATTTAAGTTTTTAATTTGTATTTTGGGTGTTTGCAGAAATAATTTGTTTTAATAGTGAACAATTACGGAAAGTCATTTATATCGCAAAACATTAACGTGTGAAGCATTTATAAGCGATTATGGGTAAATATAGAAACTATTCTGCGGGCTTCAAGCTAAGCGTAATTGCCTTCGCTGAACAGCACGGGAACAGAGCTGCAGAAAGAAAATTTTCTGTGAGTGAAAAGTTGGTGCGTGACTGGCGGAAAGTAAAAAACAAGCTAAAAAGCACAAACCCTTCTAGACGCGCGTTTAGAGGTCCTAAAACAGGGAAGTTTCCTATAATTGACGAAGAAGTGTTTAGGTACGTCAGTGAAATACGTAACAATGGCTGCAGTGTATCATATGAAATGTTACAAATTAAGGGACAGGAGGTAGCGCGCAAACACAACATACCGGTAACTCAGTTTAAGGTGACTCGTGGGTGGATTAAGGGGTTCATGCGACGACACAATCTGTCAGTGCAAAGGAGAACAACACTAAGCCAAAAGTTGCCTGCTGATTACACGGACAAGATTGTAAATTTTCACTGATTTGTCATACGTTTGCGCAAGGAAACTTCGTACTTGCTTTCTCAAATCGGTAATGCCGATCAGACTCCAATCTTTTTTGATATGCCTCGCAACAGCACTATTGCGCTAAAAGTATCACGGAGTGTATTAATGAAAACCAGCGGTAGTGAGAAGTTGCGATGCACGGCAATGCTAGCCATTGCATCTGACGGGAGAAAGTTGCCGCCTTACATCATTTTCAAGAGGAAAACGATGCCTAAGAATATACAGTTTCCCCGTGGAATTCATGTACGAGTGCAACCAAAGGGTTGGATGGACGTAGAACTCATGCTGGACTGGGTTAAAACTGTGTGGAATAGAAGACCTGGTGCACTACTAAAACAACCAGCTCTGCTTGTTTTAGATAGTTTCCGAGGTCACCTCGTGAACGAAGTGAAGCAAATTCTCACTACAAATAAGACACGACAGATAGTCATTCCTGGTGGCCTAACATCTGCTTTGCAGCCACTAGACGTATGTGTTAATAAACCCTTTAAAGACCACTTACGTCGATTTTACAACGAGTGGATGATGAGCGGCGATCAGGAATTGACGCCCGCCGGAAATATCAGGCATCCACCCTTGGACTTGTTATGCTCGTGGGTGAAGAAGAGTTGGGATCTTATACCACCTGAACTAGTCTCCAAGAGCTTCAAAAGGACTGGGATTTCGAATGCACTAAACGGTTCCGAAGATGACGCAGTGTGGCAGGGAGACGAAGAATCTGATACTGGTATTAACAGAGGCGAGGACGGCGCATCAGATAGCGAAACCTGCGATAGCGACACGGAAGATTTGGAATAAATTGTGTACCGGTAAGTCCGCATTTCACAACAAAGCGATAATTTTTCGCAAGTGTAATATTTCAACTTTAATACTCAAATTAATGACAAATTAACTTAATACGTTCATTTTTATTTTCAGGTTGGAAAAACGTTCGCCGAATTGTTGCGAAAAATTATGAATTTTGTTTTAGACTATTTTAATTATTTTGATGTATAAACGCGAGTATTACGTGCATCTTAAATTTGTATCAAATACAATTTAGTTATAAATACATTTTTTGAGTAATACAAATACTGGTATTAAATATTCATCGTATAATGGTCGCACCCTACAATATTTTTCGAAAATTTTGGTATAAAAAGTGCGACGATTATGCCGTGAAATACGGTAGTTTCGATGGTTCCGTTGGCAAGATTACGGTAGCATTCAGATTTCCAAACCTCCCCGGTCTTACGAACGTAATATTGATCTGTGATTCTTCAACATCAGCTTCTAAGGAGAGTGCTGCTCTAAGATAATTTTCATTTAGATCCGGGTCCATACCGTACACTAGAATTGTTGTATTCTTCCTCTTTGTTGAAACCTCTACTTCCTTGACATTTTTTATTATCTCACATTGTAATACGTCAGCCTTTCCTTTGCCTTCTACAGTAAGTATTAGGTCATCCTTTGCTGTTTTTCTTATTCATTTTATTTTAACACCAATTTTTTCGATGTTTACCCCTTCCTTTACTGTTTTGAGCATTTCGGCGTACGTTTTGCCAGCAGCTTTTCACATAACTGTTTCCTGAGTATTATTATTTAAGGGTTTTTCGATGTTAACCCCACAGAAACAGCTTGTTTTACCTGTGTTTTACCCGGCTCCAAGCACCCTATTTCGATATCACTCTTACGAAACATCCATTCCAAGACTTTCCTTGTATAATTCTGGTCAAGACTATCCGGGATAGTTATCAGCACCTTCTTTCTTGCATGAGTCTCAATTATCTCCCTCCAGTGGGTGAGACATGAATATAGGCTCTGCAAGTCATTCACTCCATCTTGTTTAAATGAATATGGTATTACATACACATATCGCAGCTTCTCCCACTCTCCTCCTCGACTCGTGTAGGTTTGCGTGACAGTGCGCAGGAATTCCGTCTTACCTTCCTCCAGGTTAGAGTTCAGCAAGTCAGAGATTTCTGAATGCATATTCTTCATGCTTCTCATAATTCCATCCTCCTCTGTAAGATGTTTGGGATTTACAACCATTGATATATCCCAATCAGTCAATTTCCCAATGTCCGACTCGTTGGCTGAACGGTCAGCGTACTGGCCTTCTGTTCACACGGTCCCGGGTTCGATTCCCGGCCGGGTCGGGGATTTTAACCTTAATTGGTTAATTCCAACGGCAAGGGGGCTGGGTGTATGTGTTGTCTTCATCATCATTTCATCCTCATCACGACGCGCAGGTCGCCTACGGGAGTCAAATAGAATAACCTGCACCCGGCGAGCCGAACCCGTCCTGGGATATCCCGGCACTAAAAGCCATACGACATTTCATTTTTTTCAATTTTCCAATATTTCCGGAGATGACGTGCGTGTTACTATAAACACAGTCAGGCCATTCCTTATCCAAAAGCTTTGCAAAATCTTCAAAGCACATAGCTTCCAAGAGGGTCTCCTCTATATCTAGCATTCTGTCACTGAATTGCACCTGTGTCCCAACATCACGGGTTATTTTCTTACTAAAGGTAGAGCCCTGTTCCAAATCACTCCTAACCTTTGGATCTTCATTCATATCAAATTGTTCCCATTCCCACAAACGACTACGAATGATTTCTGCCATTTGTACCATTTCTTTATCTCTGTTTCGGTATTAGGAGTCATCTTAACTAAAGCTAGTAAGTCTTCATTGTTTTTGACTAACTTCTCAGTTTCTAGTCGCTTCCCCTCTAATCCTACTCTTTGGCTTAAAGTCTTCGTACTCTGTAGTTCCATGGTTACGTCCAGCTCCTCATCCGACATAGTACCTATGGTCACCGCCCGCTTCACACCGCTAAGCTCTCCCGCTTGTGACAGGCCTTGGTTTTCTACATCTATTTCAACCTCTCTGAATTTGACATTGCTACGCTCAATACCTCTACTCTCTTTTCTCTTTGAGGACATAACCTTAAATCATTTAAAGGAGTATAAATGACTTATTTACCCTGACAGAAAAGGGATGCCTCTTTAGCTCTTCAAAGAGAGATAATACCACGTACTGAAGAGCAGCACTTCCACTTATAATCACATCGATACACAGCCTTTAAAAACACCACTTAATTAAGCAAATATGCAGAGCTTTGCAGCATTCCACGACGTATGCAGCAGTTGGCAGTACTATCGTGTTTTGTTTCTCATTCCTTACTTCACCACTAGGATCTCCGATGTCACACGTTAACCAAATGGCGACCCAAATCTAAACGAACTGAACAAGCAAGTAAACACAGTTCTCGCTCTTATACGGTCTCGATCGAAATGTTAATGATGTCAATCGAAAGAACTTCACTTAGTATTAAGCAATGTAACTGAACTGCACCTCAATAATGCCACTTTCCATTTCAAAAATGAAACTCTCACAGCACTGCACAGAAACACGTCCTTTCACCTTGTCACACTACAACTAGAACGAAGAACGAAGGAAAGCCTGCCAACAACTTGGCCGACGACTCATGCCAGGGAATCTGGTTCAGATCATGTTGGAGAGCCCGCTTGCCTGGAACACAGTAAAGGCAATGGTGACATGCATTATGGGGACGAAGGTGAAAGAAGAGAAAGGAAGAACTTAATAATATACATCACTCCATTCTGATGTCATGCCGCCAAGCAGTTCCAGAATGGGTTGAGAGAAGAGGGCAGGGGTGGAAATCCAACTCCCACACAGAGTGGTGTCTTTCAAAGATTTTCCCCTGCCAAAAAAAAAAAAAAAAAAAAAAAACTACTACTACAACAATGGAGCAAGATGTTTCCTGAAAATTATTTATCAGCTACAAAATTGGAAAGTAACATTAATAGTAATTCTAGTCCCAAATAAAAATTTAATATCGTGAATAAGACTACACAGAAGGGTTATCAATATTTCCCTGGAAACAGCACTTACAAATACCATATTTACAATAGCATAATTCTCACACTTATTCTTTGAATATTATGACAAAAAACTCGGGTTTCCAGTCTTGGAAGTTTTAAATCCTGAAGGACATGATAGCCACGGCAGACCAGAAGAAAGCAACAGGTGATCAGCTGCCTGTTTCCGCCAAGGCAGGTCAATGTACATCGGGCTCCCCAACGCTTCAACCATTGGTCGAAGAACAGCCCCCAGTGACCGCCCCCCCACCATGGCGGCAGCGTACTGTATCCTACACTATATAATGAGATGCAATTACAACAGCACTTAATTCCACTGAGAGCTTCGCTGCTACTATCGAAGTCAGTCGGAACCCTTGACAATGCCGAATGCAGTCTTCGGTCAAATGTTGGGACATTCACTCGCTCCTGGACCAAGCCCTATAAGCCTGGAAAACAGTGACATGATTTGAAATCGATAGTTCTTTGAACTTCTTGGACTTAAATATAACAAGAGTCAATGAAAAATTCATATTTCAAATCTATAGGAAACCTTTCGCTCCCCTGACTATAAAAAACAAGACTTTGCACCCACAATCTCATAAACGGGCAACCTTTTTTACCTGAGTTTACAGGGCATTAAAGATTCCGCTCTCGATTGATAATAGGAAAAAAGAATTAAATTATATTAAGGAATTAGATAAATTCAATGGCTATAAGCCAGATCTGATTAATAAAATTAATAAGATCAAATTGAAAACTGCAACAAAGTTAACTCCAGAAAAACCTAAAAAAACAAGTTTTGTTGCTTGTTGCTTTCACTTGTACAAACCCGGCTATGTATCATATCACCAACCCTATGAAGAAGCACAACGTCACTATCGCATTCAGAACTCATAACACGAATCAAAAGATATTTTTCAATTCCAACACTGTAAATTCAACCTATAACAAATTTTCGAATTCTGGAATTTATAGGCTCAAGTGTGCCCAATGTAATTTTTTGTACATTGGGGAAACTGGGTGTAGTTTCCAAACTAGATACCTCGAGCATTACAATGCCTCTAAACACAATAAGTCTTTTGCAATGAACAATCATATGAAAGAGACTGGATTCAAGTTTACCACGACTGATAAAAATCTTCAAATCTTAAAATACGTAAGCAAGAGCAAAATGATGACAGAATTTGAATTTTTTTTTTTTTTTTTTTTTTGGATCAGCACTTCAATAATAATCAAAATTTAAATGATGTATTGGAAACAAAATGTTTGGTAATCAAACAACTTCGAAATTACTCACTTCTTATAATATAAATACCAATAATTTCATGAAAATATTTAATTATTATCTCGCCCACAATACTCCTACAATAACAGTAGCTACTTCACCTCCACCTCACCGTGCTACATCCCCTCCACAGACCACTAGTGATCTCAAGGTTTCGCCCACCCCTCCTCATCTGACTCATTCCCCGCCACCACAGGCACACCCCTACAATACGAGAAACAGTAACAAAGCGACTGCTAGACCTTCTCGTGCAGCCAATGCTGCTGATCATTAAGGCCCCCATTCCAGCAAAAATGACACAAGAAGCAGGAGATAATCTAGACAGAAGTCCATCCCAAACATATTTCAGTCTTTTACTAGGTGCTAATTGCAAACTCACAGCTGTCTTTATAAAAGTATACTGCATCATGGACCTGGCTACAACACCCCCAAAGTTCTGTCTCTTGTATGTGTCAAGTGCTGTGATAAGTTCTCCTGAGGCTATCACATGGCTTAAAAGATTGGACCTGGGACTATTACTGTTACCTGGATAGACTCTGGGACCATATAACAAATTGTATATCTATACTCTTCTTCTTGTGAAATATTTTTTGACATAAATATGTCTCATGCCTGGGGGCCATCTGAAAATTTGTGTCACGTGACGCAACAAAATTTGTGACAGAAGCATAACCATAGCAACCGTGCAGGCAGTGATGTACGGTATGGATGGACAGTCAGACAATGTTACCTAGCAACCGTGCAAGCTATGTCTCATTGCCATCTGAAATTAGCAGCTGTTGATGAATGGCCAACCGAACTCGATAGCTGCAGTCGCTTAAGTGCGGCCAGTATCCAGTATTCGGGAGATAGTGGGTTCGAACCCCACTGCCGGCAGCCCTGAAGATGGTTTTCCGTGGTTTCCCATTTTCACACCAGGCAAATGCTGGGGCTGTACCTTATTTAAGGCCACAGCTGCTTTCTTCCCACTCCTAGCCATTTCCTGTCCCATCGTCGCCATAAGACCTAACTGTGTCGACGCGACGTAAAGCAATTCGTAAAAAAAAAAAAAAAAGATGAATGGCCATCACCAAGAGACATATTTAGACATATTTATGATCATCTGATTTTTGCAAAGGGAAAAGTGGTTTCTTTTTAAAATGTTATTTCTTCTCAAATATACTGCTCAAAATATAAATGTAGTCATGTCTGTACTCATTCATAATGGCAATTGTACTGCTACCTAGTGGGACGGGGACTGATATAGTATTAAAGGAGCATTTCTAGTTTACAAATTGGAGCAAATGTTTGTTTATAGGAAGGGGAGTTAGGGATTGGAATACCTTACCAAGGGAGATGTTCAATAAATTTCCTATTTCTTTGCAATCATTTAAGAAAAGGCTAGGAAAACAACAGAGAGGGAATCTGCCACCTGGGCAACTGCCCTAAATGCAGTTCAGTAGTGATTCATTGACATAACAGATGGTGACACAGTCACTGCTTTTTAATTCCTAGTGTCAATTGAAACCATCCTATAACTCTAACTACAGTGTAGACAAAGTTTGATCTGAGTGAAATGTGGTGTTTACAAGGCATGACTGATCATATAAGTTGAGGCAGGGAACGAGGAAAGTATTTATCATCAAATAAGGGCACTCATGCAGATGCACTGCTTCAGGAAGGTTAATCCCAGAGGCAAGTTGCCAAAGATACTTCTTTTTTTTTTTTTTTTTTTTTGTCACACTAACTCTGATAGATTTTTGGTGACTGTAGGATAGTAAGATAGGAAAGGGATAGGACTGGGAAGTGGCCATAGCCTTTTTTTAAGGCAAGTCGTTTGAGTTGTGACGCTTTACAGGCGGCCTGCACATCTGTGAGGATGGAATCCTACCTGTGATGAATTCTAATGCTGGAGATGGTATACACACCAGTTCCCTTAGCCATCAGAATTAACAAATTAAGGTTAAAATCCCTGACCATGCTAGGAATCAAATTCAGGATCCCTTGGACCAAAGGCCAGCACACTGTTATACCATGGAGTCAGATAATGACTTGGCTGAATGATAAGCACAATGGACTTCAATTCAGAGGGGCCCAGTTTTGGTTCCCACCTGGGTCGAGGATTTTACTCGTGTCTGGTTAATTCCTTTAGCCTGGGGGCTGGGAGTTTCTGCTCATCTTAATACACATTTTCAAATAGGTGCGACACATCACACGATAAACCACCACAGAAACACACAATAGTGAATATACTACATCCCTCCATATAGGGTTGGCATCAGGAAAAGCATCCAGCTGTAAAACTAGGCTAAATCCAATCGAAAGTAATGACCCTCAGGTATCTGGGGAAAGGACAGGAAGCAGGACGAGAAAGAAGAGGAGGAGACTGTACATCAATGTGAATCTTACCAATGTAAATTTTTTTAAAAAATCTCTGTACCAAAAATGTGTACAAGCTTAGAGTGGATCTCTCTCTGTGTATTTCAACACTGATCAGACACCTTCTGGATGCAACAGTGTACAACAAACTCAACTGCCTAGTTAGCATTTGACAACGGAGTAAAACACAAATGTGGTAAATTCAACACACTGAGGATTGGTCACAATTTTTGTTGAAACTAAGTAACAAATATTAATATTGTAGAATCAAGAACAACTACCCCAGCAAAAACTGCTAAAATTCCAGTACAGAATTCAGAAAAAGGTCTCTTGCTCAACTTACACACACAACAAACTTCAACTCAACAATGTTTAAAAGATTATTATTATTATTATTATTATTATTATTATTATTATTATTATTATTATTATTATTATTATTATTATTACAGATGACCTTGAAGAATTGTACCCAGTTCCAAAAAAAACAAGCGGAAAATTTAGCTCCATTGAACCCTCGTAAAAACATGCCTGCTGGATGACAGAATGTGATGAAATTCATAAAGAGAAATAACAGGCATGGTTAAAGTTCCAAGCCCATAAATCACAAGAAAATGTTATCAACCTAACAAATATCAGCAAGAAATTCTCGCAAAATATAAGAAAAATTAAGAGAGAATTTCAAAAGGATATAATAAACTCCATTGAAGTTATCATAACACCAATTCTAGAGACTATTATAAAATTTTTGGAAGACTACTACAGAAATATGCTCCTCCTACATTAATATGAAAATGGAAAAATGGCACATGGCAGAAGTGAAAATGCTGAGATTATGGCAAAAGCATTCAGTAAACTTTTGAACTGTGAAGAACCTAAGGAACTATCACAAATTAATACAAATACTCCAATAAAAACCAACTTTAATAACACAGACCCTCCAACATTTCAAGAATTGACGATGATGCTTGTTGTTTTAAGGGGCCTAACATCGAAAGTCATCGGCCCCCATTTCAAAGAAGAACTTAAAAATTATAAGGCATGTGGAGAAGACCAGGTTTTTGTATAGATGTGGAAATATTCAAGTAATACAGGTTCAGATTCCCTTACACATGGCTTTGCAATTTTGCTAGTGGCTTTACGTCATCACAACACAGATAGGTCTTATGGCGACGATGGTATAGGAAATGCCTAAGAGTTGGAAGGAAGCAGCCGTGGCCTCACCCCAGCATTTACCTGGTGTGATAATGGGAAACCACGGAAAACCATCCTCCAGGCCGCCAACAGTGGGATTCAAACCCACTATCTCCTGGATGAAAGCTTACAGTCGCGCGCCCCTAACCGCACGGCCAACTCGCCTGGTCAAAAAAGGAGATAAGAGTAATCCAGATAATTATAGAGGATTGTCTATCTTGGACTGCATATACAAGACTTTTTCCAAGATCTTATATGGAAGGATTAAAGATCAACTAGAAAAATAATTAGGAGAATACCAAGGAGGCTTTAAACCCTGAAGTAGTTGTGCTGAACAGATCATCACTCTAAAATTAATAATGGCATACTACAAAAAACAAAACAAGCCTAAAAATAACATTTGTTGACTTTAAATAGGCATATGATTGTAAACATAGACCTTCAATATTAAAAATGTTATGGAATTTTGGACTCTATCCTAAATTAATTAAACTGATAGAACTTGCTTTAACTAATACCATATCAAAAGCAAAGTTTAGAGGAGTAGTTTCTGAACCATTTTTTATTAAAACAGGTTTAAGACAAGGAGACTGTTTATCACCATTACTATTTAATTGTGCATTAGAATTTATAATAAGGGAATAGTACAAGGTCAACCCAAAGAACATAAAAAGTTGGAAGCTCTAAACAAAATTTAACTGTTTAGGATTTGCTGATGACCTTGTTCTATTGTCAAACAATATTCAGGAAACTCAACACCAAATTAAATCTCAACAGGAAATAGCACAAAAAATAGGTCTTACAATAAATATCCTTTGAAATAACTGAGATCATGTTTACACATCCTCCCCCACTGGTAAATAAAATAACAATTAATTGATGGGCAAGAAATCAAAACTGTTGATAAATTGAAGTATTTAGGAGAAATCATAACTTACACAGCCAAAAATAACTTATGGTAGTGAAACCACTTTTAAAACTACTAATACAGCTGAAACAGACAAAATACTTAAGACAGAAAGAATAATAATTAGAACATGTATAAAAAAACAGTATCGAGTTAATGGACAAAGGAGAATAGCATCAAATAAAACAGTTTATAAGGAAATTGAACCAGTATTGAGCATGATTAGGAAAAAACATATATCATTCTTTGGACATCTTATCAGAACACCTGACACCAAAATTAGCAGAAGAATAATTGAAAAATTATGGAATAGCAAGACCAAGATTAAATGGATCACAGAAAGTAAGGAGGATATTAAAGAACTACAAATAACAATAGATGATCTCAAAAACCAAACAGAAAATATTAAGACACTTCAAGACACACACACTAGGCTACAGACCAGGATCAGTAAAAGGTCTAATGGGAGGATATTTTCAACAGAACAAAGGAAGGCAGCATCTTTCAGAATGAAAACCTATTGGGCTGATAGGACATCAAGAAATCCTTTGTATAACTGATTACGGTGGTCCAAAGTAGGCCATAAAATGTAAAATAAAAATAAAATAATTATTATTTCAGTTAAGCAGTCTTCAATTTGAAGTGTGATGTAAAAAGAAAGGAAATGACAACAACAATATACTGTGTTCAGTTTACCTCAATTAGGTAAGTCTTAAGAACATTGGTATATGAAAGTTTTTCAATTTTTTAACAATATTAAAGCAAGAGCTTGTAAAGAATTAAGTCTATAGACTGCTATCAAAAAGTAAGTAAAATAATAAAGAAACAAAACCCACCCAAAGATATGGGAATAGTACCCTGAGTACCCTGAGGTGTAACAACAGGCTGTGCTGGTGTACTAGCTCGTGTAGCCTGAGGAATCTTATGTGACCGTGACTCCAGGATGGCAGCAATCCCACAACTACAGTCCTCTTGCGTCGGGAGGACAGGCCGATTTTCAACAGCTCCATCACCAGTACTGCTCAGAAAGGGATCTGAAATAAGAAAGTTAACAAAAGAGAAAGAACATGGAATATTCTCTCCAAATTAGCTACCAATACCCACCAAATAAATAACAGAAAGGAACAAACAAGTGACAAATCAAGATACTAATACCAATATAAATGGTCCATTATTGGACATTATAAATTTTCCAGCTAACTCATTCCTGGTTGCCAGCATTTCACCCCCATGTGCTAAGTTGGGCTCATCAGTTGGTACTTAGCACACCCACCAAGACGCACGGCTAGTGCATACCGTGGAGGCCACTGCGTAGGCTACTTGGAGCCACCGGCAATGCCAATGCACTATGAAAGACTTTGTCTCATTACCAAAAATTGATGCCTGCTTGGCCAACCAGGAATAATAAAGAATAATAATAATAATAAAGAAACAAAACCCACCCAAAGGAATGAGTTAGCTGGAAAATTTATAATGTCCAATAACGGACCATTTATATTGGTATTATAAATTTACTCATTCGGGACAAATATTTCAGGTTCCCTATGGGTATCAACATCTGTATCAAATCAAGATTGCAGAAAGATAGGAAAATTATTAGGAAAATACAATAGGATAGATACTATGACAGGTCAGCATCAGGAGAGGGAGCAACAGAAAAGGAGAAAAGGACAAATATGAAAGCACACAAGGACAATCTTCTCATCTTCATATACTGTCGTCTTCAAATACGTAGGCTCTCTTGTCCAATTGAGAGAAATCAATCAATGATTCCACCTAATCGATACTACTTATTTGCCTTTGGCAAACTAAAAACTGTAGGACATGTTTCATCTAGTGACTAGACATTGTCAACTACATCTTGTTTAGGTTTGTTATTTACAAGAAGTAAGGACATATTCATCTCTTCTTAATCCTAAAAAGACATTTGAAAACCTGAGGAATAATTAACTTAGCTCCAACTAAAGGAATGTGTCATGGAGGGAGAGAGAGGGGGGGGGGGGCTGCAGGGGAGGGATGGGTGAAACCATCAAATTATGGTTAATTTCTTTTCAACAGTTGAAATGGCTTATAGTTAAAAATACTTTCAATGACATATTCAACATAGTTTTAAAAATTAAGTAGTCCTTATGATAGTATGAGTCTTAGATATTATGGGAATGTGATGAGATGTTATCATCTTACGACACCGGAACTTGTTTGAAAAAAATTAAATTTAAAAAAAGTTATATTATGCGTGCGCGCCGGCCTCTCACCGCTGAATACCGTGGTTCAAATCACGGTCACTCCATGTGAGGTTTGTGCTGGACAAAGCGGAGGCAGAACAGATTTTTCTCCGGGTGCTCCGGTTTTCCTCGTCATCTTTCATTCCAGCAACACTCTCCATTAACATTTCATTTCATCTATCAGGCATTTATCATTGCTCTGGAGGAGTGTGACAGGCTTTGGCAGCTGGCACATTTCCTATCCTTGCCACTAGATGGGGGTTTCATTCATTCCATTCCTGACCCGGTGGAATGACTGGAAACAGGCTGTGGATTTTCATATACGGTATGTGCCAAAATATTCAGTACTCATTTGCGTGCAGTGTGCATGCGCACACCTGAGCGTCTGCGTGTTGTTACGTCGCCATTGTTAGTTGTGGATGATAGGAAAACTTAAAACGGTCCACCTTTTCAATACAAAAATGTTATAGATTATTTATAACATGTATTTGTACTTGGAACTAGTTTCAACGCTGGTTTGCGTCATCATCAGCCAAAATGTGGGAATAGGCAAACATGTAGGCATTTATATTACACAAGGCGTTACATTAAACAATACACATCTTACAAGGAGATAAAAACAGGGACGAGTATAGAAACAAATGAATCGTTGAGAAAACAAAAGTTATACATATTAAAAATAACCTTAACCACACATCTTGCAGTGCGAAAGTGTTCTTCTTGAATGATTCCTGAATATAAAACACACGTGCACACATTTCTGAAGAGCCAGCAGGCAGGACAAAGTAAAGTGAAACCTTAAGAGTTCTCATTTTCTATGTTCTGACTAACTAATGAAGCCTCCCTTGAGTTCCTGATAAACATACAAAACAGGAAATTCTCCTTCACTCTCAACAATAGCTATAAAGACCAACTGTAAAATTTCATTTTAAATATTGTGCAGAGACGTGAAAGCATGATTTTGAACATGATATTACTCCTTCATATAACCCAGTTTTTTACAAGGTGTTACATTAAATCATACACATCTTACGAGGAGATAAAAACAGGGACGAATGTAGGAACACATGCATCATTGAGAAAGCAAAGTTATGCATATTAAAAATAAGCTTAACCACACAACTTGCAGTGCGAAAATATTTGCCTTGAATGATTCCTGAATACAAAACGCACGCGCACACACTTCTAAAGAGCCAGCAGGCGGGGAAAAAGTAAGGTGAAACCTTAAGAGTTCTTCTGAGAAGAGTTCATCATTCTTTCTATGATCTGACTAACTAATGAAGTCTCCCTTGAGTTCCTGATAAACGTACACAACAGGAAATTAAACAATACACATCTTACAAGGAGATGAAAACAGGGAAAGTTATACATATTAAAAATAACCTTAACCACACATCTTGTAGTGCGAAAATATTCGTCTTGAATGATTCCTGAATACAAAACACACGCGCACACATTTCTGAAGAGCCAGCAGGCAGGAAAAAGTAAAGTGAAACCTTAAGAGTTCTTCTGAGAAGAGTTCATCATTTTTTCTATGTTCCGACTAACTAATGAAGTCTCCCTTGAGTTCCTGATAAACATACACAACAGGAAATTCTCCTTCACTCTCAACAATAGCTATAAAGACCAACGGTAAATTTCATTTTAAATATTGTGCAGGGACGTGAAAGCATGATCTTGAATATAATATAACTCCTTCATCTAATCCAATTTTTTTTGTTGTTGTTCCTCCCCATCAACAAGATGTTCAGGTTAGGACAAACAAACTTTGGTTACAAAATGAACTAAAATTTCTCTATAAGAAAAAGTCGTTTTTAAATCATCGCTTATATGAAACTCACGTAGAGACAGCCACCTTACTCTCAAATGCTCAGTGGAATCTTTTTCAAGACGAAGTCCAAATCAAGTTGTTCAATATTTTGTCCAAAAAACAGATAACACTAGAGAAAAAACTTGTAGCACTTAAAAATAAGGAAAAACACAACAACTCCCCGCCAAAGCCTAACAGCAAACCTAACCTCGCTAATGACACTCTACAACAATTCCACCCACCAGTAATTAATCTTTCCACCACCAACTTAGATGAGGACGATATAAGAATTCTTTCGAAAGGTCCAAAGCACAACTGGCCTTGTTTCAACTCGGCCCTTACAGCCTCCAAACTCGTAGTTGAATCAGAAGTTGCTATCAGCAAAATGCCATATGAACTACAAGACGAACTCAGAATGGACGTAAAAAAACAATTAAACAAAAGTTTTTTCTCAAAAAATCGCACTGCGACCCCTATCACCAAAATCAACAAAGACTCCCTTACTGAAAGAAAACAAATTCTCAATCTTAAAAAGAAAGTCAAAGACAACCACCTCATCATTACAAAGGCCGACAAAGGCAACACAACAGTCATTATGGATAAAACAGATTACATTCAAAAAACCAAAACTTTCTTAGATAATGACTCCTTCTCAATAGTTAAGAAGGACCCAACACAATCAATTCAAAGGCAATTGAAACAAATTCTAAAGAACACTTCTTTTCTCCTCACTGAACAAGAAAAACAGAAGTTAATTACTATGAACCCAGGCCTACCAACAGCTAAAGCACTACCCAAAATCCACAAAACCGGTGTCCCTATTCGACCCATAATAAACTACAGACCAAGCCCCTTATATAAATTATCTCAATTTATCCAACAATTTCTTAATAAACATTATAAATTCTCATCAAATAAATCCATCAGGAACACTGCAGAATTAGTGAACAAACTAAACAGTTTCAAGCTTCAACCATATCATTCAATGCACTCCTTTGATATAGTCAACATGTATCCCAGTATAAACACCAACTCATTATTCCCGATCATCGAAAAGAACTTACTTGCTAACAATCAACTAAGTAAGCTAGAAGTTCAAGACTTTATGACCATATTAAGATTACTAATTAACAATAACTACTTCACATTCGATAAGATCATTTACAAACAAGATGGTTTGGCTATGGGTTCACCAGCCTCAGGAATTTTAGCAGAGATCTACCTTGATTTCCTAGAGCACACCGCCATCGACAATAACATCAAATTTGCTAATATCCAATTCTGAGCTAGGTACATAGATGACACATTTATAATCCTAGATGAACGCTCCATAGACGCACCATCCACCCTCAAAAACCTTAATAATATTGATCATGACATTAAATTTACCTTAGAATCAGAGACAAACAACTCCATCCACTTCCTAGACCTAACAATCAATAGGCACCCCTCTTCGTTCACATATAGTATCTATAGAAAGCCCACTCAAACGGCCACTACTATAAGAAATGACTCACTACACCCCCAAACACACAAAGCGGCTACATATAATAGCTTAGTAGACCGAGCATTCAAAATTCCGATGTCAAGAAAAAACTTAAATAAAGAATTGAACACCATTCGCTCTATAGCAAAATTCAATGGTTATAATGAATCCTTTATTGAAAGAATAATCAATAAATTCAGACACCGCCCAAAAACCACCCTAATAAAAGACAATACTAGCACAGCCACGTTTTCCACATTTACCTTCAATAAAGAAATTTACAACGTCACCAACGTTTTTAAAAAACACAACGTTCAAATAGCCTTTCGTACTAACAATAGAAGCACAGAGATCCTACACAACTCTTCATCAATAAATAAAAGTAGTCCTTTTTCTAAATCAGGTGTATATAGGTTTTCTTGCCAAGACTGCAAAAGTTCTTACCTAGGGCAAACAGGACGCAGCTTTAAAATCAGATATGCAGAACATGTCAATGCCATAAAACATAACCGTTTTTCCGCGGTCGGCCTACATATAAAAGAATTTAAGCACAACTTTACTGAAATAAATCAAGATCTTGAGGCATTAGATATTCTAAACAAAGGTTCTTTCTTAGACGTCACTGAAAACCTCTATATTCATTTAGACCAATATTTCAATCCCAACCTAAACTTAAATGATATCTCAGAGAAACCAAAGATCCTATTCGACTTTCTCATTGAATTTTTCAAAAACATGAATATCCCGAAAAACAGATCTGTCTTTCAGATTATGCATAATACTTTGTCATGCCACACACTTTCACCACATCACCCTCCATACTTCCCCTCCTTCCACTCCTCCTCCCCTACCGCTCCTCCCCTCTCCCCTCCTAACCCAACAACGGCCGCTCCCCAGACCTAAACTATCCAACACGCTCTGTTCCTCTTCATCCCGCGCCATAGCGTTACCACCTCATGTCCCGCAATAAACATCATAGAAACCTGCCCCCACCCTACACGTAACGCTGCAACAATACACCACAAATACTGGCACAGTCATCCTCCAAACTCTCAACAACGTATTCCTTTATACCTATTTTATATTCTTGTCGAGCTGAATACCGGACCTGTGAAGATTACAAGATTATTTTGTGCATCTACAGAATGGTGTGTTAATGAAGCTATGTAATATAGAGAGAGACTTTCAAATGTGGTTAAATGAAGAAGTTATATCATGTTCAAGATCATGCTTTCACATCTCTGCACAGTATTTAAAATACAATTTACCGTTGGTCTTTTATAGCTATTGTTGAGAGTTAAGGAGAATTTCCTGTTGTGTATGTTTATCAGGAACTCAAGGGAGACTTCATTAGTTAGTCGGAACATAGAAAAAATGATGAACTCTTCTCAGAAGAACTCTTAAGGTTTCACTTTACTTTTTCCTGCCTGCTGGCTCTTTAGAAACGTGTGCGCGTGAGTCTTGTATTCAGGAATCACTCAAGGCAAATATTTTCGCACTGCAAGTTGTGTGGTCAAACTTATTTTTAATATGTATAATTTTTGCTTTCTCAACAATGCATTTGTTTCTACATTCGTCCATGTTTTTATCTCCTCGTAAGATGTGTATTGTTTAATGTAACACCTTGTATAAAAAATTGGGTTAAATGAAGGAGTTATATTATATTCAAGATCATGCTTTCACGTCCCTGCACAATATTTAAAATGAAATTTACCGTTGGTCTTTATAGCTATTGTTGAGAGTGAAGGAGAATTTCCTGTTGTGTATGTTTATCAGGAACTCAAGGGAGACTTCATTAGTTAGTCGGAACATAGAAAAAATGATGAACTCTTCTCAGAAGAACTCTTAAGGTTTCACTTTACTTTTTCCTGCCTGCTGGCTCTTCAGAAATGTGTGCGCGTGTGTTTTGTATTCAGGAATCATTCAAGACGAATATTTTCGCACTACAAGATGTGTGGTTAAGGTTATTTTTAATATGTATAACTTTCCCTGTTTTCATCTCCTTGTAAGATGTGTATTGTTTAATTTCCTGTTGTGTACGTTTATCAGGAACTCAAGGGAGACTTCATTAGTTAGTCAGATCATAGAAAGAATGATGAACTCTTCTCAGAAGAACTCTTAAGGTTTCACCTTACTTTTTCCCCGCCTGCTGGCTCTTTAGAAGTGTGTGCGCGTGCGTTTTGTATTCAGGAATCATTCAAGGCAAATATTTTCGCACTGCAAGTTGTGTGGTTAAGCTTATTTTTAATATGCATAACTTTGCTTTCTCAACGATGCATGTGTTCCTACATTCGTCCCTGTTTTTATCTCCTCGTAAGATGTGTATTATTTAATGTAACACCTTGTAAAAAACTGGGTTATATGAAGGAGTTATATCATGTTCAAAATCATGCTTTCACGTCTCTGCACAATATTTAAAATGAAATTTTACAGTTGGTCTTTATAGCTATTGTTGAGAGTGAAGGAGAATTTCCTGTTTTGTATGTTTATCAGGAACTCAAGGGAGGCTTCATTAGTTAGTCAGAACATAGAAAATGAGAACTCTTAAGGTTTCACTTTACTTTGTCCTGCCTGCTGGCTCTTCAGAAATGTGTGCACGTGTGTTTTATATTCAGGAATCATTCAAGAAGAACACTTTCGCACTGCAAGATGTGTGGTTAAGGTTATTTTTAATATGTATAACTTTTGTTTTCTCAACGATTCATTTGTTTCTATACTCGTGCCTGTTTTTATCTCCTTGTAAGATGTGTATTGTTTAATGTAACGCCTTGTGTAATATAAATGCCTACATGTTTGCCTATTCCCACATTTTGGCTGATGATGACGCAAACCAGCGTTGAAACTAGTTCCAAGTACAAATACATGTTATAAATAATCTATAACATTTTTGTATTGAAAAGGTGGACCGTTTTAAGTTTTCCTATCATCCTTTCTCAGTTCAATACGGACAAAAATGAAATTCCTAGGTTTAAATTAAATTGTTAGTTGTGTAAAGAACGTTGTGCACTGTGATTAGAAGTGACAATGGGTCTCGCGATAGAGGAAAAAGTGTTTATAGTGGAGTATTATTTTCGCTTGTATGGAAACGGTTATCAAGGTGGGCCGAGTTTAAAGTTAGTGGCGGAACAATGTCGTGAACACTTCAATAATCCAGCACCTAGCAACACAGTTATGCTATCTATTGTTAAAAAATTTCATTGTACGGGTAGTGTATTGTATCAATGCAAGGGAAGGTCTGGTAGGCCAGTAACTGTGTCTACAAATGAAAAACATGGGCGTGTTCTCAATCAGGTATTGCAGTCTCCAAAGCGAAGTCTCTGGCGAACAGCCCTGAAATTAAACATCAGCCCTACGTCACTTCGACGATTGTTTAAAGATGTAGGTGGATTTCCCTACCGAATACGGGTTGAGCAACGATTGACGGAGCACGATAGGCATGTCAGGGTGGAATAGTGTGCACGATTTTGGCCTTGGTGTACGAGGATGCAGATTTATTGTTCAACGTGTGGTTCTCCGACGAAAGTCACATTCACTTGGATGGTTTATCAATCGCCAAACAACTCGCTTTCTTAGTTTCAAGAGGCTAGGCACTATAGTCCAGAAACCGCTACATAGTGTGCGTGTGACGATTTGGTGTGGAGTGTCAGGAATTGGTGTGCTAGGTCCATATTTCACAGAGAATGATGATGGTGCACCTCTTACTGTTAAACAGGAACGATATAGGAACATGGTGATCAGGCCATTTATTCAGGATCTAAGAAGGTTTTGTCATGCCAGGAACAAGCAGATGAATAGACAGTGGTTCCAACAAGACGGGGCGACCTGCCACACCGCTCGACAGACTATGGCTATGCTGCAAGAAACCTTTCCAGGACGAGTAATTTCCTGCAGGGCTGAGTTCCCCTACCCATCACATTCCCCCAATCTCACACCACCTGATGCTTACGTGTGGGGAATGTTAAAGGAGCAAATTTTCAACTGTCCAGATCCACCCAAAACTGTGCCTGCATTACGTCAGAAGATCGTCTCGTTCTTCGGGACTCTGCAGCAACGTATGTTCCAGAATATGTTGGAAAATCTGCGTGATCGTTACGGACACTGCCTACAGCACAATGGAGCACATTTTGAACATTTACACTATCATCTCGATAAGTAAGGTAATGACAATAAGACTCATATAATTTCTAGTACTGTATATTTTGGCGCATACTGTATTATGCGTGAGTTCACAAAATTTATAACCACATTGGAGTTGGCATTCCATAGGAGAATCTTAAGGGTTGTTTGGCATTAGACTGCATTTGCATTAAAAAATAAAATTTCAAACAAGATCCAGTGTCATAAGAAGATAACGCATCACATTCCCAGAATATCTGAGACTCACGCTATCATAAAGACTACGTAATTTTTAAGACTACATTGAATATTACATTAAAAGTTCTTTTAGCTATAGGCTATTTTAACTATTAAAAACAAATTTTAAATAATTTGATAGTTTCACCCATTCCTCCCCTCCCCACCTCTTTCCATAACACATTCCCTTAGTTTGAGCTAAGTTAATTATTTTTAAGGTTTTCAAATGTCTTTTTAAGATTAAGAAGAGATGAATATGTCCTTAATTCTTGTAAATAACATACCTAAACAAGACGTAGCTGATGATGTCCAGTAACTAGGCAAAACATGTACTACAGTTTTTAGTTTGCCAAAGGCAAAGAAATAGTATCGATTAGGTGGAATCATCGATTTATTTCTCTCAATTGTATGTCACATCAATACAGATCATGAGGATGATAGTTTGCAACGACTCACTCGTCATCAATCTCAATTCTTCTACATCTATTTCTTCTCAGCCTCTGACCACCTGTATTACAATAATTTTTATCTCTTCCCCTTTCCTGAGTTTAAACTCTTAGCACAGATGGCAGTCAAGATCAAGGTGTCTAGGAGTTGATAGTTTCTATTTTGTCCCAACAGGCAAATGCTGCATAAAGTGACAAGCTTATAACATATTTGTTGTGATATAGGTGGCCAGGAAGACCAAGGCTTCTTGAGCTCATTGTTATATGTTATTTCCCAGAATACTTCATAGAGGTACAAATGCTGTTTTCATGTAGTACTGTGCAGTGTGTATGTGTATACGGCACATCACTGCTGCGGCTATTAATTGCGGGTGTACCTGCATACATAAAATCAGACAGGGGTTCATTCGATGTTTTCCTTGTACTTAAGGAACACTAATAAAATCAGATTAGAGATGCTTACATTGATTTCATTCTCCATTTATGAATGTAGGAAGATTGTGGAGAGTTTATTATTGAAATTGTTCTCAAAATTAATAAATGGTTTCCAGTGACTGATATTGAGCTCATTCTGAACTAACATCACTAGCTCACTGGCTAAATTACAATTACTCAATTTTTGAAGCTGATTGATATTTCTCATAAACTGTCACTATCAGATGAGATGAAAAATTTAATTGTCTCTAATATGCAAGATATGAAGGGCTTGTAGCAATAACATATAAGGCCATAAACAGGAATACATTTCTTTGGATCTATACCACTTTCTGAAACTTATTTTATGCAATCACAGGACAACTTGTTTTAAACTTAATCAAATGAATTCACAACAGAAGAGCAAACATCTCCTTTACAAGGGAGACAAAGTAACCCCCAAACACTTTACACAAAATATACTTCCAAACCAAACCAACGTCCATAGCGCAACAGCCCCGAATGGGTGTGGCCTATCAAGAGACCACTGCTCAGCCGGAATGCCAGCAGATTACAAGGTATCGCGTGGTCGGCACGACTAATCCTCTTGGCCATTATTCTTGGCTTTCTAGACCAGGGCCGCTATCTCACCATCAGATGGCTCCTCAATTCTAATCGCATAGGCTGAGTGGACCTTGAACCAGCCCTAAAATCCAGGTAAAAATCCCTGACCTGGCTGGTAATCAAACCCAGCACTTCCAGCTAAGAGGCAGGCATGCTATTCCTACACCGTCGGGCCAGCCATAACATACTCCCACACACCAAAATTACTGATAATAGCATTGAATATATAAGAAGCATGAATATACTGCAATTTATGTTTAAAAGAAAATGGTTAAGCAAATTATTACCTAAGCGTGCTTAAAGTTTTATACACTCCACAGTGCAATTTAACAAATTCTAAGTCATTAAATGAACTAGGGTTTCACTATACATTACATACACACATATGTTATCATTATAGACTGTTATGCCTTTCAGTGTTCAGTCTGCAAGCTTCTGTGAATATACTACATGTTGCCACAATCCTCTATTTGCGACTAGTGCTGTGGCCTCATTTAGTTCTATACCCTCTTTAAATCGTTAGAAACTAAGTCTAACCATCATCATCTTGGTCTCCCCCTACTTCTCTTACCCTCCATAACAAAGTCCATTATTCTCCTAGGTAACCTATACTCCTCCATTCGCCTCACATGATTCCACAACCGAAGCTGGTTTATGCCTACAGCTTCATCCATTGAGTTCATTCTTAACTTAGCCTTTATCTTATTATTCCGAGTACCCTCCTGCCATTGTTCCCACAACCGAGCTCGACAGCTGCAGTTGCTTAAGTGCGGCCAGTGCCCAGTATTCGGGAGATAGTGGATTCAAACCCCACTGTCGGCAACCCTGAAGATGGTTTTCCGTGGTTTCCCATTTTCACACTAGGCAAATGCTGGGGCTGTACCTTAATTAAGGCCACAGTTACTTCCTTCCCACTCCTAGCCCCTTCCTGTCCCATCGTCGCCATAAGACCTATCTGTGTCAGTGTGACATAAAGCAACTTGCGAAAAAAAAAAATGTTCCCACCTGTTTGTATCAGCAATCATTCTCGCTACTTTCATGTCTGTTACTTCTAACTTATGAATAAGATATCCTGAGTCCACCCAGCTTTCGCTCCCGTAAAGCAAAGTTGGTTTGGAAACAGACTGATGTAAAGATAGTTTCATCTGGGAGCTGACTTCCTTCTTACAGAATACTGTTGATCGCAACTGCGAGCTCACTGCATCAGCTTTACTACACCTTGATTCAATCTCACTTACTATATACCATCCTGGGAGAACGCACAACCTAAATACTTGAAATTATCTACCTGTTCCAGCTTTGAATCACCAATCTGACCAGTGGTGGTGGGCTCTCAGGAGCACGGGAGCACGTGAACACCCAATGTTAATACATATTCACACATTCATGGATAATTTATAACTTCCCTTTCTTTCGACCTGATTTCGACAATTGATCGAAATCATTTGACTTATATCGCAGCTCCGTTACACCGACAGTAGTTCGTTTTGACTGACAGTGCAGCGAGCACACTGGATAATGCGCTATTGTGCTGAAGACTATACGCATGCGCAAAGCAGATGACGTCATGGTTTACGCACTGATATTCCCATTAGCGAGGAGCACGGTAAGGTACATGCCTTGCCGTCTAGAGCCACCCTCAACCCAGTGGCAGTATTACAGTTGACCACAAGGGTCCACAACCTTCCCTATTACAGTTAGCCACAGCCTCCCAGGAGCTACTACTGCATTACATTACCGGCATATTTTGCTAGTAATTCTGAACAGGCATTTTCTAGCTCATTGTCAACAGGTGTTTGTAATCGTGGGAAGAAGTTTGCTTTACCGTATGACTGGAAAATCTTTTCAAGTGAAATCAATTTGTGTGTTGTGTTTTGCTTCTGTGTTTGTATGGTTTGTGACCATGGTATTCTTTGTGTACGAGGAAATGAATTCGGTTCAGGTAATTTTAACCAGTGAAATACTAACCTATCAGGATAAGTTAGAAATTAAAAGGCTTGGATCGGACAGACTAGATATGATTATCGAAAAAGTCACAAAACTGACAAACGTGAGTATTGGCATAAGTTTAAGAGAGAAGTGTACCAAACACGCAAGTGGCTCTGTGGATGTAGATCTAGGAATGCGCTTTTTTGTTTGCCCTGTTTATTGTTCAACAAAGAAGTGTATGGAATTCAGCTGGGTGCACAGACCTTGCTTATTTGAGTGAAAAAATAAATAAACATAAAAATTATCATGTACACAAAAACACGAGTATTGAATTCTCTATGCTAGGCCATGTCTATATCACCACGCAGCTGGATTCCACTTACTGTGAATCGATTAAGAAACATAATCAGCAAATCGATGCAAATAGGTATATACTGTCCAGATTAATCAACTGTAATCTATTAGTTTCATGGTCCGTATTGATAGTTCAAGTACAAGTATGAAGGATGAGTTCTCCACCTAATCAATACTTTATTTTACATAGTGTCAATATTATTTACATAAAAACAGTACCGGTTTCGACCCGTAAATAGGTCATCTTCAGCTGCTAAAGAACCTACTTAATAGCGACTGTACAGAATAAATACTACTGAAATTAAAATTAAACAAGAATGCCATTAAATAAACATGATACCACTATTCTAAAATTACTTAATGTTAAGATATATACATATGGTACAGTTTTGGGGTTAAGGGGGTTATTTTCAAATATTACATTTACTGAGGCTGGAATCGGATACAGTTCTTAGAGTTAATCAAGAATCACTGATATTCGGATGTCAAGTTATCTGTGTTATCTGTAAAGAAAAATGGCCGAGAGGATACGTCGTGCTAACCACACGACACCTCGTAACCTGCAGACCACCAAGCTGAACAGCAGTCGCTTGGTAGGCCATGGAGTTTGGTTTGGTTCTGCACTAACACCCAGGTGAACTTCATGCTGTTTAAAAACCAAGAATAATGCTCACATCCTCCAATATTTGCAGTGTAGTACGTAGGTGGTTTGAAAAGTTCTTGGAATGTACTAGAATTAAGTATCTTACCTCGGTGGAACTGCTTTTATTTTTCAACATAGTCTCCCTGTAGACTAATGCATTTGGTCCAGCGATGTTCCAATGCCTTGATTCCATCTCGAAAATGAGATTCCTCCAGGCCTGCAGAATACCTCTCCAATTCGGCTGTCAGTTCTTCCCTTGTTCAAAATCTCCGTACACCGAGGAAAAGTTTCAGCTTGGGGAATAGATAAAAGTCTGATGGTGCCAAATCAGGTGATTAAAGGTGGATGTGGCAACAATTCGTACCCCAGGTCATGAAGTTTTGCCATGGCAATAACACTTGTGTGCGGCGGAGCGTTGTCCTGATGAAAGATGACCTTTTTCGTTGCCAAACCAGGCCTTGTTTCGTGTATCCCTTCCTGTAGTTGGTCTAGGAGGTTTACATAGTATTGCCCCATAATTGTTTGGCCAGTAGGAAGATAATCTATCAGCAGAATGCCTTTTGCATCCCAGAAAACCGAGACCATGACCTTTCCGGCCGAACGCACTGCCTTTGCTTTCTTTGGTGGTGGTGAATCAGCATGTTTCCACTGCTTTGACTGCTGTTTTGTCTCTGGGGTATAGTAGTGGACCCAAGTTTCATCTGTAGTCACAAAACGGCGCCAAAAATCTTGTTGGTTGCACTGAAAAAAGGCCAGACTTTGTTCGGACATTTCCAATCTGGTGCGTTTATTGTCCAATGTCAAGAGCTGCGGCATCCATCTTGCGGATAATTTTTCATACCCAATTGTTCGGTTAAAATATAATATACCCATTCAGAAGACATCCGTACAGCTTCAGCAATCTGCCGCTCTTTCAGTCGACGATCCTCCATGAACATTTTATGCACTTTTGCGATAAATTCTGGGGTCGTAACACTTTTTGGCCGTCCACTACGCGGATCATCATCCAAGCTCTCCTGACCAAATTTAAACTTGCTGGTCCACTTGGCAAGAGTTGAAAATGAAGGAGCAGAGTCCCCCAGTGTGTTCTGAAAGTCGGCATGAATTTCCTTTGCTTTCATACCTTTCTTTACAAAGTATTTAATCACTGCTCGAATCTCAGTTTTTTCCATTGTCACAAATCACTAGGCGGGAACAACAACAAAGAGTTGTCACTACCACACTCCTGCAGCTAGAGCACTGACGCGCCACGTGTTCACTCACAAAGGATGTGTGATTATTGTGCGGGAACCTCGTTGCTCTAGCACTGACATCTAGCTGTGATTCCGAGAACTTTTCAAACCATCCTCGTAAAGTTATTATGAATTTTACTTTTGTTCTACACTAACAGATTAGTCTTGTATAAAATTTATCCTCAGTTACAGGGGTTCTACCAAATTATTTGTGCAGAAGGAACCATACAAGGAACTGTTAGTGAAATGATTTATGTACCTATGTTACTTTTTTGCTGACTTGAGACATGAACAAAAATATTGTTATGAACCCCCTAAAAATTTTGTCACGAGTCGCCACTGAATCTGATAATCATTTCTGTTGAATTTCGTTCCTACTGACATCAATTTAGTCTTCAAAAGGCTAATTTTCATACCCTACTCATTGCACCTATTTTCAAGTTCCAAGATATTAGACTGCAGGCTTTCGGCACAATCTGCCATTAAGACCAAGTCGTCAGCATATGCCAAGACTGCTTACTACATTTCCACCTAACCGAATCCCTCCCTGCCTTTTTATACCTTTCAGCAGATGATCCATGTAAACTACGAACAGCAAAGGTTAAAGATTAGAGCCTTGTCTAACCCTGAACCAAGAACTCATTCTACCATCAATTCTCACAGAAGCCCAATTGTCAACATAAATGCCTTTGATTGATTTTAATAATCTACCTTTAATTCCATGGTCCCCAGTATGGCGAACACCTTGTCCCTTGGTACCCCGTCATATGCTTTCTCTAGATCTACGAAACGTAAACACAGCTGTCTAGTCCTCTTGTAGCATTTTTCAATTACCTGGCGCATACTGAAAATCTGATCCTGACAGCCTCTCTGTGGTCTGAAACCACACTGGTTTTCATCCAATTTCCTCTCAACGACTGATCGCACCCTTCCTTCCAAAATTCCAGTGAATACTTTGCCTGGTATACTAATCAATGAGATACCTCGATAGTTGTTGCAATCCTTCTTGTTCCCTTGCTTATAGATAGGTGCAATTACTGCTCTTGTCCAATCTGAAGGTACCTTACCAACACTCCATGCTAATGTTACTACACTATGAAGCCATTTCATCCCTGCCTTCCCACTATACTTCACCATTTCAGATCTAATTTCATCTATTCCTGCTACTTTATGACAATGGAGTTTATTTACCATCCTTTCCACTTCCTCAAGCATAATTTCACCAACATCATTTTCCTCCTCCCCATGAGTCTGCCTGTTCACAACATCACCAGGATGACTTCCTTTTACGATGAGAAGATGTTCAAAATATTCCCACCACCTCTCCAGTGATTCCTTGGGATCTATTATCAGTTCACCTGAATTACTCAAAACATTGTTCATTTCATTTTTCCCTCCCTTCCTAAGATTCTTTATTACTGTCCAGAAAGGTTTCCCTGCTGCTTGACCTAGCTTTTGCAGGTTATAACCAGAAACTTCCCCCGACTGGTTTTTTGGATTCAACAACTATTTGTTTCGCTCTGTTTCTTTCATCTATGTACAATTCCCTGTCTGCATCAGCCCTTGTTTGGAGCCATTTCTGATAGGCCTTCTTTTTACATTTACAAGCAGCTCTTACTTCATCATTACACCAAGATGTTCGCCTTTTCCCATCTTTACACAGAGTTGTTCCTAGGCATTCCCTTGCTGTTTCTAATACAGCATCCTTGTATGCCACCCATTCTCTTTCTATATCCTGAACCTGCTTACTGTCCACTGTTCGAAACTTCTCACTAATCATATCCATGAACTTCTGTCTAATTTCCTTGTCCTGGAGATTTTCTACCCTTATTCCTTTGCAGACTGATTTCACTTTCTCTATCCTAGGCCCAGAGCTAGATCACTACAGATCATATAGTGGTAAGTATCATCGAAAAATCCCTGGAAATCTTGTACATTCCTAAGAGACTTCCTGAATTTGAAGTCGGTTAAGATATAGTCTATTATGGATCTGGAAACCCTAGCCTCCCATGTGTAATGGTGAATAGCCTTATGCTTGAAGAATGTATTTGTAACTGCTAAACGCATACTAGAACAGAAGTCCAGCAAACGCTTCCCATTTCCATTAGCTTCCATATCTTCGCCACATTTACCAATCACCCTTTCATATCCTTCAATTCTATTTCCAACTCTCATACTGAAATCGCCCACTAGCACTATCCTATGCTTGCTGTTGACCCTGACTATGATGTCACTCACTGCTTCACTAAACTTGTCAACTTCATCCTCATCTGCACCTTCACATAGTGAATACACTGAGACAATTCTCATCCTAATTCCTCCAACTGCCAAATTTACCCACATCATTCACTCATTTATGTGCCTAACAGAAACTATGTAGGGTGGAATGGTATTCCTGATAAATAGCCCTATCCCATACTCTGCCCTTCCCTTTCTAACACTCGTCAAGTATACTTTATAATCTCCTATCTCTTCCTCATTATCTCCCCTTACCCGAATATCACTTACTCCTAGCACATCAAGATGCAACCTCTTTGCTGACTCAGCCGGTTCTACTTTCTTTCTTCCATAAGCCCCATTAATACAGATAGCTCCCAATCGAATTCCATTTAGTTCGCCAAGTTGTTTCCTAGGAGTCTCTCACCTGTCAAATAGGAGTGGGACTTTGTTACTCCCATAGGTCTGAGGATTGTTTAAAATGTTCTGAGCTCGGTAAATTCATGAAGCAGGATGTTACCCTACTTACACACACTCCTCTAGTGGGTTAGGGACCACCAGTGGATTGTATAATCCTAGCCGTCTGAGCACAAAGATGGCCATGACTCAGATGCCCACTCCCATTCCATAGGAACTGGTATTCCGACTCTCAGGACCACTTACTAGGCCACTCAGCCATTGCCCATGGTTCATGAACTAGGACGTGACTACAGTGACCCACACCATGAACCATGGTTTCACTATACAAAATGTAAAAATATTTTCTTACTACCAGTATGTCAATGAATCATACCACTTCCTGCTTTGCGACCAGCCACGCTGCGTCGTCGAGCGAACTCTGCCATATCCTGATACTGGTCCTCGAAGATGATGGGGAGGGTTGTAATATCCCCATCCAATTCTGTACACTGCACAGGAAGGGGAGGAAGAGTGGCTAAGTACCGCGATCGACGTACCATCTCCGACACAGCCAAATAATTCTGATAATTTGCGTCGTAGCAGCCAGCTGCTGATTGGCGAGGATTGTCCAGCACAAAAAAGGCTTCAGCAAACCGTTTCACCTAGAAAAGGCAACAATCAAGTACTCAATATCACTATACCCCATACATAATTTTAATCACATGTAAAACTTAAGATTCAGGAAGGATAGATCTTTTTGAGTGCTCATGGGCCAAATTTACCATTAATGAAGAACTGAAGTCAGAAGTTATAACATCTCTCTGTAACAACTTCCCAAGACCAATAATAGCACCCTAACATAGACACAAGTAGAGACTTTATGGAACTCAATAAATAAAGCTTATCTATAAACTAAAGCATTCAGAGTCTTAAATTCATACAATCTTTTGTTTGTCAACTGTCACTGTGCATTAGCGTTAGTGTACTGTAATAGTTTCCCCATCCATGTGGCATAGGTTTTTGTTCCAACTCTGCTACAAAGTTAAGACTATATTGAAGGACTGAATAATAAAAAATAATAATAATTTTAAAAAAGTAAATTAAAGAGCAAATTCAAAATGCAACAACAAGACAAGTCCAAGTAAAACCCTGTCAAAAGTCAGGCATGGGTGGTTTAGCCATTTAAAACTGCTGAAACTACACAGAACTGCCAGAAAATTGCTGGAAACAGTGATCGAAGGCAAAAATGGAAGGGTAGACTAAAAATAAGGTACCTTGATTAAAGATATGGAAAAACAAGGGCAGTAGTGGCAGCAAATTCATCAGGATCTCGATGGAAATGAAGAGCTATTGTACATAGCAATTGACCCAATGGAGTCTATGATGGTGTTGACTGATACACCCTTGCAGAGAAAGGAGCAGTTGAGTAATATTCTCAGGACTGTATATGTGCAAGGCATAGTAGCTGAGTGATATCATCAATAACTTCTCTCCACAGCAGCTGTGGTTCAAATCTCAATGAATGCATTTAGGATCATGAACAGAGAGTTACAGTTAAAAGGAGTAACCTGGGACATATCTTGAGCAGTTCCCAATTTTACCATCCACAGTTCTTTCACAGAAGGGAAGGTCAGAGGCAAAAGATGTAAAGGGTTCAAGAGAATATTGTGAGTATGCACCATAAACTAAATGTCGAAAGACAGCAACTAATCGCATAGAATTGCAACAATAATTTTTTTTTGCTACTTGCTGTACGTCGCACCGACACAGATAGGTCTTATGGCGACGATGGGATAAGAAAGGCCTAGGAGTGGGAAGGAAGCAGCTGTGGCCTTAATTAAGGTACAGCCCCAGCATTAGCCTGGTGTGAAAATGGGAAACCACGGATAACAATTTTCAGGGAACAATAATTGTAATGTTTCTTATATTTTAGGTCCCACCAACTACTTCTGACAGTTCTTGGAGACGCCAAGGTGCCGGAATTTTGTCCATTAGGAGTTCTTTTACGTGCCAGTAAATACACCAACACGAGGCTGACGTATTTGAGCACCTTCAAACACCACCAGACTGAGCCAGGATCAAACCTGCCAAATTGGGTTCAGAAGGCCAGCGCCTCAACCGTCTGAGCCACTGAGCTGGCTAGAGAAGAATTGCAATATGTGATTGCCAACATCCGTTTATGGAATCTGTCTAGATGGTCACAGATTGGGTATTGACGCCCACCCTCCTGAGGAAGCCACAAAGCAGAAAAAAGTTCATTAGGTTTGAGAAGAAATGGATGTAGAAGAATTAGGATTGATGATGGAGCCCCCTATGTGATGTCCAGAAATGAACAGGAACTTTATAAACCAGAGGTGGACATTCCTTCTACTGTTTTATTCTGCATTTCTTCTATGCATGATAACAATAATACAAACCCTACAGCGCTACAGCCATGCTGGTCCTTGGCCTACCAAGTGACTACTGCTCAGCCAGAAGGCCACAGATTAGAAAGTCAGGATGATGATAGCATTAGTGGCACCTTCAATAAATAGCATCATAAATTAATTAAAGAATTTATACAGTTGTAATCTAAAATCCAAAACAATTATTTTTTCCTTTTATCTGATTAATAATCACTACCTTTGTATTTATAATTATCTAACAGGTTTCTAAAATAGAGCCTCTATCTCACCGTCAGATAGTTCCTCAATTGTTCTTATGTAGGCTAAGAAGACCTCAAAAAAACCTTACATCAAGGTAGGCTCACTCCCTTAGACTGCAGTGCTGGCTCTTCTAGGTGTGATAGTGCAATGTTAATATTTTCACTACTGTATAATAAAAATGAAAATGAAAACCTACAACCTGTTTTCCAGTCTTTGACCGGGTCAGGGATGTAATGAATGAATCATATATAGGCTATTAGTACGATGGGGTCGCCACTCCCCTAGTGATTTATTAATGACTGATAGATGCTATGAAATGATAATGGAGAGTGTTGCTGGAATGAAAGATTACAGGGAAAACCGGAGTACCTCCGCTTTGTCCAGCACAAATCTCACATGGAGTGACCGGGATTTGACCCACGGTATCCAGCAGTGAGAGGCCGACGCGCTGCCGTCTGAGCCACGGAGGCTCCTGTATAATAAACATACCCTTTGAAAATTAGATTACTATTGCAACTGTATTATGGCATTCTCGTATGTATGTATGTATGTATGTATGTATGTATGTATGTATGTATGTATGTATGTATGTATGTATGTATGTATGTATGTATGTATGTATGTATGTATGTATGTATGTATGTATGTATGTATGTATGTATGTATGTATGTATGTATGTATGTATGTATGTATGTATGTATGTATGTATGTATGTATGTATGTATGTATGTATGTATGTATGTATGTATGTATGTATGTATGTATGTATGTATGTATGTATGTATGTATGTATGTATGTATGTATGTATGTATGTATGTATGTATGTATGTATGTATGTATGTATGTATGTATGTATGTATGTATGTATGTATGTATGTATGTATGTATGTATGTATGTATGTATGTATGTATGTATGTATGTATGTATGTATGTATGTATGTATGTATGTATGTATGTATGTATGTATGTATGTATGTATGTATGTATGTATGTATGTATGTATGTATGTATGTATGTATGTATGTATGTATGTATGTATGTATGTATGTATGTATGTATGTATGTATGTATGTATGTATGTATGTATGTATGTATGTATGTATGTATGTATGTATGTATGTATGTATGTATGTATGTATGTATGTATGTATGTATGTATGTATGTATGTATGTATGTATGTATGTATGTATGTATGTATGTATGTATAGCTCCCAACTACCCAATCCTTACACCAAGAGACTTAAATACTTATTGCTAGAAAAATGTCAGAAAGAACAATAGGACTAGTGTATGTGCAAGTCTCCATCATAGAGTGGTGGTTGGATAATCATTCACAGATACCAATAGTGGCACCTTCAACAAACCTGGTCATAAATGGAGGAATTTATACACATATTGGACCCACTGCATTTCCCTTTTATTGGAGTAATAATTATAGTGCTACAAGTAGTCCACAGAACAAACTATCATATTTGAGCAACTTCAAACACCACTGGACTGAGTCAGGATCAAACCTTTGAATATTGGCTCAGAAAGCCAGGACTCTATCACAAAAGCTACTCAGCCAAGGAAAATGAAAGGCAATTTGCAGATTTATACTGACACACACTGGAATGGTCACACATTCCTCCAATGCAGACAGCTGTTTTACACATTAGCATACACACACTCCTGAAAATCTTGAACATAATTAATTGATATTTTATTGAAAGACTAACCCTCAGGTGGTGATGATGTCTTGCAAGATGCTGATGCACAGGATCCTTGCAGGTGAAAGCCTCCAAGAACTGCTGCCACAATAGGATGTTCTCAGCACACAGCTGGGCTATATCACTGTTTGCCAGGGCCACAAACTCCTCCTCCACCTCCACCAACTAAAACAACAAAAATATGAAACATTATGTTAATGTACTTTATATAAATATCTGTATGTATGTATGTATGTATGTATGTATGTATGTATGTATGTATGTATGTATGTATGTATGTATGTATGTATGTATGTATGTATGTATGTATGTATGTATGTATGTATGTATGTATGTATGTATGTATGTATGTACATAATTTAGAGGGAGAGAGCAAGAGTAAAGATTAGCTCCATCAGTTCCAATCTTAATTATATTTTACTGGAATTAAGTTATTTTAAATAAAATCAAACAAGATAATAAAATTAATACTAGTTTATAAAACAAACATTTATTGTTGTAAATTCAAATAATAATAATAATAATAATAATAATAATAATAATAATAATAATAATAATAATAATAATAATAATAATAATAATAATAATAATGGGGCTGCCTGGCCGAGGCGGTAAAGGTGTGCTTGGTTCGCCCAGAAGGACGTGGGTTCGAATCCCTATCAGGAAGTCGTAAAATTTAAGAAACAAGATTTCCACTTCCGGAGGTGCACATGGCCCTGCAGTTCACTCAGCCTACACCAAAAATGAGTACCAGGTTAATTCCTGGGGGCAAAGGCAGCCAGGCGTAGAGCTAACCACTCTACCCCATCAAGTGCTGAGATTACGGATAGTGGAAGTCTTTACCTTCCACCCCTCCAAGGGCCTGAATGGCCTGTACGGAGACGACTTCGCTTCAACTTCGCAATAATAATAATTTCTTTGTACACATTACGGCAATAATGTAGTCTGTAAAGTAGTTTCAAATTCACCGTCAAGTTATTCTTCAAATTTCTAAACTGACTTTTAAAATTGTTCAAGTTGTTTGGAATTCTTCTGTGCCCTAATTCATACATCATGGTAGATGGTATTGCATTAACTATGTAATAACATGTATTCACAAAAGTGATGCAGGACTTCTCTCTACCATGCACCCCTCTTACTCACTTTCAAATGTAATCCTTGGCATTGCCCAACAATTTTTACCCCATCTTATACAAATCATTATTCCGTACACACTTTCTTGATATCCACTAAACATGAATTACTGAAAAGTAGTCTAAGTATAATTCATAAAAATGATTTCTGAATGTCTGTAACATTTTAACCTTATTGTTGTTGCTGCTGTTATAGGTTACTCAGAACTGTCAGGAAGCTTATAAGATCTACAAATTTACTGTATTAATAAATGTTTGTTGTAATTACCAGAGGCGTAGCCAAAGGGGTGTTACTTGGGGTTAGAACCCCCTACCCCCATGGAAATTTTAAAAAAAGAAATAAAGAGAAACTGACAATAAACAATAAAATAAAATAAAAACATTTAGAGACATAATTGTAGAATCAACAGATCTGTTGAATCTATTTTCTCAGAAGCCTCAAAAGTTGGATTTTATATTGTAAACTGAACGCACCGTTCGCTGTAAAATTGTTGACCTTGATCGTATTGTTCTTGTTCTGTATTTTAATGTAAGATTTTGTTGTGTACTGCAATCTGAATATCAACATAATCCACTTGTATCAGTGTTCTTATAAGGACACTCATGCATGCGTGCACCACACACACACAAGCACCTTCATTGTGTTCTATCATAATTTTGTAACTATAACTCTCCTCCATTGGTCGATCCTGGCTACGCTACTGGTAATTATTACAATTTATTATTCATTTTGAAATATTCTTCAAACCTCTTATGTCTAGCAGCTAATGTTTGATGTGGATATACATACAAATATAAACTCTAGTTAGAATTGTTAACACGTGATTACAGTTTTACATTATAACCATCGCCATCTGGGTGGGATGCACAACCAATTTCCTCCATTTCATATTACTGAGTATTTACATATGCTACTGTAAAATACACTAACATGCATTCCACTGCATGAGCAAAGTATTCTGCAGTTACATTACTAATTAAATTAACAGCAGCTAAACATAAAAAATCATCAAGCATAAAAGAAAGAAAATTTCAAAGGAAACATAAGAAATGCTAGTTGGGATCTCATGGCAACAATACAAAGCAAAAACGGAAGCATAAAATGCTTAATGGCAGTAGCACACTGAGAGGCAGAAGGGTATTGGGCACAGTCATTCTTACAAATAACATCACCTACAGATTCCAGGAAAATTACTTTAAAGTGCTTTACTCAGATGTTTAACTTTACATAAAATTCAAACTGACAAAGAAACTGTTGAAATGCACTGTATGTGACATACCAACAGAGTGTCAGGAAAGAACTCTGGCAAAACCTGAAAAGTGTCCAATGTGTATGTGGCAATTAAATTGCTGATATTTAAGTTCAGTTCCAGAACTAACTTTTTTGGCTTGATTAAACTTACGTTCACCCCAGTAGAATGAACAAATTTCACATTCTGAAAATGTCTGTGAGATCAGCTAGCACAGACTGATAAAATTCTTGTCTTTGAATGCTCAAATTATACATGACTATCATATACAAGCTAGGAATACTTTACAATATTTATGACTAGTGGCTTTAACGTCGCACTAACGAAGATAGGTTTTCGGTAGTGAGGAGGTAGGAAAGAGCTAGAAATGGGAAGGAAGTGGTCATGGCCTTAATTAAGGCATTTACCTGATGTGAAAATGGGAAACCATGAAAAACCATTTTCAGGGCTGCCGACAATTGACATCATTCAACCCGTTTCAACTACACTAATCTTGTCCAGAAACATTGCTAGACTGGAAGCTTCTTCCCATGAAAGCAGATGAAAAGTATGAGCATGACAAACCATTAGCAGTAAACCCACATCCCAGCTCTTGTCAAATGGAACAATTGATTGGAATTAGGCAAACAAATGTGCTATGCATTATTCACGGGACCTTCTGACCAACGGCATTAAATTTGAAAATTTGCACATTTTAATGTTCTTCTCCAATAGCATAAGTTTAACTTTGGAAATAATTACAATGCTGAATGTGACTGTGCACATCCTAGATGTTATGCAGCAGAAATTAGTATAGCTCAATGAAAAAAAATAAAAAAATCTGGTGTACAATCTTACAATATTAAAGCACTGGGCAAAAATTGTTTCATTTCATGCACCCCTAATTGTTGTTCATCCAAGTGAAAATCAATATTCACTATCTTTAACTATTACGAAGAGATGAAATACACTGACTGACAGAGCAAATGCAACACCAAGAAGGAGTGGTTCGAAAGGGATGAAAGTTGGGGAAAAAACAGAGACGGCACGGACGAATAATTGATGTTTATTTCAAACCGATATGCAGGTTACACAATGCGCACGGCATCGACTCAGTAGGATGTAGGACCACCGCGAGCGGCGATGCACGCAGAAACACGTCGAGGTACAGAGTCAATAAGAGTGCGGATAGTGTCCTGAGGGATGGTTCTCCATTCTCTGTCAACCATTTGCCACAATTGGTCGTCCGTACGAGGCTGGGGTAGAGTTTGCAAACGGCGTCCAATGAGATCCCACACGTGTTCGATTGGTGAGAGATCCGGAGAGTACGCTGGCCACGGAAGCATCTGTACACCTCGTAGAGCCTGTTGGGAGATGCGAGCAGTGTGTGGGCGGGCATTATCCTGCTGAAACAGAGCATTGGGCAGCCCCTGAAGGTACGGGAGTGCCACCAGCCGCAGCACATGCTGCACGTAGCGGTGGGCATTTAACGTGCCTTGAATACGCACTAGAGGTGACGTGGAATCATACGCAATAGCGCCCCAAACCATGATGCCGCGTTGTCTAGCGGTAGGGCGCTCCACAGTTACTGCCGGATTTGACCTTTCTCCACGCCGACGCCACACTCGTCTGCGGTGACTATCACTGACAGAACAGAAGCGTGACTCATCGGAGAACACGACGTTCCGCCATTCCCTCATCCAAGTCGCTCTAGCCCGGCACCATGCCAGGCGTGCACGTCTATGCTGTGGAGTCAATGGTAGTCTTCTGAGCGGACGCCGGGAGTGCAGGCCTCCTTCAACCAATCGATGGGAAATTGTTCTGGTCGATATTGGAACAGCCAGGGTGTCTTGCACACGCTGAAGAATGGCGGTTGACATGGCGTGCGGGGCTGCCACCGCTTGGCGGCGGATGCGCCGATCCTCGCGTGCTGACGTCACTCGGGCTGCGCCTGGACCCCTCGCATGTGCCACATGTCCCTGCGCCAACCATCTTCGCCACAGGCGCTGCACCGTGGACACATCCCTATGGGTATCGGCTGCGATTTGACGAAGCGACCAACCTGCCCTTCTCAGCCCGATCACCATACCCCTCGTAAAGTCGTCTGTCTGCTGGAAATGCCTCCGTTGACGGCGGCCTGGCATTCTTAGCTATACAGTGTCCTGTGGCACACGACAACACGTTCTACAATGACTGTCGGCTGAGAAATCACGGTACGAAGTGGGCCATTCACCAACGCCGTGTCCCATTTATCGTTCGCTACGTGCGCAGCACAGCGGCGCATTTCACATCATGAGCATACCTCAGTGACGTCAGTCTACCCTGCAATTGGCATAAAGTTCTGACCACTCCTTCTTGGTGTTGCATTTGCTCTGTCAGTCAGTGTATTACTACACCATGGTAAAGCAGCATGGATGTTAACAATTCTGAACAATAAAATGATCTGCATTATATGCCTGGCACATGTAGTTCAATGTGCACAATAATGTTTAAGTTTTCTAAATGTTATTTGTTTAACACCAAGAGTTAAAAAATAATTTCATCAAATCTGCAAGTAGTTAAAAGTAACATTTTTAGAGGTTAAATAAAGGTTGGCATGATCATGTACAATTTATTACGAATATGTAAAAACTGCATGCAACAATGTGTTGCAAAAAACATCCCTACATCCAATGTGGAAGCATGGAAAAGAAAAATGGCCCATATTCAAGAAAAACTGACAGCAGTAATTAGTATAGCTCAATGATAAAAAGGGATCTTCATAGCCAGGGGGCAGCTAATTTACAGTTCCAGAGTTTAACCCTGGTTTTCTTTGGATCTGCAATTAGAGGTCTTGATGAGGGTTAGCATACTGTAGTAGCTTCCCATCCAGATGGCTGGGGTTTAATTTCTAACTCAGACACAAATTTAGCATTAATTTTAAGGATGGAAATGTGGTGCTCCCAGACTAGTGTAACATAATGGAGTAGAGAAGTAGGTTAAAATTTTACACTCAGCTATGCTAGCTTTTTTCCCATAGTTTTCCAGTACCGGGCGAGTTGGCCGTGCGCGTAGAGGCACGTGGCTGTGAGCTTGCATCCGGGAGATAGTAGGTTCGAATCCCACTATCGGCAGCCCTGAAGATGGTTTTCCGTGGTTTCCCATTTTCACCCCAGGCAAATGCTGGGGCTGTACCTTAATTAAGGCCACGGCCGCTTCCTTCCAACTCCTAGGCCTTTCCTATCCCATCATCGCCATAAGACCTATCTGTGTCGGTGCGACGTAAAGCCCCTAGCAAAAAAAAAAAAAGTTTTCCAGTAAATCCTCCATGCAAATGCTATGATAAGACCTAATATATAAGACACAATTGACTTTTTCCCCAATTCTGAATCCAATCAATTATAACTACACATACTAGTACAAACCCAATTGTATGTCTACCCCTCAGTCCCATATCCTGAAATGAGATTGGAGATGAAATGGGGTAAATAATATGACATGTTTTTACAGCCAGATGCCCTTCCTGATGCCAATTAGGTGCTAATGAAGATGAAATGAATGATGGTTAATGAAACTGGGTAAGGAGTAGGAAGGAATCGGCTGTGGCCTACGAACAGGAACTGTCCCAGCATTTTCCTGGAAGTAAAAATAAGAAAATGATTCTCCTGAATGCAGAGCTTGGTTCCATAGCAGTGTGGCATGTTAACATGTGCAGCTGCTCAGCTCAGTCTCTAGTACAAACACATTAATTACATAAATTATCAGGCAGGCTTCATACATATATTAAGTACATGGCGCAGTAGACCAACATGTCTCAAGTCTCCTATATGAAGCAGCAATATCATCATTATCATAATAATAATCATCATCATAATCTGTGTTTTTTTCTGTCTTAACACATAAATGCACAATTCGTTGTTTCTTTTAAATATGATGATTTTTCATACCAAAAGAAGTAAATTATCATCAGAAAAATATTTTTAAAATATTTTTTCAAAATAAATAGGGTTTAATTTACTTGGATCAGTCAAAATGTTAAGAGTTTTGAATCTTTTACACACCAGTATATGCGAAGCTGTATGAATACTGTAGCTAATACCACACTTCAATCTTAGGGATGTCCTTGTTCATGAATTCTCTGAGGTAACCATTTTATTTGTTTTTATTTGTTTTATGTGTTTAAAGTTTATACTTCACTCCACCTGATTAGCACGAAACATTATAAAATAAAAAATTGTTTAAAAAAAATACATCATAGACCCCTAGTGAGTTCGTCTGCTAAGTAGAAGTAAATGCATACTTGTAAAATCATAAAGCAGATATAACAAGCAAGTAAATTCTCCTTTGCATATATGCAATGCTGTGCATTTAAGGTTAAAATGAGGACACTTATAAATTGTAATGGAAGTTTATTAAGTTCTGAAATTGAAATATGGGACATAATCAATAACAATGGCAGTTCAAGTATTGATACCATTACTATCACAGGTTAGTTTAACAGTAACATACTTAAAACACTAGCACAAATTAAATTACATTTAATAATAAAAATTTTAATTGTTCAGAAATTAGTATTGTAGTTAGTTTGTAATGTGTAATCCTTCCTTCCTTTAGGGAAGAATGGATGTTGGAATGTCGCTGTACATAGGTTCTGCATTTTCATGAGATCTGGATGTGACATACTATTACAGGCAGAATAAATGTCTCTCTATGCCTACAACAAACCCTACACTTAGGGCTGCAAAGTACTGTAATGTTTCAGAGCATACAATGTGGCTTATAAGAAATGAACATAGTGATAGTGATGAGGACAGTACTTGTCCAGGCCAGGAGACTAACACCATGACCCAAGTCCTTGAAAGCAGAAATACACGACTGATTGACAGGTGGTAAAAGATACAATTGGAAACTTTTATTTGCGGCAGAAGGTAAGCGGATCAATGTTTTTAGTACTGATTAGTAGTGTACTGGCAGGAGCTTCTCTCTTCCTGCCAAGTGCCCGCCTGGCCATCTTGCCATGCACCCACAGTAGTTATGTTTATATTTAGTAGTTCCAAGAAACCACACATTAGAGTACCAAGGAAAATAAACTGAAGACCATGATGAATAGGAAAAGTTACATTACTCTGCAACAAATTCATTGCCTTCAAAATAAACAATTTTAGGACAATGACATTATCCTAGATTCAAAACAAAGGCCAAACCCATTATTTCCTGTTACTACTGATTTGACGGCACTTTTGGATGACCAGATACAAGTTTGTTTTTGGTTTGTCCACTTTGTATTGAGTCCGGCTCCATGGCTAAATGGTTAGCGTGCTGGCCTTTGGACACAGGGGTCCCAGGCTCGATTCCTGGCCGGGTCGGGAATTTTAACCATAATTGATTAATTTTACTGGCACGGGGGCTGGGTGTATGTGTCGTCTTCATCATCATTTCATCCTCATCACGATGCGCAGGTTGCCTACGGGAGTCAAACCAAAAGACCTGCACATGCCAAGCCAAACATGTCCTCGGACACTCCCGGCACTAAAAGCCATACGCCACTTCATTTCACTGTAGTAAAGCTAACACTGAGCACTTTTCCAATGAATTGATTACTTTAACCATGATGGTTCATGGTGCAGCATACAGTTCAAGCAGCAAGCTGTTCTCTTTGTAATGTCAACAGAAGCAATACTGGAGCAAGGACGTGTTTGTTTTGGTTTAGAGGAGCAAAATTTTGTTTTAATTGTTTCATAAAAATGTCTCTAAAGTTGTTTTGATGTTTGTTTATTTTAAAGGAACTTGACAGTTATGGCTCGCATGGTCGAACATGATTAATAGGAGAAATTCCAGTTTTACATGAAAGATCTTACAACCTTAGCAGTAAGTCAACTGACAATTTTGGAATAGTTATACAAATAAGACATTTGAATTGCAGATTAAGAAATTTAATGTTTTTCTTTTTAGGTGTAAAATAAGGAACAGGATTTAAGGAAAGAAGAAGTTCTTTCAAGAATAGAGCAGACAGCCTTTCAACATTTTAACATATAGTGAATTATTTAATAGGATTTTATTAATTTTTTGTGAATTTTAATTTTGTAAGGTTTATGGTGTGGGTTACTGTAGACATGTCCTAGTTCGTGAACAATGGGCAACGGCTGAGTGGCCTAGTAAGTGGTCCTAAGAGTCGGGGTACCAGTTGCTATGGAATGGGAGTGGGCATCTCGGACATATTCTGTGTCATGGCCCTCCTAGTGCTCAGGCGGCTAGGACTATACAATTCACCGGTGGTCCATAACCCGTTAGAGGAGAGATCCTCAATTGGACTATATGCAAGTAGGGAAGCATCCTGCTTCATGAATTTACCGAGCTCAGAACATTTTAAGCAAGCCTCGGACGTATGGGAGTAACGGAGTCCCACTCCCATTTGACAGGCGAGGGACTCCTTGGAAACAACTTGGTGAACGAAATGGAATTCGATGGGGAGCTATCAATATTAATGGGGCTTATGGAAGAAAGAAAGTAGAACTGGCTGAGTCAGCAAAGAGGATGCATCTGGATGTGCTAGGAGTAAGTGATATTTGGGTAAGGGGAGATAACGAGGAGGAGATAGGAGATTATAAAGTGTATTTGACGGGTGTTAGAAAGGGAAGGCCTGAGTCTGAGTTAGGGCTCTTTATCAGGAATACCATTGCACGCAACATAGTTTCTGTTAGGCATGTAAATAAGCTAATAATGTGGGTAGATTTGGCAGTTGGAGGAATTAGGACTAGAATTGTCTCCGTGTATTCACCATGTGAGGGTGCAGATGAGGATAAAGTTTTATGAAGCATTGAGTGACATCATGGTCAGGGTCAACAGCAAGGACAGAATAGTACTAATGGGCGATTTCAATGTGAGAGTTGGGAATAGAACTGAAGGATATGAAAGGGTGATTGGTAAATGTGGGAAAGATATGGAAGCTAATGGGAATGGGAAGCGTTTGCTGGACTTCCGTGCTAGTATGGGTTTAGCTGTTACGAATACATTCTTCAAGCATAAGGCTATTCACCGCTACACATGGGAGGCTAGAGGTACCAGATCCATAATAGACTATATCTTAACCGACTTCGAATTCAGGAAATCTGTTAGGAATGTACGAGTTTTCCGGGGATTTTTCGATGATACAGACCACTATCTGATCTGTAGTGAACTAAGTATCTCTAGGCCTAGGGTAGAGAAAGTGCAATCTGTCTGCAAACGAATAAGGGTAGAAAATCTCCAGGACGAGGAAATTAGACAGAAGTACATGGATATGATTAGTGAGAAATTTCGAACAGTGGACAGTAGGCAGGTTGAGGATATAGAAAGTGAATGGGTGGCATACAGTGATGCAGTAGAAGAAACAGCAAGGGAATGCCTAGGAAAAACTGTGAGTAAAGATGGGAAAAGGCGAACATCTTGGTGGAATGATGAAGTGAGAGCAGCTTGTAAACTTAAAAAGAAGGCCTATCAGAAATGGCTCCAAACAAGGGCCGAGGCAGACAGGGATTTGTGCGTAGATGAAAGAAACAGAGTGAAACAAATAGTTGTTGAAACCAAAAACAAGTCATGGGAAGATTTCGGTAATAACCTGGAAAGGCTAGGTCAAGCAGCAGGGAAACCTTTCTGGACAGTAATAAAGAATCTTAGGAAGGGTGGGAAAAAGGAAATGAACAGTGTTTTGACCAATTCAGGTGAACTCATAATAGATCCCAGGGAATCACTGGAGAGGTGGAGGGAATATTTTGAACATCTTCTCAATGTAAAAGGAAATCATCCTGGTGGTGTTGCGAACTGCCAAGCTCATGGGGAGGAGGAAAAATGATGTTGGTGAAATTATGCTTGAGGAAATGGAAAGGATGGTAAATAAACTCCATTGTCATAAAGTAGCAGGAATAGATGAAATTAGACCTGAAATGGTGAAGTATATTGGGAAGGCAGGGATGAAATGGCTTCATAGAGTAGTAAAATTAGAATGGAGTGTTGGTAAGGTACCTTCAGATTGGACAAAAGCAGTAATTGCACCCATCTATAAGCAAGGGAACAGGAAGGATTGCAACAGCTATTGAGGTATCTCATTGATTAGCATACCGGGCAAAGTAATCGCTGGCATCTTGGAAGGGTGGGTGCGATCAGTCGTTGAGAGGAAGTTGGATGAAAACCAGTGTGGTTTCAGACCACAGAGAGGCTGTCAGGATCAGATTTTCAGTATGCGCCAGGTAATTGAAAAATGCTACGAGAGGAATAGGCAGCTGTGTTTATGTTTCGTAGATCTAGAGAAAGCATATGACAGGGTACCGAGGGAAAAGATGTTCGCTATACTGGGGGACTATGGAATTAAAGGTACATTATTAAAATCAACCAAAGGCATTTATGTTGACAATTGGGCTTCAGTGAGAATTGATGGTAGAATGAGTTTTTGGTTCAGGGTACTTACAGGGATTAGACAAGGCTGCAATCTTTCACCTTTGCTGTTCGTAGTTTACATGGATCATCTGCTGAAAGATATAAAATGGCAGGGAGAGATTCAGTTAGGTGGAAATGTAGTAAGCAGCTTGGCCTATGCTGATGACTTGGTCTTAATGGCAGATTGTGCCGAAAACCTGCAGTCTAATATCTTCGAACTTGAAAATAGGTGCAATGAGTATGGTATGAAAATTAGCCTCTCGAAGACTAAATTGATGTCAGTAGGAATGAAATTCAACTGATTAGTGATACAAAGCTAGAACAGGTCGATAATTTCAAGTACACTGACTGACAGAGCAAATGCAACACCAAGAAGGAGTGGTTTGAAAGGGATGAAAGTTGGGGAAAAAACAGAGATGGCACGGACGAATAATTGATGTTTATTTCAAACCGATATGCAGGTTACACAATGCGCATGGCATCGACTCAGTAGGATGTAGGACCACCGCGAGCGGCGATGCACGCAGAAACACGTCGAGGTACAGAGTCAATAAGAGTGCGGATGGTGTCCTGAGGGATGGTTCTCCATTCTCTGTCAACCATTTGCCACAGTTGGTCGTCCGTACGAGGCTGGGGCAGAGTTTGCAAACGGCGTCCAATGAGATCCCACACGTGTTCGATTGGTGAGAGATCCGGAGAGTACGCTGGCCACGGAAGCATCTGTACACCTCGTAGAGCCTGTTGGGACATGCGAGCAGTGTGTGGGCGGGCATTATCCTGCTGAAACAGAGCATTGGGCAGTCCCTGAAGGTACGGGAGTGCCACCGGCCGCAGCACATGCTGCACGTAGCGGTGGGCATTTAATGTGCCTTGAATACGCACTAGAGGTGACGTGGAATCATACGCAATAGCGCCCCAAACCATGATGCCGCGTTGTCTAGCGGTAGGGCGCTCCACAGTTACTGCCGGATTTGACCTTTCTCCACGCCGACGCCACACTCGTCTGCGGTGACTATCACTGACAGAACAGAAGCGTGACTCATCGGAGAACACGACGTTCCGCCATTCCCTCATCCAAGTCGCTCTAGCCCGGCACCATGCCAGGCGTGCACGTCTATGCTGTGGAGTCAATGGTAGTCTTCTGAGCGGACGCCTGGAGTGCAGGCCTCCTTCAACCAAGCGACGGGAAATTGTTCTGGTCGATATTGAAACAGCCAGGGTGTCTTGCACATGCTGAAGAATGGCGGTTGACGTGGCGTGCGGGGCTGCCACCGCTTGGCGGCGGATGCGCCGATCCTCGCGTGCTGACGTCACTCGGGCTGCGCCTGGACCCCTCGCACATGCCACATGTCCCTGCGCCAACCATCTTCGCCACAGGCGCTGCACCGTGGACACATCCCTATGGGTATCGGCTGCGATTTGACGAAGCGACCAACCTGCCCTTCTCAGCCCGATCACCATACCCCTCGTAAAGTCGTCTGTCTGCTGGAAATGCCTCCGTTGACGGCGGCCTGGCATTCTTAGCTATACACGTGTCCTGTGGCACATGATAACACGTTCTACAATGACTGTCGGCTGAGAAATCACGGTACGAAGTGGGCCATTCGCCAACGCCGTGTCCCATTTATCGTTCGCTACGTGCGCAGCACAGCGGCGCATTTCACATCATGAGCATACCTCAGTGACGTCAGTCTACCCTGCAATTGGCATAAAGTTCTGACCAATCCTTCTTGGTGTTGCATTTGCTCTGTCAGTCAGTGTATTTAGGTTGTGCGTTCTCCCAGGATGATAATATAGTAAGTGAGATTGAATCACGGTGTAGTAAAGCTAATGCAGTGAGCTCGCAGTTGCGATCAACAGTATTCTGTAAGAAGGAAGTCAGCTCCGAGACAAAACTATCTTTATATCGGTCTGTTTTCAGACCAACTTTGCTTTACGGGAACGAAAGCTGGGTGGACTCAGGATATCGTATTCATAAGTTGAAAGTAACAGACATGAAAGTAGCAAGAATGATTGCTGGTACAAACAGGTGGGAACAATGGCAGGAGGGTACTCAGAATGAGGAGATAAAGGCTAATTTAGGAATGAACTCGATGGATGAAGCTGTACGCATAAACCGGCTTCGGTGGTGGGGTCATGTGAGGCGAATGGAGGAGGATAGGTTACCTAGGAGAATAATGGACTCTGTTATGGAGGGTAAGAGAAGTAGAGGTAGACCAAGATGACGATGGTTAGACTCAGTTTCTAATGATTTAAAGATAAGAGGTATAGAACTAAATGAGGCCACAACACTAGTTGCAAATCGAGGATTGTGGCAACATTTAGTAAATTCACAGAGGCTTGCAGACTGAATGCTGAAAGGCATAACAGTCTATAATGATTATGTATGTATGTATGTATGTATGTTTTTACTAAATGACATAGTAGGGATAAATGTATAAACAGTTTAGACACAGAAAAGGGGCGTTTGGACATTTTCAAAATATTATGTATAATTTATCTTATTGATAACAGTGTTGCACAAATTTGTTGGTGACCTCAGCACAGAACAAATTTGGAATATAATATAAGACTTCAGCAATACTAGGGATGTTTAAATTGTATAGAATTAAAACATAGATTATAAAAGCAAGTCCAAGGATTTTTATTGAAATTTTATACTGCTGTGGAAGGGAGCAGTTGAGCCATAAGCCCACATAGGGTTTTAAGTATTTTCATGTGAATTTCAAGGAGTGCAAGTGTTTGCCTCCTAACTTTTTGATTTTCGGCAAGTATCCTTAACATTTTCTTTTTTTCAACTAAGGCCACGTAGAATGGGCACTTATTTGCCCCTGTTAAAGTTGAAGTTCACTACTCCCATGTAATTTCAACTGTTGAGCAGATAATACAGTGTCTCCTGTTTGTTTAGTTAAATGTAGGTAGGTGCCTTTAGAGGCATAGACTTGGAAATCTTGGAGAATAGTTTCCTAGAAAATATCGTTTAGAGCAAAGACGCTTGCCCTACTGGTGTATAATTTGGAGCTTCGTCTCCTCGAGTATGTATTGAAGGGAGCAATGGTGCTCTTGTTCAATTCGTAACTAGGGATGTTCAAGCTCACGTTGTTAAATTGTTGTTATTTGATTATTCTATACTTTTCTAAAATTATCACTCAAGCTTATGAGCTAACTCTAGTACCTGATTATTTGTTATTGTTTAACCATGTTTAAAATTTGAAAAGAAACCAAAGATATAAGGAAGTAATATAATCACAAATTTTAAGTTTTAAATTTATCTTCCACCTTTTATATATCAGCCCATTCATGCCCGCACCTTCTTTCACCTCTGCATTTCACAGAATCCCCAGAACAGTAACTAAGGATGGTTGATTAGTGTATTTGAGTGACTGGGCGTTTGTAAATTCTTCACTCTTATCTGCAAATCACACATGGCACACATTTCCTCTTCACTACCTATATACCAGATGTCATCCAATCTTCACTGAGGGTTCGTTTAAGAAGGGTTGCACACAGATTACAATAGCTACGCAATATAAATTATTATTATTATTATTATTATTATTATTATTATTATTATTATTAAGAGCCTAGCCAAGGTAGTAAAGATGAGCTCAATTAATGCAGGAGGACAATGATTTGATTAAACATTAGAAAGTTGAAACATTTAGAAATGAAAGGTGGCTGGGCATAGAGATAACTATTCTACTACACTTCTACCAAGTTTATGGCGAGTGTTAGCCTTTAATTTTTACTCTTTAGTAGGCCTTCACAGCCTATTCAGAGATGGCATTATTATTATTATTATTATTATTATTATTATTATTATTATTATTATTATTATTATTATTATTATTATTATTATTATTATTATTATTATTATTATTATTATTATTATTATTATTTTCTTTTTTTCTCTCTTTTTTCACGATCAAGCCATACAAACAGAAGATGCCATACTGCTAGCAGTAATAGGCAATGAGTTTAATTCTCTTACAGAAGCTTGTGAATCATATGCTGAAAGCCTGAACAGTCTTCTATAATTACATTTTTAATGTGCTATGTATGAATGCAAGTATGCAGGGTGATGCAACTAAGTTTTTCACCTAAAATATATTTTGTGTAGTTGAAGATAGCAACAGGCAGTTTTCACCTAGGTGAATAACATTAAGGGGCATATTCAAGAACATGTGATGTATGCCCTGTGCTTTAGTAAGTACCGAGCTGGGGAGCCCGGTGCTTTGCAGTCTGCCTGAGACTTGTTCTCAAATAAAACTGTCACTTCGGTGACATCAACATTAGTGATGAAATGCGAAATCAAATTCAGATTAAAAATCCACGCAAGTGGCAAAGAGCACATCAATGCGGTCTCCGTAGAAGAAAAAAAGAAAAAAAAAAGTACCGAGGCAGGGATGCCAAGTTGTCTTTCTTAAATGGAACTACACCCATTTCTGTCACATATACAGTTGGTCGTAGGCAGCTATATTCAGTGGTGCAATTATTTCCAATCAGACATGTAGCACTGGTGAAAAGGGGTGTTGAGGTGTGAATGTTTTTAAATTTCTTGCCATCAAGGTCAAGAAGACAAGATTATATATGACTCATACCTCATGTTGATGTCTCTGGGGAGAGTGAACAAGTAAGTAAGCAGTCTCTGACGCATCACTCTCCCCACATCTGCAATGTACAGCAGAGGCGCCTGCTGGGATCAAGATGTGGGCTACCACTAGACTTAGGTTACCCCTTTTCTTCAATAGTTGGTTTAGTGAACGCAAAGCCTTCAGCATTTTGAGCTGCAGCTAATAGCCAACAGAGAAGCCTGCTGTGTTTTCAAGGCTGCTTCACAAGCTCCTGGGCCCTGTTTCATAAAACTAACTAATAATATTATCTAAAAATATTAGAACTCACAAAAATAATTATTAGTTAACCAAATTCTGTTTCATAAAGATTTACACATGACTAATAAAATATCTTCACTAATAATATTAGTTAATTAGTCAGCTGATACAAATGGAGGTTAGAATCGGTCTGTTGCATATGTTCTTTGTTTGGGTTTGTTCCTAGCAGTACGCTAATGCTTGACTACAACCGACTATTAATCCACATGTTCGAGAGGCTCACTTGATATTTTCGTTGTTGTGACTTTGATACATATGTAAATGGATAAAAGAAGTGAAAATAATGTGAGAGAAGAAAGTTTCTTTGCAGAAAGTGATTGAGTTAAAGCGTCAACTATTCGCAGCCTTTTGCACACTATAACCCTCCTTGTTCCTTTTACTTTTTTTATTTCATGTGCTCTTAAAAATGTCAATGGCTAAATACAAAATAAAATATCAAAATTATTCTGGAAACATCAGATATCCATGTGGTATGCAGTCACATGGCTCATAATGAGTGTTTTAGAGACTGTGTTCAAAGAGATGACCATTTGTAGTCCAACATGCCCCTGCACAGACCGTCACTACTCTACTTACTGCTGTCAATGTTTCTGGAGCTTTTGCAGAATGTGTAGCAGCAAAATGGTCTTTCAAAATTAATGAGGTAAGGGGTATGTACACGTACTTCTGACCTTCATACCAAATGTCAACAAAGAAGACAGGGAGGGCAATGCTTCAGAGGTTATTTCTATGTTCACTCTACCCGGTGACATCAACACAAGGTATGAGTAATAGTAACTCTTGACTTCGTAACCTTCAGGCTACCAGCTCCTGACAGCGCTAATTTGAAAATGGTCATATTTCAATACTCCTTTTTAAAGTATTACACAATATGGCTTCCTACAAACAACTGAATATGCAACAGAAATGGGTATAGTTCCAAAAACGTAAATGGAAGCAACTTAATATTGCTGCCTCAGTGCTTATTACTTTTTTTTAATAACCTCACTCCTTGTGGGTGGGGTTAACTTCCAATAAGTAACCAGAGGAACCTGACCCTTACAGAGTGTGTCCCCAGGTGGCGAATAGGGGTCCCCTACAGTATGTAGGGCTGGTTTGAAATAACCAATACAACCCTTGGTCCAACAGGTAGCCCAATTCCAATTAGTAAAAACTGTCTATCAATATCTTTGAAGAGTTGGAAGATATTTTGAGGTGAAAAACTAAAGTGAGCCATTCTGTGTTATGACTTATTTCACCCTGTAGTCCTACTGTTAACATAAATGTTTAAGATAGGACTATATCTATTTAACATCCATATGAATGTATTTCATTCAGAAAATAAAAAAGAACAATATTTTACAGACATTAGAAAACTTTAGTTAAACTTTCAAAAATATAAAAGATAAGTTTTAAAACAAAAAAGCCATAAGAGGTTGTCAAGTTCTGCATTGCGTACAGCTTATTTTTGCTCATTTTTATTTTTTCTAAAACTTTAAGGAACAAAGAAGAATACACCTAAATTTTCCTTAAAATCATCAATAATAATTTAATCACTTCAGTACAGCAGCTGTTGAACCAATGTACACGTGATTCACTTTCTATATTCAAATTCTAAATATATAACTCTTGACTATATCTCAAACTATCTGTATTAAGGTATAGTTCTTACTATATATCATCGCCATATCGCATAATATTCAATATGACAAAAAAAAAAAAAAAATCCAAGTGTAAGGTTAAATGGTGACCAATACTGTATACAGATTTAAATATTTTTCACAAATATTCCAAATAAGAACAAGTGGAACATGGTTACTAATGAAAAGTGACATAAAAAAAATTAGACAACTATGACGATAAATAAACCTAACTCATATACTGTAATCCTGACATTCATCTTTCCATTCAGGACAGAACTGTGCTTCTTAATTTTCGAGGAAGGTTCCCATAAGTGAAATATTTAGATTGGAAGTCTTTTTAAATGTCTGTAATTTTATTAATTTATACACTTGGACACTGCTTTACTTACAAAATTTAAATTCAAGGTACTTAGGTACTGAAGTTTCCTAGAATACATATTCAATATCTGCTTTGCTCCAGCTCACAGGGAAGGTTGTCAACGGAAAGACAAATTGCATTACTTACCATTTTCAAGTAAATTTCCATCCGACAGACATGAAGCACAAGATGTCTTCTGGACATGTATCACCTCCAGCAGACCATGTTGAAAGGCCACATTACTACTATATAAAAACTTTGCTTAACTACCATTAATCCCCATCAGACTGCAGATTCACTGGATAATACAATAGCATTTGATGAATAAAATTCTCCAGAAATATCAGCATTCTTCACCAAAATACTAAAGGTCAAATCATAAAAATGAAAAGGGAAATAAGTTAAAGAGAAGAGAAATTTAAAGATGATTGATGGACTTTAATGAGGAGGCCTGGATCTCATTAGATGACAAAAACAATCAGAATAAGTGGCTGTGGATGACATTTATGCTTCAGATGTTGTAAAATTGTAACGTCACACCTCAGGCACCTATCGGAGTGTATGACTAATTATTCCACTGCAAGGATAAGATCCTTGAGATAAAATCGTCAAGGAGAGTAGAAATGGTTGAATGTGTACAATAGTGGATTTGTGATAACCTACTTGATACCAGAGCGTTTAGGTACTATGTTATTATACTGATGTTGGCCCTTAAATATAAATTGCTTTGAGTTGTTCTGTCATATATTCAAGTAAATCTCCTCCCAATATCCAAATAAATGTATCTGTGGTACCTGTGGCAATGAAGCCCATGAATGTGTGGAATGTACACTGCCACCTGTGTGCACAAACTGCTCTGGCCAGCATGCTCCTTGATCACGGGACTGTCCTGTGTACCCTGAGGAGAAAAACATACAGGTATGAACTTATATGAGCTTCTGTCACCTAGAAACCCAGTGTAAACACCACACGATGTCCACCCCAGTTTTATGATAGTGAAAGAAGTAAAATCGAGTCTGAAGTTTCCCTAATTTCCTTTTCGTTCCCAGAAAGCAAGCATTTCCAGTTATTCTGCAATTTGTATTTGCCATCTACTATCAGTTCTTATAATTTTTCAATAGGATGTTCATGTAATAAGTTCTGAATAGAAAAGAAGAATTAATTACTTCCAACCACACTTATCTCTTATCCTCTTATCTTCAATGGAAGAACCTGAATGTTCCACAAAGTCAGTCTGCTGGAAAGACCTCTTAAGCAATATCCGGCATGCAAATTCCTTTTAGGAAGAGAACTTCATGCAAAATGGTTGTAGGGAAATTTCCTATAGTACTTAAATATTTCCAAAAGCTCTCCACAATAATCTGTGTTATTAACATATCAATACCTCACCAAGATTACAAACGAACCTCCTTTTTTCCTCATGCATTACAGTGAAGCTACAGTTATTTCACATCAAACACATTACTAATATACAGGGTGACCGAGAAGCCATTGACATTTGAGGAGGCAATACTTCATGGAATATTGGAGGTAGAAAGGTAATAATTGACACATATGATTGGCATGACATGGAGTTTTATTGACACCAAAATGAAATAAAAAAGCTTCACTAACAGTGCCTTTTCTGGTAACGTCAACATGCCATGATTGCAGGCGCATCTGACGCCCTCTCTAACGACAGCTCCTTTTATATTGTACACAGGTCTCATGCGGCATCACTAACGTGTTGCTGTTCAGCGCCTCTGTTGGCCTGTTTGTGCACTCACTGTCGGTGTAAATAAAACCCCATGTCACGTCAAGCATGTGTGGCCATTTGTACCTAACATGTTGCTTTCCAGCGCCATCCGCTGGTCATGTTGTATACTTAATATCATGCCAATTATGTGTGTCAATTATTACCCCTCTATCTCCAAAATTCCGTGAAGTATTGCCACGTCAAATGTTAATGGACTTTTGGGTCACCTATATACTGTCAGATAATAAGGTGTATCAGTACTTATCCATCAGAGGTTTCATCACTATAAGTTCATTTTTAGTTTCTTGTTATTATAAACTAACGTGCACTGCAAACCTAAAAGACTGATCTCAAACACAAATCTCTCATCAAAATATTTGTTTTTAAGGAATATTTTAACATTGCTTTTTAATGTCTTCGTTTCTTTTTTTCCTCACAGGAAATATTAGTAACTGTTACTCACAGAGAAATGTGTTAAAGAGCCAAAATTTTGACCAGCACTATGTAAGAGAAGCAAAATCCATTATTTAGTAATAACAGGAACTATCCTAACCATAAGTAAGCATAGAAGTTAACTGGCATCAACTCCTCCACTTTGCTGTACTGAATGCACCAAGTATCGACAAGAAAGAAAACGTAACAAGTTTGACAGAGGTCAAACAGTCTCAATGTCTAACAACTAGATAGTGCAGAGGTTCCCAAAATGGGGTCTACAGGAACTTTTTAGAAACAATGGAATATACCATCATGTTCTCAATTTATTGTTTACGTTTGACACAAAACTAAGGGGATGATTTAAAAAAAATGATGATGTGAATTCCGAGATCAGAATCTGAAATCTATGAGCAAATCCCTTCTACGGCAGATTATGTCAAGATATCAGGAGAAAATGTTCGAAAGGAGATTCTCATTGTTACTAAGTCACAACTGGAGCAACTTCACTTGCAGCTAAAGGAGTATTTCCCACTGACAGATAGAAGTGACATGTGGCTAAGGAATCCCTTTGCTGATGGGCTTTCAACCAACCTCTCTCTCTTACACTACAAGAAGAAGATTCTTTGGCAGAACTTTCAACTGACTGTTCATTAATATTACAGTTTTCACAATTACAAATAGCTGACTATTGGCTATATGTCATGACTCATAATTAAGGCCTGGATAATTATGTACTAGAAAACAGCAAAACATGTACATATGTATGTATTTTAATATCTTGAAATATGTAATGAAAGCATGGCAAACAAAAAAAAAAAAGTGAGAATTATGATATGTAACATAGTACTAACACAATTCCTGTCCTATTTTCCTGTAGTTCACCTCAAAGCAAATACTTCAAGAGTTACAGTATCCAGTAACACATTACAGAACACACTATTATTTTATTTACTTACTTATCCGGGAAACCAAAACCGCGAAAAGCCGAATTACAGAGTTCCGCAATAAAAAATATATTTACAATGGAGTAGCACAATGCAAACATAAAAAAATAAGTTGAAGAAAAATGAGGAAAAAACATCTAATGATAAAAATACATACAGTAAATACATACACACCTTATCATTATAGACCCTTATGCCTTCGGGCGTTCAGTCTGCAAGCCTCTGTGAATTTACTAAACGTCGCCACAATCCTCTATTTGCAACTAGTGCTGTGGCATCATTTAGTTCTATACCTCATACCTTTAAATCGTTAGAAACTGAGTCTAACCATTGTCGTCTTGGTATCCCTCTACTTCTCTTACCCTTCATAACAGAGTCCATTATTCTCGTAGGTAACCTATCCTCCTCATTCACCTCACGTGACCCCACCACCGAAGCCAGTTTTTGTGCACAGCTTCATCTATCAAGTTCATTCCTAACTTAGCCTTTATCTCCTCATTCTGAGTACCCTCCTGCCATTGTTCCTACCTATTTGTACCAGCAATCATTTTCACTACTATCATGTCTGTTACTTCTAACTTATGAATAAGATATCCTGAGTCCACCCAGCTTTCGCTCCTGTAAAGCAAAGTTGGTTTGAAAACAGACCGATGTATAGACAGTTTCGTCTGGGAGCTGACTTCCTTCTTACAGAATACTGTTGATCGCAACTGCGAGATCAATGCATTAGCTTTACTACACCTTGATTCAATCTCATATATATACACTCATGGGAGAACACACAACCTAAATACTTAAAATTATCTACCTGTTCCAGCTTTGAATCACCAATCTGACATTAATTTCTGTGGAATTTCTTTCCTACTGGCATCAAATTAGTTTTCGAAAGGCTAATTTTCATACCACACACATTGCACCTATTTTCAAGTTCCAAGATATTAGACTGCAGGCTTTCGGCACAAATGCCATCAAGGCAAAGTCGTCAGCATAGGCCAGACTGCTTATTATATTTCCACCTAACTGAATCCCTCCATGCCACTTTATACCTTTCAGCAGATTATCCATGTAAACTACGAACAGCAAAGGTGAAAGATTACAGCCTTGTCTAACCTCTGTAAATACCCTGAACCAAGAACTCATTCTACCATCAATTCTCAATGAAACCCAATTGTCAGCATAAATGCCTGTGACTGATTTTAATAATCTACATTCAATTCCATAGTCCCCCAGTATGGCGAACATCTTTTCCCTCGGTACCCTGTCATATGCTTTCTCTAGATCTACGAAACGTAAACACAGCTGTCTATTCCTCTCGTAGCATTTTTCAATTACCTGGCGCATATTGAAAATCTGATCCTCTCTGTGGTCTGAAACCACATTGGTTTTCATCCAACTTTTTCTCAACCACTGATCGCACCCTCCCTTCCAAGATGCCAGTGAATACTTTGCCTGGTATACTAATCAATGACAAACATCGATAGTTATTACAATCCTTCTTGTTCCCTTGCTTAAAGATAGGTGTAATTACTGCTTTTGTCCAAACTTTTTTTTTTTTTGCTAGTTGTTTTACGTCGCACCGACACAGATAGGTCTTACGGCGACGATGGGACAGGAAAGGACTAGGAGTGGGAAGGAAGCGACCGTGGCCTTAATTAAGGTACAGCCCCAGCATTTGCCTGGAGTGAAAATGGGAAACCACGGAAAACCATTTTCAGGGCTGCCGACAGTGGGGTTCGAACCTACTATCTCCCAAATACTGGATACTGGCCGCACTTAAGCGACTGCAGCTATCGAGCTCGGTGCTTTTGTCCAAACTGAAAGTATCTTACCAACACTCCAGGCTAATCTTACTACTCTATGAAGCCCTTTCATCCCTGCCTTCCCACTATACTTCACCATTTCAGGTCTAATTTCATCTGTTCCTGCTGCTTTATGACAATGGAATTTATTTACCATCCTTTCCACTTCCTCAAGCGTAATTTCACAAACATCATTTTCCTCCTCCCCATGAGCTTTGGCTGTACGCAATACCACCAGGAAGATTTCGTTTTACATTGAGAAGATGTTCAAAATATTCCCTCCACCTCTCCAGTGATTCCTGGGATGTATTATGAATTCACCTGAATTACCCAAAACACTGTTCATTTCCTTTTTCTCTCCCTTCTTAAGATTCTTTATTACTGTCCAGAAAGGTTTCCCTGCTGCTTGACCTAGCCTTTGCAGGTTATTACCAAAATCTTCCCATGACTTGTTTTTGGATTCAACAACTATTTGTTTTGCTCTGTTTCTTTCATCTATGTACAATTCTCTGTCTATATCAGCCCTTGTTTGGAGCCATTTCTGATAGGCCTTCATTTTATATTTACAAGCAGCTTTCACTTCATCATTCCACCAAGATGTTTGCCTTTTCCCATCTTTACACAGAGTTGTTCCTAGGCATTCCCTTGCTGTTTCTACTACAGCATCCCTGTATGCCACCCATTCTCTTTCTATGTCCTGAACCTGCTTACTGTCTACTGTTCGAAACTTCTCACTAATCATATCCATGTACTTTTGTCTAATTTCCTCATCCTGGAGATTTTCTACCCTTATTCGTTTGCAGACAGATTTCACTTTCTCTACCCTAGGCCTAGAGATACTTAGTTCACTACAGATCAGATAGTGGTTTGTATCATCGAAAAATCCCTGGAAAACACGTACATTCCTAACAGATTTCCTGAATTCGAAGTCGGTTACGATATAGTCTATTATGGATCTGGTACCCCTAGCCTCCCATGCGTGGCGTTGAATAGCCTTATGCTTGAAGAATGCATTCGTAACGGCTAAAGCCATACTTGCACAGAAGTCCAGCAAACGCTTCCCATTCCCATTAGCTTCCGTATCTTCCCCACTTTTACCAATCACCCTTTCGTATCCTTCAGTTCTGTTTCCAACTCTCAAGCTGAAACCACCCATTAGCACTATCCTATCCCCTTGCTGTTTACCCTGACTATGATGTCACTCAATGCTTCATAAATCTTGTGAACTTCATCCTCATCTGCACCCTCACATGGTGAATACACTGAGACAATTCTCGTCCTAATTCCTCCAACTGCCAAATCTACCCACATCATTCGCTCATTTATGTGCCTAACAGAAACTATGTTAGATGCAATGGTATTCCTGATAAACAGCCCTACCTCATACTCTGCCCTTCCCTTTCTAACACCCGTCAAGTACACTTTATAATCTCCTATCTCTTCCTCGTTATTTCCCCTTACCCGAATATCACTTACTCCTAGCACATCCAGATGCATCCTCTTTGCTGACTCAGCCAGTTCTGCTTTCTTTCTTCAATATGCCCCATTAATATTGATAGCTCCCAATCAAATTTCATTTCGTTTGCCAAGTTGTTTCGAAGGAGTCCCTCGCCTGTCAATTGGGACTGGGACTCCGTTACTCCCATAGGTCTGAGGCTTGCTTAAAAATGTTCTGAGCTCGGTAAATTCATGAAGCTGGATGCTATCCTACTTGCACATAGCTCAAGTTGTTTTACAGCGCACTGACATAGATAGGTCTTATGGCAACGATGGGATAGGAAAGGTCTAGGAGTGGGAAGGAAGTGGTCGTGGCCTTAATTAAGGTACAGTCCCAGCATTTGCCTCATGTGAAAATGGGAAACCACGGAAAACCATCTTCAGGGCTGCTGACAGTGGGGTTCGGTCCAACTATCTCCTCGATGCCAGCTCACAGGGCTGCTTCTACAGAAACTGCATCTTGGGAATCAAATTGCTGCAGAACCTGTTTCACAGAATCAAAATTCATTGCATAGTAGCCTACAGCATCAATCCAGCTCCCCCACCTTGTTAATAATGGCTGAGGAGGAAGTGGGAGCTCAGAAAGAAGCTCTTCAAATTTATCAACTCTGATATAAAAATATTTCCTTCGAATTCAAAATTAATGAGTCAATACCAGGAAATTTACATTGAATCAATTCTGCTAGATGATAGAATGCATGCACAAGACATGTGAGGTGTAACGGTTTAGAATACAAAACTTGCAATGATCCTGCAGCTTTGCACATGTATGGCATGTATGGTGCTGCATCAGTCACAAGAAGGAAGAAATTGCTCTCTTCTACTCCAACGGGCCACTAAGGTCTCACTGCACTATTAAAGAGCTTTGCAACAGTCTGGTGGTTGCATTTCTTTAACAACTCACAAGTTAAGAACACAGGCTTACTTCAGTATCTTTCAACACTCTCACCATCACATTTCCAATATGTCTCCCTTCTACATCAGTGTTTCATCCAGAGACACCCATATGGGACTTTCACTGAGTTCTGCGTTGACTGTTTCCATATAAAAGACAGGCACATAGTTCTTTCTGATGTAGATTCATCTGGCAGAGTTTCATGTGTATATTTTTTCAAGATACTAACACAGCACTCAATATTTTAATTTCCAAAGATTGATATCAGCATAATCTATAGTACGGCACAGTTCCCATGCAAATAGAGATATAGGAGGTCCCGGATAATTCGCAGCTTGAGATTCAGTCAGTAGCAACTGCTTTGAAAATTAAATCTTCAAAGCACGGGCCTGATGAAGTGACACGAGTTAAGTGTTGCACAACTTTAAACCGTTTTTCACAGGATATATTTTTCTCGTAAACCAGGCAAGAAAGTACTTTTCCATCTGTAGAAAAATGTTCAAATTCCTCTGTGAAATGCTTTAATTTTATGTATTGCGCCTTCGTAATCTTTTAGTAGAAAATGCTTTCAAATTGCTAAGGTCACTCTACAAGCTTGCTGTTCACTCCAGTCTGAATAATTGACTAAAATTTGTTCAGTCTATCTTGTCTCAAGAGCAATAAAAGGGAACACTACCTGAGCCTGTACAAACCATTCTAGCAGTGGTTAGTGGGGATGAGAGAGAGTAATCCATTGACTTCGGCATAGACACTGCAGCTGTTCTGCTACACACTGCAACTGACCTGCTAAAGTAAAGATGATCTCAATTCTACAGTATTTCTCAGCTTTCTGCAGGAGATCATTTAAACAACAATACACTTAATGGATAACCTGCTTATGTTAAATTCAAACAATGACATTATGTCTCCACATTTTTTCCCCTTGTAATTTTATTATCTTTAACAACCCTTGTACACTTTTGTGGCTATGGTCTTAAAAGCATATTGTCTGCTTGTTTACACTGCTTCATATAAAAATAAAAAACTTTCAATATTAAAGAATATTTTCTGTTGGTCACAAAGTTGATTACCAAAAATGTTGAAAATATTAACAAATGTATAAAAATATGTACTTGTAAGCAAAGTATGTGAGAATAGTACTTACAAGTAAATTATTTAAATACAGCGTACTGTACGTACTTTAAAAATCATGTTTTAGGCAGTATTAGGCATGAAACACCAACATATCACAAATATATCTGAGTATTAACAAACAAAAAAAATGTGAGTACATAACTATCCAGGCCCTAGTCATGATTGACTATTGTAAACTCTCAGGAGAGTCTTTCAAATGCTTAACTAAATTCTCTACTACCGGTACTAATTTTCATGAAATCGCTTTCTCCCACCCAACGTATTTGAAATCAAAATTAAGAAATAAACTCGAAGTTCAGATTGACTTTGTATTGAAATTATCAGGCATTTAACCTGTTAGTCCAGAGCTGACTGTTCAAAAGCAGTGTCATTGTTCACATTTAACTGTGTTTGATGTCATTCATATTAGACTTTTTGCCTTTTGATTTTAATGCACTTAAAATTAAAATTCAAGAGTTTGTAACATATTTACTCTTTCTTTCATTTCACAACTCAAAGGGGGTGTGTGAAATTTTAATTATTTTTCAAGGGAATTAGAAAGATGTTTTTGAAGACTTTTGTCTGGAGCACAGCATTATATGGGAGTGAAATATGGAGGATAAGTAGCTTAAAAAGAAAGAATAGAAGCTTTTGGAATGTGATGTTACAGAAGAATATTGAAGGTGAGATTGGTAGGCTGAATCACAAATGAAGAGGTAATGTAATAATAATAATGTTATTTGTTTTACGTCCCACTAACTACTCTTTTACGGTTTTCGGAGACGCCGAGGTGCCGGAACTTAGTCCCACAGGAGTTCTTTTATGTGCCAGTAAATCTACCGACACGAGGCTGACATATTTGAGCAGCTTCAAATACCACCGGACTGAGCCAGGATCGAACCTGCCAAGTTGGGGTCAGAAGGCCAGCGCCTTAACCGTCTGAGCCACTCAGCCCGGAAGAGGTAATGTAACGAATCAGTGAGAAATTGGCAACATTTGACCAGAAGAAGAGACAGAATAATAGGACACAACTTAAGACACCCAGGACTTGTTCAGTTACTTTTTTTTTTTTTTTTTTTTTTGGGAGGGAAGTGCAGGCGGTAAAATTGGCAGGGGTAGACCTAGTACGAATGTAACTAACAGATTACAGTAGATGCAGAATGTAGGAGTTGAGTAGAAATGAAAAGGTTAGCACAGGATAGGGCAGCAAGGAGAGCTGTCTATGGATTGATGACCCAAATGATGACGATAATGACAACCACCACCACCATCATATGACCTCAGCCATAGTCTCTCTCTCTCTCATCTTATAGAAATCCCTAATCGGAAACGTGAAATTTTGTCCCCGCTGTTATCTTCAATTCCCTACATTTAGCGGCATACCCTCCAAATGATATACAGTGTGGTCGGAAACAACGTGAATCGAGTATATGAGCGTTAGAAGACTGGTCATATTGATAAGTAATTCGAAAACATTACATCGATATCATTATACCATTGTCATTTTATGAGCTGCTGAATTTAATCAGATCACTTTGCAGGCAAATTCAAATGGACTTTACGAGGCGGTGTTGCTCAATCTGCACATGGCTTGGTCGGGCTTGAGAGCCATGCCAAGGAATGAGCAACAAACACTAACACACCGTGAGTTTCAGCCAATGCCACCGTAGCGTGCTTGCTATGGGCCGAGCCTATCAGCAGGGAGGTCCTTGTTCAATTCCCTCTCCTGGAGAAGTTTATTTTCCTATTGGCGTTCTCTTGCGGGTCATAAGCCACATGCAAATTTAGCGACAGCGCCCCGCAAGGAAACACCAAAAGTCGCCCGTGAAGCGATCTGATTGGCTAAATTCAGCAGCTCATAAAATAACAATGGCGCAAGATATCGACGTAATGTTTTTTAATTACTTATCAGTATGACCAACGCTCTAGCACTCATATACCCGGTTCACGTTGTTTTCGACCACCCTGTAGATAATGATTCCATAGGGAACCTGAAATATTTGTCCTGAATGAAAATCATAATTTCACTTTAATAGGTCCATTAGTGGACATTATAAACCATCCAGCTAATTCATCCTTGGTTGCCAGTGTTTTGCCCCAGTGTGCCAATTTTGGCTCATCAGTAACTAGCACACCTATAATGTCCAATAAAGGACTAATTATATTGGAATTATATCCTCCAAATGTGCAAAGATGTCAGGGAGAGATGTAAGGAAGTGGAGCAACAATGTAGTTCCCTTTTGCCAAGCTGTCAATTATAATAACACTACTAATACAAAAGTGGCTGCGGTCAGGCTACAGTGCTTGCATTATGAAGTTCAGCATGTGACAGCTGATAATGAATAATGCAACATTAGACAATGCTGAATGAACACGGTCCTTTTGGTTTGTGACGTCACACCCTTCGTAGCAGTGCACCCTGTATTAATGCTACTAGCAGGGCAAGGGATTTGCCACGCTATAGCTATAGTATATAGTTCTTTTTCTTTTCTGCTAGCAGTTTAATGTCGCACTAACATACAGAAGTTTTTTGGTAACACAAGAATGGGAAAGTGATAGGATTGGGGAGGTAGCAGTCATGGCCGTGATTAAGGTATAGCTCAGGCATTTGCCTGGTGTGAAAACGGAAAACTGCAAAAAACCATCTTAAGGGCTCCCGACAGTGGGATTTGAACCTACAATCTTCCAAGGGCATAGTCACAACTATGCGGCTCTAATCGCATGACCAAATCGCTGTCAGTAGTATTTGGAAATTTGTATCAAATACACTGACTGACAGAGCAAATGCAACACCACGAAGGAGTGGTCAGAACTTTATGCCAATTGCAGGGTAGACTGACGTCACTGAGGTATGCTCATGATGTGAAATGCGCCGCTGTGCTGCGCACGTAGCGAACGATAAATGGGACACGGCGTTGGCGAATGGCCCACTTCGTACCGTGATTTCTCAGCCGACAGTCATTGTAGAACGTGTTGTCGTGTGCCACAGGACACGTGTATAGCTAAGAATGCCAGGCCGCCGTCAACGGAGGCATTTCCAGCAGACAGACGACTTTACGAGGGGTATGGTGATCGGGCTGAAAAGGGCAGGCTGGTCGCTTCGTCAAATCGCAGCCGATACCCATAGGGATGTGTCCACGGTGCAGCGCCTGTGGCGAAGATGGTTGGCGCAGGGACATGTGGCACGTGCGAGGGGTCCAGGCGCAGCCCGAGTGACGTCAGCACGCGAGGATCGGCGCATCCGCCGCCAAGCGGTGGCAGCCCCACACGCCACGTCAACCGCCATTCTTCAGCATGTGCAAGACACCCTGGCTGTTCCAATATCGACCAGAACAATTTCCCGTCGATTGGTTGAAGGAGGCCTGCACTCCCGGCGTCCGCTCAGAAGACTATCATTGACTCCACAGCATAGACGTGCACGCCTGGCATGGTGCCGGGCTAGAGCGATTTGGATGAGGGAACGGCGGAACGTCGTGTTCTCCGATGAGTCACGCTTCTGTTCTGTCAGTGATAGTCACCGCAGACGAGTGTGGCGTCGGCGTGGAGAAAGGTCAAATCCGGCAGTAACTGTGGAGCGCCCTACCGCTAGACAACGCGGCATCATGGTTTGGGGCGCTATTGCGTATGATTCCACGTCACCTCTAGTGCGTATTCAAGGCACGTTAAATGCCCACCGCTACGTGAAGCATGTGCTGCGGCCGATGGCACTCCCGTACCTTCAGGGGCTGCCCAATGCTCTGTTTCAGCAGGATAATGCCCGCCCACACACTGCTCGCATCTCCCAACAGGCTCTACGAGGTGTACAGATGCTTCCGTGGCCAGCGTACTCTCCGGATCTCTCACCAATCGAACACGTGTGGGATCTCATTGGACGCCGTTTGCAAACTCTGCCCCAGCCTCGTACGGACGACCAACTGTGGCAAATGGTTGACAGAGAATGGAGAACCATCCCTCAGGACACTATCCGCACTCTTATTGACTCTGTACCTCGACGTGTTTCTGCGTGCATCGCCGCTCGCGGTGGTCCTACATCCTACTGAGTCGATGCCGTGCGCATTGTGTAACCTGCATATCGGTTTGAAATAAACATCAATTATTCGTCCGTGCCGTCTCTGTTTTTTCCCCAACTTTCATCCCTTTCGAACCACTCCTTCTTGGTGTTGCATTTGCTCTGTCAGTCAGTGTACATCAATATATGTAATATCCGGCTTTTACTGGGTAAATTTTGGGACATTCGGAAGTGGTTATTTAAATATTCTGATAATCTGTTGTTACAGGCTGATGATTAATTCTATTATAAGTATTTTTTCAATACTGAAAAATGGAAAATAATATAGAAAAAATTGACATTACTTTACTTAAATTTCTCAGATGGAAGTTGAAACTAAGCACAATATTCTGACTGACGTTTGGGTGCCAGATTACAACTTTGGTTTCCAGGTAGATTACAACTTTGGTTTCCAGGTAGTGGCAAGAGGAACTTAAAACTTCAACCGCACTGGTTAAATAGATGGAAGTGGCTAACCTATTCTCAAATTGTAGAAATTGTGCGCTCTTTTCTTCTCAAGAGCTGGCGTAGGGCATCAGTCCTTGCAAAACTTGTTAAAGCTAAAATCAACAAGTGGAAGGTTGCTGTTGAAGAGTTCAATAGGCATGAAAAAGCTGAGTACCACAAGAATTGTGTATTTCAGACAAGACGATTCAAACTTGTAGCTAACAAGATGCAAGACCCAAATGACATACAAATTGCCAAGAGCCTGAAAAAGGAAGTCAAAGGCAACAGGTCGTAGACTATTCCTATCATCCAAACTGTGGCTGCCAAGGTGCACCCCTTAGAGCCCACCGAGACCATGGGCCCATTGTATTGAATGATGAAAATCGTACAGAAAATGATTGGAATTTTAGGGCTCTTCTTTGTTTTAGAGCAACAAGTGGGGAGGAGGATTTAAAAGCTTGTTAAATACAAGCAGCTGCAACACTACATTACATAAGCCCACAACCTCAAAATGAGATCATTCATGTATGTAATGACCTTACTGCTGAAAAAATTGTGCACCAAGTTACCAGATCACAGTGCTTCTTCTACACTGGCCGATGAGGCAAATGACATTTTTGGAATGGAACAAATGTCACTTTGTATTCGGTATGTCGACCCTGACTATGAGACAATCAAGGAGGAATTTCCATCTGTTTGTACCACTTACTGAAGCCACTGGAAGAGGGTTGGCTGCCAAAATAATTTATACACTTCTGAAGATAGGAGTCAACATAAATTGTTTAAGAGGGCAAGGGTGGAGCTATTGTTATGAATGGCCAGTTTAATGGCGTCCAAGCAGTAATAAGAGAGACCTACCCATTGGCCTTTTACTTGTACTACAGCTTACATTCTCAATCTTGCTATTACCCATGCATGCTCAACCCAAAGAATCAGAAACTGTTTGTGAACTGCAGGGAATATTTGTTCATCTTTCCAATATCCCAAAAGACTTAATACATTAAAAGAACTGATAAATGCTACTGCTCCTGAAAGTGACAAAACGAGGTTCAAAACATTCCAATAAGATGAGTGGAGCGCCATGACTCAATTGCAGTAATTTTGGACATGTTTGATGCCATCATTGACAGTCATGAAAATCTAACATAGTGAAATAATAAAGAGGCCTCTACTAATGCTCAACAGTTTGGCCAATCTTGGTTATGCTACTGGTAATGTGATCTGTATTTTTTTTCTTTTTTTATTGAAATGAATAACATAGAGCACTAAGCAACATTAATTCTGAGGCCATTTCATTAACACTTGACAAAATGGGAAATTTTATATAAATTATTCCAACAATAGTGTGCAACATTGTACCTACAGCTGCTAAATCATTAAGTCCAACAAGAAGAGTGGTCAATACCACATTTACAAGTGTTACTTTGTGACCCCTTCATTCTTCTGATTTAACCGTTTGTGATTATAATTTGTGGGGAACTTAGAAATACAGGGTATATCATTCCAATTCTCACACACTAGAATATAACACTGTAAAAAAAAAAAAAAAAAAAAAAAAAACACAAACCCACCTGTTGCCAAGGTTAAGCAAGTGAGACCATATACACTAGCGTCCAAAATTAAAACATCAAACAGAAATTATTTCCCCATGTCCATTTGAAAACATAATACGATCAGGTGATAGCAACGTCTAAACAAATGAAACTACTGTACCCCCTACCTAATTCTGTCCAGCAGATGGCATGCCTGTCTTCGTACAACCATGAAAGCGATGACGGCAGTCCCCCTATCAGCCAATGTACGTTGTTTGTACTGCTGTATTCTTCCAACTTCCATGTTCACTTGTTCACTGTGTACACATTCAGTTATGGCACACAGAAGACGACTGCTCATCTCTCTGCAGTGGAATATGATTGGATGAATAGAAGCTAGACAGTCACAACCTGAAGTGGCCAGATGGCTTAATGTCCATTAGTCTGTTTCCCAAATGTGGCACCAGTGTTCATAGTCCGAAAATGTTTCCCGAAGACTAGGAGAAGGACAAACAAGAGTGACTTGAAAGAGAGGACAGTTATTTAGCCACAAGGGCGAGATGGTACAACTGTTGGACTGCATGACAGCTGGTGAAGAGAAGACTTAAGCAGAGAGGCCTTTATTGTCGGGGACTGACTGTATGTGTACATGGTACATGTGCACAGAAGACGACGTCTAGAGTGGAGCCAATGACATGCCACCTGGACAGCCGAACAGTGGGCCAATGTTCTGTTTCCAGATGAGTCTTCATTTGTTCTTCACAATGATTCACAACAGACTTGCCTCTGGAGAGAACTTGGAACAAAGTTGGTTTTTTTTTTTGCTACTTGCTTTACGTCACACCGACACAGATAGGTCTTATAGCGACAATGGGACAGGAAAGGGCTAGGAGTGGGAAGGAAGCAGCCGTGGCCTTAATTAAGGTACAGCCCCAGCATTTACCTGGTGTGAAAATGGGAAACCACAGAAAACCATATTCAGGGCTGCCGACAGTGGGGTTCGAACCTACTATGTCCCGAATACTGGATACTGGCCGCACTTAAGCGACTGCAGCTATCAAGCTCGGTGGAACAAAGTTTTGGTCATCAAACATTGTAGAAAGGGAGCCATATTAAGGCTGATCTATAATGGTATGTGGGGGCATTATGATATAAACTAGAACACTACTCCATGAAGTTATACGGATAAACCAGCAAGGTTTGACGGTCGTGAGGTGTCGTGACGAGATTTTGGTACCTCATGTTTGATCGTTTTGAGGTGCTGTGGGCCCAGATTTTATACTGATTGATGATAATGCATGCCCTCATAGAGTGCAGCTGGTCAATATCTTCCTGCAAACTGAAGATGTTGCTCGCATGGATTGGTCTGCTTGCTCTTCTGACTTAAACCCAATACAGCATGTGTGGGAGACAAATTGCTTCATGTCCAATTCCAGCAGGCAATCTTAAGGAGTTGAGAGTTGTTATACATTAAGAACGGGCATTAATACCATAAAATGAGATTGATGACATTATTCACAGCATGCCACGGTGCTGTCGGGCCTGTATTTCAGTCAGAGGTGATCGCATGCCCTATTGAGAAGAAGTAACCCATATTCTGGCATTTGTGAGCAAAGTAGACTTTGGTGGTTTGTGACTTCTTCCATCAATAAAAAAATCAACAAGTAATGTTACAGTGTTTACTTTGTTTATATTTTATATTTAACTATAACTGATATCATTTTGTAATAAAAAAATCACATGAGGAATGGGTTTCTGTTTGTTGCTTCAATTTGGGTCACAGGTGCATTTGAAAGAGGTGGGCAGATATTTCTAGCTACAACAGTGATTTTATTCAAATGTACAATTTTCATATTTTAAATATTTTTAGCGTATCATTACTGGCATAAATCATTTTCTTTGCCCCAGGATGTACATAGGATAGTTGGAAATTATGTTTCCCCATTTTGCTTCTGGAGAACCTGTAAAACTGGTGGGTTTTCAGTGTGTTGTGTTTACATAGGCATCCTTCCTTGTTTATCGTGGGACGTATGACCTTCATCGCACAGGCACAGTGCCAGAGTTAAAGACAGGCCAACAGAACAGTGTGTGCCTGGTGCTACAGCAATGCTGTGTTAGAGACAGGACAGTGGAATGGTGTGTGCCCAGCAAGGATGAAGAATGGACGTATAACGCAATAGAGAACAAAGGAGGAAGTGCAGGATGTTATTCAGTACGTACGGGTAGGTGGGATGCATGGCCATGTTGACACAAATAGTGTGGACGATGGTGCCAGCAGTTCCAGGACAGGTGCATGAGTTTGTTGGATGATGTGAGACCCGGGCACCCAGCAACAGCTACAGGAGATGAAATCGTTACCGGACGAGTTGATAAGAAATTTAAACGAGACAGGCATGTGACAGTGGATCACGTTCCCACTGAAGTCTGTTTCAGCCACCAATCAGCCTACAAAATCATCCATAACAACCTAAAATAACGTAAAGTGTCATCACGGCGGGTGCGTCGCCAGCTCACACCAGACCACAAGTGGCAAGAATGGGAACAAGCCTCCAGCATCTCCTGGACTATGAGACAAAGGGAAATAAATGCATTCTTGTTCCAAATTATTACTGGAGAAAAGAGCTGGGTCCAACACTTCATCCCCGAGTCCAAGGCCACCTCCATGGCATGGAAGCACGCAATATTCCCCATCTGCCCCATCTGAAAATAGTTCAAGACAATCTCCTCAGGAGGCAAGGTGCATTCCACTACATTTTGGGAAGCTGAAGGGATTCTTTTGTCAGATTAGTTGGAGAGAGGAGGACAGGGACAAGGGGAGAGGAGATCCATCGGCTGAACTCTACTGTGTGATACTGATATGACTAAAAAAATGCCATTTGACAGAAGAGACTTTGCCTTCTCACAGGTATCATCCTTCTGCAAGACAGTGCGACACCCCACACACCAGCAGCAATGATTATCCAAATTGCCACCTTTGGCTGGGGGCACCTGGACCACACCACCTATAGTACCAACCAGGTGCACAGTGACTTCTACTTCTCCTCTTACATTGAAAAGAATGCACAAAGGGTGCCGTCTGACCACCACTGATGATGTTGAAGCAGCTGTTTGATCATTCATCTGCATCCAGGACATGGACTTTTTCCTTTCTTCAAGCTAGCCCTCCTACATACTGGAAAACTGACTGATGGGAGTCTTGGAAGCTGCATCATGGCAGAGAGTAGCATAAAAGTAGTTGTTACCTGTAATAATGGCCTTCTATAGATTCTGTACCAATTTATAATGTGCGCAGGATTATTATGACAAGAAAACTTTTTTTTTTACAACTGGCTTTATGTCGTACTGACACGGTTAGGTCTTATGGCGACGATGGGATCGGAAAGGGCTAGGAGTGGGAAGGAAGCGGCCGTGGCCTTAATTAAGGTAGAACCCCTGGTGGGGAAATGGGAAACCAGGGAAAAACCATCTTCAGGACTGCCGACAGTGGGGTTTGAACCCACTATCTCCCGGATGCAAATTCACACCTGCGTGCACCTAACTGCATGGCCAACTCGCCCGGTAAGAAAAGAAAAAAAAGTTAAAATATTTAGATAAGCATGTTCAGCATTAAGTAGTTACTACACAGTAAATTGGAGAAGAGGACTGTTTGAACACACTATGAGGAGGGCGAGTGCATCATTCTCACGACCCTCTGGTGTCAGAAAGAACCCTTGTTTCAAGTGTTCTGGACAGTATCAGAGAGTGTGGGAAGGACGCCAGAAAGAACCGTTGCTTGTGGTGTTCTGGTAAGTGTCAGAGGGTGTGAGAATTTTCACCATCATGTCAAGAAGATGCAAGAATGCTGTGGTTGAAATTATGCATGTGATTGGTTGATTGGTCCCGTTGTTCCAGAAGGTGATACGTACGAATTGGGAGTTTATATCTTAAGACGTGAAGCTAGCGTCTCTAATTATGATCTTCGTTCTCTGTCAGAGCAGATGTCGTTCATTCAATCTCTTGGTTCATGGGGAAGTGTGGGCTGATGGGATAAGGTAAATTTTATTTTCGTTATTATGTCTTAAATTAACTTGTTGCAGGAATTCTCAGGGGCAGTCTCATATCTTCTATTATTTTATTTTGTCAGAATAGCTCTTTTCAGCACTATGATATAATTTGTTTTAGGAGAGGCAACCTCACTCTACAACTTGCAATGTCATTGTATTTTACGTTGTTTGCCTGTTTCCTGTAGGATGGAACTAGCCCACTGCACGAGGGAAATTTCAATTCCAAAACAGGTTTGAAATTGGATATGCTGCCGCCTCATGGTGTGTATCCGTTATGGAAGTAATTTCATGATCATGTCTTTAGAGTCCCCTTGATGTCTATTAGCTTACTAGTGTTTCCTAACTTGCTACTGATTAACCTTTGTTTCTAAAATTTTAAATTCCTTTGATGTCACCTTTAAACCTTCAAACCTGATTGTGTTTAAATGGTGCACGGACATCACATGAGCTCTGAGGGCAGGACAATGAACCCAAGTGCTTGTGAGCCCTTCCAGAGTGAAATAGTCATTTTAAGAATTTTTTATTTAATGATATTATGTATTTTAACATTAGACAAAATTTCCCATGCCAAAGGATAGATGTTTTATCTTTAATAAACGATATTGTAAGGAACCCAATTGGTTTGATCAAGAATGCAAACAATGCCAGTTTACTTTCCCGGCAGGGTTGTCCAGCACTTTCTACATCCTGTTGTCCACCAGTTCGTATTGCCTTTAGTTGTCCTTGGATTTCTGTATTTTCTTAATCCTTTCCTTTGTTTACTGTTTTATTGTTTTTACGTGTAAAATGTTACCCTGAGCGCCACATATTCAAGGGAAATGTTCAATACGAATGTGGGTCTGTGAAATATCTAATGTACATGGGACTTGCCCTTTTTCAATAGACCATCCTAAACTCTCTGGATTTATGGTAAATAAACAAACAATGAATAATAATAATAATAATAATAATAATAATAATAATAATAATAATAATAATAATAATAATAATAATAATAATAATAATAATAATAATGTGGACTTCCTGCCAAAATTATACCCCTAATAAACAGCTTTAAAACCAAATATTTGAGTCATGTTCTTATTTTTTTTTAAGTTTTTATAGTGCTTATTTATAGAAGTATTTCTAATTCATTACCAAAATTACACAAAAGTTACTAAACAGACTTTCACAGTTGCAGACATTTCAGGAAGTAAATCTATGAATCATGCTCAAGAAAGAATGAATGATTTTATCAGATCAAAATACTGTATTTAAAATGTATCTAAGATAGAAACAAAAGATTTAAGTAAAAATTAATCACAGAATTCAATTTCCTATTCAGTAGCAGCAATATTTAAAAAAGTTACATTCATGGAGAAAAGCATTTGGATGCGCAAGTGACAAAGCTGAACTAGCTACTTCTCCTACAGGGCCGTTAAGAATATTATGTAATTCACTTCAGTAAACCTGGAATTACGCATGAACAGTGAGAATTCCTTGAAGCTGTCTAAAGTGGCAAGTGAACCCGTAAGTATTTAGGGAAAATTTTAGACTGTCCAATAAACCCTTCCCCAAGTATAGTAATTCGCGGGGGGGGGGGTGACATGCCTAATTTGTAATTTTTAAAAAAGTAGTTTGTGCCCAAAGTATGCACAAATTTTCAGAGTAGGTCTATAATACTTGAACAGCCTTTAAACATCAATGGCAGCCTTTAAACTGCTTGTATAGAACAAGTAACATTCCCTGACTTTAAGAGTTATTTTGCTAGCTAGTGCAGCATTTAGTTGCTACATTACCATGCATAAGTTCAAATAAGTTCTTTGATAAAACTCTCAAGAAATGTTTACTACATGCTATTATATACCAAGCAAACCCTATATAATGACAGACTTTCATGAAAAGCATAAAATACAATGCTAGTTAGTGTTAAGAAACATAATAAAGTATGAGGAACTGGATACGGATAATTATCTTACCACAAAGGAAGAGGTTGTAAATAAATTCAAAATTAAACACTATGATGGACTAAAGTCTACAGGGTAGTGTTTCTTACAGTGTCCTAAAAATTTGATTGCCTAAACACATTTAACTTTTAAACTTTTCAGTCTGTTGAACACTAATTACACAGTGTTTGACAGACTGGAAACCTTTAAAGTTACATTAACTGAATACATGTGGTTGCCAACACACACACTTATTCCTGATTTTCAATCCCATACATGTACTGAGTCTTCCATGGTCCTATGACACTTATAATTAGAGTTGGGAAGTAACAGAGTAAAAGTGACTGAATTACTAGTAACAAATACAATTTTAAGCAATTTTTAATTGTTATTGTTAGAGAGGTGCCAATTATTATGCATTGTCTGTAATTATTACAGATTTCACCTCACGATTATGGAATTACAGTCAAAGCGGAAATTATTACGGGAAAGCTGACATTATCATGAAAAAATAATTTTGAATGGTACAGTAAATAAGAAAAGAAGGAAAAATGGTTAATCCTTTTGAGCCTTTCTCCTAAATCGATCTTGTTTCAATGTTTGTGAGTTGGCAACGATACTTATTCAATCGTGACTTCCTTTTGCTACCCATAAGCGTTGTAAAATTCATTGTGAATGAAGGAGTTCAGGCTCTGCTCTTCTCCACTATAAATTCTTCAGTAATGTTGTATTAAGTGTACCTGACAGTTGACAGAAAGATTGAGAAAGAAGTGAGGCCTACATTAAGCACACCTGCACTGGAATCGCTTATGGTTCAGAATGATGTAGATGTTGATTCCCATAGGGAACCTAAAATATTTGTCCTGAATGAGTAAATTTATAATACCAATATAATGGTCTGTTATTGGACATTATAAATTTTCCAGCTAACTCATTCTTGGTTGCCTGCGTTTCGCCCTCGTGTGCTAAGTTAGGGTTGTCAGTTGGGACTTAGCCTAACTTAGCACACGAGGGTGAAACGCAGGCAACCAAGAATGAGTTAGCTGGAAAATTTATAATATCCAATAACGGACCATTAAATTGGTATTATATGGTTCAGAAGACAAAAATATCATCACAGTGGGAAGGATGCTTCAAGAAAAACTACACTGAAAAGCAGCTGCTGCGTGAGAAATAAGCTACAAAGAATGTTTGATCACAGAACTAACAGGTTGTGTGCAAATGTTATTGTGTAATATGATATACTTTCTAATAGATTGCTAGAGGGAAGGGCAAAATGGGTGTCACTATCGAGAAGGAAGGAGCATGCTTTGGACTTGACTCGAAATTCTTCTCGGGGGCGGAGAGCGATTACTGATAATCCACTTCAAAGGTTGGCACCTCTGCTGTTACCTTTACAAAACAGAATATTTACTTGTTGTTTATTTCGTGAAATAAGGGGCAAGAAATTATTATGTTTATAAAAACCACCTTTCCAATACTCAATGTCCTTTATATTTAGGATGAAACCATTTAATTACAAGTAGGACATGTTTCGCTCAATCATAGTGAGCATCAACAGCTATAGATAAAAAACCATGGTGGGTCAGGCCCCTGATCCTGGTATATATAACGAAAAAATGTCTAATATACATTGATAAAATATGAATTTTAACAATTTAAAAATAATCAATATTATATTATATCTATTAAAACAAATTGATCATTAAAATTCCTTAAAATGTAAACTGGAATGAATGACTTAAAATGTTATTATAGTATGTAGTAATTACATGTTCGTATAAATCGTTGACCATTATATCTTCGCTCAATTGCATTAGACTGTTTATGGTAAAAACAGTTATTCACATAAGCTATGATGTTGTTTTTTAAAAATAAACATGATGAAGAATACTAAAATCGCATATAATGGTTGAAAAACGAACGTCTGGATCGGCGTAAATTAACCTTTCTGGGACTTCCTCGCGTTGTGTTTCAAACATTATTTTGTGTAGTAACGTGTTAATATTGGTCTCCTAATGGAGAACTACTGATCTCGTAGGTGAAATTTAAATCAGGTGTATCCTGTAAAAGAAGAAAAAAAAAGGAGAATAGTATGTGTGTCAGCTGTTGGAATTTAAAGGCTGTACCACTGTAAGGAAATAATAACAGAAAGCGCTTACCCATGTGTGATTGATGGGAGATTAGTCCCTTGGTTGTTTACTGAGGTTTGATGGTCACTGACTTGCTGTTACGTGTGTTGTACGAATGCGGTCGTGGAGGCGGGGAAGGTAGCGGGAAGGGGAAGGGAGGCGGGGCGTTACGCGAGTTGTCGGCCAATGGAGGGGATGCAGTACTAGGAGGCATTGTAGGAGTGGCTACTGTTGCTGTTGGTACTACCGGAGGATTGAAAGCATATTTATAATGGAAAATCTTCATGAAATTATTAGCATTAATTCCAAATTTAGCAATTAGATTGGGGATTTGCTCAATTATGGGGCTGTTAATGTCTGAGACGTCATTTAAATTACTATTTTTATTAAAGTACTGGTCCAATGAAATGTAAACATTTTCATACCTGGTCATTAAACTGCTTTTATTTACGTATTTGCATATCTTGATCCATAGTACTGAAATTATGCCCTGTGTCCCTCATATGAATACTCATGGCGGAATGCTTTTTGTGTTTCAAGGCATTATAATGTTCTAAATATCTTATTCTAAAGCTACAGCCAGTTTGCCCTATATAAGAAAAATTGCACTGTGTGCATCTGAGTCTATATATTCCCGAGTTTGAGAATCTGTCATAAATTGTATTGACAGAGTTGGAATTGAAAAAAATATTTCGGTTGGTGTTACGGGTTCGGTATGCAATGTTAATATTGTGCTTTTTTAATGGTTTAGCGACATTGTGAATAGCTGGGTTGGTGAAAGTAAAAATAGCGAAGTTTTTTTTTCGGGAACTAATGTAGTTGTACTCTTTAATCTAATTTTACCTATGATTCTGGTGATCATATCAGGTTTAAAACCATTCATCATGGCTAGTTCTTTGATGAAACGTAGTTCTTTTACTCGATTAGCATTAGAAAGAGGAATGTTCATGGCCCTGTGAATCAAGCTGTAAAATGTAGCCTGCTTATGGGAGTGAGGGTGCAAGGATTCGCTTTTTATTGTTATAGGAGCGGCAGATGGTTTCATGTAAATTTGGTAAGTGAACTTATCTTTATCTCTAGTCAAAGTTAAGTCTAAAAAGTTTAAGGAGTTGTTGACCTCGTCCTCTTTAGTAAACTGAATACTATGGTTAAGGTTGTTGAGGAGCCTGAGTACGTTGTCACTATTATTAAATTGTTTATCTATGATTGCGAATGTATCATCCACAAATCTTAGCCAGAGATTTACGCCGTTAATTTTATTAATTATTAATTTTGTTTCCATATCGTCCATAAAGATATTGGCAAGAATGCCGGAAACTGGGTCGCCCATTGCTAATCCTTTTTGATGATATATTTTATTATTGAATGTGAAATAGTTATTGTTAAGTACAAATTTCAATAAATTAATAAAATCGTCTATTTCGTATCTGCTTAGAATGCTTGACTGGATGCTGGACTCAAGATGGAAGTGGTTTCTATCATAATGAAAGAAACATGTTATGGGACAAAGGTGTGCCAATGGAAGAAAAGGAAACTATGTACAAGATGTTTTACATACCCATAACAACTTACGGAGCAGAAACTTGGACAATGACAAAGAAGGATGAGAGTCGAATACATACAGCCAAAATGAAGTTCTTGAGGAGTACGATACAGAAGAGTAGAAGAGACAAAATAAGGAATGAGAAAATCCAGGAAGAAATTGGAGTGGAAAGAATGAATGATAGAATGGGGAAGAGCCGACTAAGATGGTTTGAGTGATGAATGAATGCCAAAAAAAGGTGACAGAAATGCAAATGCAAGGAAGGAGAGGCCATGGACGACCACAATTGAGATGGAAGGACACAATCCAATGCAGTATTAGAGAAAGAAACCTGGAGTGTTGGAGGAGTGGTGGAAAGACCGAAGAAAGTGGAGAGGAACCATATTTGCCCCTACCTGACTACAGCTGGATAATGGGAAATGATGATGATGATGACAAAGATGCACTTTCCCCCCAGTAGGTTGAAGCTTAGCAATGAGAATGTTAAGAACCAATTATTTTGTAGAGTAAATGGCAAATAATTTGAAATGTGATAAAGTCACTAAAATAAAATTTATGTGGAAAAATAATTTTGAAAGTTCCAAGGTATGTTTAATCTCATTCAGTGATGTTAGCCATTTAACATGTCTATGCTAAAAAAGCAAAATGAAGTAATTTTTTTTTTCTTGCAAATTTTGGTATCATTCTAGTCACATGAGTGATTTCCTTATGTCTGGTGTTCTGTGACATAATTGTAATTTTAATGATTACGTGTTGAGAAAGTAATTTGTCATTGTAATTGAGTAAAATATTTCTCAGTTAACAGTAATTCAGCCCAGTTATTTTTCCCTGCACTTTTCCCATCACCGCTTACAATATTATTGAATTGGTGAGAAGGAACAAACAACTGACAAATCAAATCATTTAAAAAAAAAAGACAGGAATGTGAATAGGAACACACAATAGAATAAACATGACAGGTCAGTGTTGGAAGAGGGAGCAGCAGAAAGAGAAGATGTGGACAATCCTGTGAGCCAAGGGGGCTGAATGACTTAGATGTTACACCCTGTAAAACAATCATGATCATCATCATCATCATCATCATCATCATCATCATCATCATCATCATCTACAAGCATGATAAATATTACTAATACCATCATTAGTGTTTATGTTCATTCTGATGGGAACAAATTCAACCATTCAATGTTAGAGGAGTTGTCATTCACATTTATAAGAACTTGTGAGAAGAATCCCCTTGGATGTTATTCTTGGCTTTCTAGACTGAGGATGCTATTTCACTATCAGAGAGCTCCTAAATTCTTCTCACTTGGGGTGAATGGAGCTCAAACAAGCAGTCAGAGTCAGGTATAATAATCCCTGACCTGGCCAGTAATCAAACCTGGGGTCTGAGTGCGAAGAAGGCGACCGACCAACCGACCACCACTGATATGCATTTAGGGCAGTCACCCAGGTGGCAGGTATCCTATTAGTTGTTTACCTAGACTTTTCTTAAATAATTTCAAAGAAGTTGGAAATTTATCAAACATCTCCCTGGGTAAATTATTCCAATCCCTAACCCCTCTTCCTATAAATAAATATTTGCTCCAATTCGTCCTCTTGAATTCCAACATTATCTCCTTATTGTGATCTTTTCTAAATGTAAAACCACCACTCAACCTTGTTCACCTACTAATGTCCTTCGATGCAATCTCTCCACTGACAGCTCAGAACATACTGCTAAGTCGAACAGCTTGTCTCTTTTCTCCAAAGTCTTTCCAGACCAAAGTTTGCAACATTTTTGTAACACTACTATTTTGTTGGAAATCACCCAGAACAAATCGTGCTGTTTTTCTTCGGATATTTTCCAGTTCTTGAATCAAGTAATCCTGGCGAGGGTCCCATACAATGGAACCATACTCTAACTGTGGTCTTACCCATGATTTATATAGCCTCTACTAAACAGATTTACTACAACCCCTAAATACCCTCATAACCACATAAGGAGATTTATAACCTTAATTTAAAATCACATTTATGTTCTAACCCAATGAAGATCTTTCTTTATCCTAACACCTAGGTACTTACAGTGATCCTTATGAGGTACTTTCACCCCATCAACATAGAAATAAAAACTGACAGAACTTTCCTCTTGGCAAAACTTCCAACCTGACTTTTTAATTCTAATTTTTTTAATTTTTGCTAGTTGCTTTACGTCGCAGCGACACAGATAGGTCTTATCTTGACGATGGGACAGGAAAGGCCTAGGAATGGGAAGGAAGCGGCCATGGCCTTAATTAAGGTACAGCCCCAGCATTTGCCTGGTGTGAAAATGGGAAACTACAGAAAACCATCTTCAGGGCTGCCGACAGTGGAATTCGAACCCACTATCTTCCAGATGCGAGCTCACAGCTGCGCGCTCCTAACCGCACGGCCAACTCAGCCGGTACCTGACTTTTTACCCTGTTTACCAACATACCATTGTCTGCCATTCATCTCACAACACTGTCAAGGTCTTTTTGCAGTTGCTCACATTTTTTGCTACTTGTTTAACATCACAGTAATACACTGAATGTTTTCGGCAATGGAAGGATAGGAAGGGCTAGGACTGGGAAGGTCTTACTGAAGGTACAGCCCCAGCATTGGCCTGGTGTAAAAATGGGAAAACACGGAATACCATCTTCAGGGTTGCCAACAGTGGGATTTGAGTTCACAGCTGTGCGATCCTAACGACATGGCCACGTCACTCGGTGCAGTCACTCACAATACTGTAACTAATTTATTACTCTATATAGTATAACAGCCTTACCTCTGATTCCAGATCTTTACTCTTATCAGACAATGCTTCACCTACTCTAATTCTCTGAGTTCTGTTTTCTAGATATGTAGCCACAACTCTTTTGTCTAGTCCAATTGCCATGATCTCCGTCAGTGGTCTCCCATGATCTACCCTATCAAAAGCCTTGGATAGGTCAAGAGTGACACAGTCCAACTGACCTCCTGAATCTAAAATATCTGCCAGATTTTGCTGGAATCCTACACAATGAGCTTCGCTGGAATAACCTTTCCAAAACACGAACTGCCGTTTAACAAACCAGTCAGTAAATTTGCAAACCTGTCTAGTATAATCAGAAAGAATGTTTTTCCAAAACTTACAACACGTCAAGCTGACTGGCCTGTAATTGTCAGCTTTATATTTATCAACCCTCCCTTTGTACAATGGGGTTACTATAGGAACTCTCCATTCATGCAAACAGTAGTCAAATAAGTACTTCAGATATGGTACTGTATCCTAACTCATTGCCTTTAGTATATGCCCAGAAATCTTATAAATTCCAGCTGCTTTTCTAGATTCCAACTTTTGTATCTTTTTGTAAACATACTTGTTATCAAAGGTAAATTTTAATACTTCATCAATTATAGTAATCTCCTCTAACTGGGCATTATCCTTGTCAGCAACAATCTTCACATCTGGCTTTTGTAAATCTTGTTCATTAATGATTTCTGGATTGTTCTTCTTGGAACTTATTTGTGCCTTAAGGTACCTGTAACCTTTCATTTTTCATTAAAATTTGTATGACTGCCACTATGCTTGTCACAATGCTATCCTTAGCTGACTTCTTCACTAAATTCAATTTTCTAGTAACTTCCTTCAATTTCTCCTTACATCCACAACCATTTCTAACTGTTTCTTTCAACCTGTACCTCCTTAAGGTCTATATCTCTGTTAATATACAGCAGCTCTTTACCATTTCTTACTGCTTTCTTACATCTGTTTTTACATTCCTCAACTATTGCTTTAAGCCCATTCCATAGACAGTTTACATGTTTATTTACAATTTTCCACCAATCATATTTGGTCTTCAAAAACTCCCCCATGCTTGTCTTATCAACCATATGGTACTGCCTAACAATCCTACTTTTACAGCATTTCTTTCAATTGCATTTATTTTTTGTCCATTTCTGTATAGAGCACATTATTGGATTTACCAGCACCACATCCAGAACATTCTTCCCTCTAGTTGGTTGCATCACTTTCTGATTCAGCTGTCCTTCCCAGATGGACTTCTTTACCACTTATTAGTCATGCTACCTGTCATTCCGAATTGATGTTTGACATTTAGTAAATTGAGATCGCCTGCTACAACCATGTTCCTCTCTGTGTCGTTTCCCACATAATTCCGATTCAGCATCAGTGCCACCCATCCCAGGTCTGTATACTCCAAAAACACAACACAGATGGGTTTTACACCTAGAATTTCATATTTCTCATAACTTACAATTCTTCATTCACCAATATCAATACTCTCCCCACCACCATTCCTATCCTGTTTCTACAATAAACACTTCCGTTTCGTGAGAAAATTTCAACATTCATAATATTACTTCTGAGCCATGATTCAACTCCTATTACAATAGCTGGTGAATAAATAAATGCATATATTAAATTAATACTTAATTCCATTTTTTTTCCCTACAATACTTCTACAGTTTAACCCCATCATTTTTATGTCATTCTTACTGGACTTCAAGCTCCCTGTACTCTTATCATCACTCTCTAGTCCACCCTGTTTCCTTGAATGTTCCTCCCTTAACTTATGTGTACCACTGTGGTTCAAGTGAAGGTCTCTATCACCTACTCACCAACTATGATCTAAAAATCTCGCTCCCAGTTTCCCACATTCCTACTCCATAGCCCCATTTAAATATCTCATCACCTTCTAGTCAGTATTCCTCCTCCACAGTATTCCAGTTATAACAATCTCCACTCGCTAACTTCTCCTGTGCTGCATTAACCAGATCCCATACATCCTCAACTATGTTGGTACCTATAACTACTTGTCTTACGTTGCTGGTACCAACGTGCAAACTACCACCTTCTCCTTACTCCCCTCCATCCCTTCTACTTTCAGAGTAGGAGCTCTGGGATTAATAATAAGGTACTATCCACTAATTTTCATCCCTGAGTGTGGAAGAACCTGGTATAAATCATGCTCAAAGAGTCAATAAAAACTGTCATGGTTTGCGATCCAAATACAGTATTTAAATGTTTGCTCCCTGGTGACATACTGGAATGTGTCTCAACGTACATTTCATACAGATTTGAAGTGAACAGAATTATACCTGAAAAAGAAACAACTTAATTGAAATAGAATTAATAATGTTTCATTCTTGAAAGAAAATCATCTGATTCTATCAAATCACACTCAAAAATATTTAGAAACGTATAAACCTTCATACATTTGAATTCTGTTTCAGTCCTTAAAAACTTGAAATTTGGAACTTTTCTTAATGAAGTCCTCACTCCTCTACCATAGAAGGAATAAGTTCCAAATAAGTTTATAAGAACTGAAACCAAATTTAAAGTTAAATATTTATACATTTCTAAATATTTTTGAATGTGATTTGGTAAAATCTTATGATGTTCTTTCAAAATCAAAACATGCCATTCTATTTTAAATAAGTTGTATCATTTTCAGGTATAATTCTTTTTTTTTTTTTTTTTTTTTTGCCAGGGGCTTTACGTCGCACCGACACAGATAGGTCTTATGGCGACGATGGGATAGGAAAGGCCTAGGAGTTGGAAGGAAACGGCCGAGGCCTTAATTAAGGTACAGCCCCAGCATTTGCCTGGTGTGAAAATGGGGAAACCACGGAAAACCATCTTCAGGGCTGCCGATAGTGGGATTCGAACCTACTATCTCCCGGATGCAAGCTCACAGCCGGTATAATTCTGTTACCATAGGTTTTCTTTTTCAGGTAGTTCATACATTTATTTATTCAAAATTAGTTTCAGGAAGAATCTAACAGTTTAGTATCTCATAGTAATGTCTTCACGGAATATTTATATATATTCTTTTGCTTTGATGTTCTTTGTTCTATAGGCATCGAAACCAAGGAGACTTAAAACTGTCAATGATTTCATCGACAAAATTGATACGTTACGTATTCTTGTATCGCTTTCCAAGCTTAATAAAAATAAGTCATTGCAGCCAATGGCCACAGATAAACTCACATACATTAGAAAAGTAAAAATGTAACAGTTATTAGAAAAAAAAAAAAAGAAACAAATTAACTTAAGAAATCTGTAACTGGCAACGAAAGGAAGAACATCTTAGAGATGAAGCTTCTGCAGTCTATTAACCTACTATTAAGTTCTTTTTCAAGGTTGGACCTTGTTGTTTTACGTACCTTTTACACAGGTTGGTGTAGTTTTGAAGGGATTCCAATATTCTTTAGATAAGCAACTGATGTAACCATAACCCGAGCTGAGGTAATTGGTCTCCCCGATGAACTAAAATCAACTTCAAAGGTCTCCGTGTCTCGCCTTATGTTATATTTCATCCTACAGTGTCCTGAGAGTTACAACAACATTTTTGTAACATCTGACCACCATTCTCATATATTCATTCTTAAAAGAATTTGTACTTACAGATCCACCTTTTCAATACAACTTAAGACTAAACACTAAAATTAAGTATTGAATTTTGTCATATGAAAACCTTTTGAGAACATGTTTCAACCTTTATTGGGCTATCTTCAGCTACTTTAAACAATTGAAAAAAGTCATCTTGAAAACAACTACACACATATAAAAATATGATTCAAAATGATGACTGATGAAAACATGGATGTTTAAAAAGTTACTTGAAGTGTCTATCTTAAAATACCTTCTTGTTTCAGACTTAATTAAAAGTTCATAATATTGTTAAGGAATATTCTTGTCATAAAGCTGAATATTTATCGGACTAAGTTGAGGGGGGAGGGGGTACTCCTCTTGCTTAATGTGGTTGACAAGTTTTGATCGTCAACTAGATTACTTCTGATAATAATACAATTGTCATCATGGAACTCTGATGCCTATATTACTCTAGTAGTTCTTTCTATTTCAAAATCTATCCACCACATTTAACAAGAGGAGCAGTATTGAAAAGGTGGACCTGTAAATACATATTCTTTTAAGAATTAATATTTGAGGAATTGTAAGTCAATACAGAACCTCCATGAAATTTATTGTTTGCAATCTGACCACTGGACGATGGATACATTTCAGATGTTGTAAGGATGTCCTCTGGGCTCGTGTGATCTTCAAAGTGGACATACATTATAAGCTAAGGCATAGAGACCACCTTTGTAGTCTATTATAGTTGCCTGAGGAGATTAATTACCTTTGATCAGTCACCTTGACCAAAAAAAAAAAAAAAAATACAGGAATGGAACTTTTACAACACACAGTAAAATCATGTCTTAGACATTTCTCATAAGTAGGTTTTTCATTTAAAGTACACACACAAAGAATCCTGCCCCACACCACTAGAGACTAACAGGTACCTTTAGGCTGACTTTTCAGGAATCTGCATGCTGTTCCTTTGTTTGTCCCTTCACTGAAGTCATACATCTGTCAGATTTATGACTACATGTATGACAGTACTAACATAAATAAGCTCCCCTTATAAACATTTTGGACCTAAATTTTATTCCCATAAAAATTCATTTTCACATACCTTTCATCAAGATGTGGACTAAGATTCTTTTTAATGTGATTTAATATCACATACTACTCACATTTTTGACGTTTGAGTATGTGGTTCTGCTAATTTGAATTTTACGTACGTGCCAACTACCAAGTGTGCTTTGGCTGTAAGCATCTGTCTGCTGCTGCCCTCTACTGAAGGAAGTTTGAATTTCCTTGTCTTGCCCTAAATTATTGTGCAGCTCGCTTGGCGCACCTCCAGGCATGACTAGCCGGCTTGTTGTTTTGAAGCGAGTGAACTGGGTGTCGACTACCAGCATGGAGTTACATGTTACAAATCTCATGTATTGAAAAGGTGGAATTTATAATCTAGTATTATTATTTGACTATCAGCATGGAGCCCGAACGGACGCTTATCTCAAGCCTCCTGTGAACCCAGCTGACCCAATGGATCCAGGTTAAATTCAAGGATATGTGGGGATTAATTCCCCCTTGAAGGCTTTCATCTTTGTTTTGAATTTACTTCAGGAGCACCTTCGATTTGGTATATCTTAGAATTACATAATTTCTACTAGCCTCATTGCCGTAAGTATGGCGAGCATCTTGGACCTTCGATTGGAAATTCAAGACTGAAGTTTTGAAAATTCAACTGCTTCACATCTATTTGGGTTTCAGCGAAGGATTAAAAAGAGTGTAATATGTGTTGTGTGGAACATATTTCCTAAATCTTAGTATGGTAAAAGAATTTGTTTTGAGAACTTCATGAATTATTATTATTATTATTATTATTATTATTATTATTATTATTATTATTATTATTATTATTATTATTATTATTATTATTATTGAGTGTAATCATTATGAACCAGTTCCCATAAACTAAAACTGTTGTGCTGTTAGGGACATTTCAATTTGGTATTTTAAACCAAAAGTTTAAGTAATATTGCAAAAATCATTATTATTATTATTATTATTATTATTATTATTATTATTATTATTATTATTATTATTATTATTTTTAATTAGTAAAACCTAGTGCCCTTCTCGAAGGGGCTGTGTTGTATAGTCAAAGGATACTGAGCGAGGCAGTGTTCACAAGATTTTTCTGTTCGTTGTTTCTGTCCCCCATTTAGATTGTTTCTGTTTATGTTTTCTTGGTCCTTTTCTTAAAATTTAGTTGGGGTCTTGCTTTTCTGTTTTTCTTTTGTTCCTTAATTTGCATTGTTGCGTCCCCACTTGGGATCGGTTGAACCCTTTCTTTGCTGGGTGTGTGTTGTTGGTGTTACCATAGTGACAGTTGTTTATTTTGGGTGGTGGTGTTAAGGACTGTTGATTGCTGTTATTGCATATTTTTTTCCCTTGAAGATTATTTGATTGCAAATGTGTTAATTTCTCCCTATCACTTTCGATTCTCGGGATATTATTTATCTGATTTACGTACGATTCATCTGGGGGATTGTTAATTTATTTTTGCCTCATTCCATTTGTGTGTGCGTCGTAAAATTTCTTGTGGGAGCTCCTCGCCTAGTACCCTATCAGGGTATTAAACCTGTTCAAAGAATTTCATCAGGACATGGAATTATTATTTGCATAAAATTTTGTCAAACTGAAAGACTGGAAATGGTGAAATGTGAAAATTATATCGAAGGCACCAAGATTGTTAATTATTATTATTTTTTGTAAATTTTCTAAGTGTTACTAAATGAGGTTAGTGGTTGAGCTAGTTATATGGTAGATATCGGGTCCCAATTTGTTATTTATAATTCATCAATCTTTAAGCAAAGTTGTTAGTTTATTTGAAATTTTATTTTTATTTTAATCAACCTTGAGGATGTTCCTTTCATTTTCTGAAACTGTTATGTTTAAAAAAAATCTAAATAATAATTTTAAATTAAAATTACATATTTGTTTTTAAAACAAGTGTTTTCTTTCTTGTTAAGAATTTGAAATCCATACAGTGACGAGTTCTTTCTCTTTCCACAGTATTTGGTCACCTGCTCTGTTTGAGGTAAGTAATTTCCGTTTTCCTTGTTTGATGTGTCCATAATGGTGACATTGGCTTCCACTTGTTTCTTTTTCTTGTAAGTTAATTTTGTTGATGCTGCCAGTGTGGGCATTTGGAGATGGTGTCCGACTGGGTCACATGTCAGAATAATAACTCCCATGCAGCAACAATGTGTCACTAAAAGTAAATCAGTGGCATGCTGACTGTTATTGCAAACAGCAGTGTGGACGCCAGTACATTATTCCTAACCTAGACCAATGTTTAAATCATTGAAATGTTGAGTGAAACAGCTGAAGACAGTAGCGACGAAGAAGTGTCTCAAGAGATTGTACCATCGATGATCCACACCAAGGGTTTAACATTGCTAGACATGGTATTGCTGGGCTGAGTGGCTCAGACGTTTGAGGCGCTGGCCTTCTGACCCCAACTTGTCAGGTTCGATCCTGGCTCAGTCCGGCGGTATTTGAAGGTGCTCAAATACGTCAGCCTCGTGTTGGTAGATTTACTGGCACGTAAAAGAACTCCTGCAGGACTAAATTCTGGCACCTCGGTGTCTCCAAAAACCATAACATTAGGTAGAGGTACGTAAAGCAAATAACACTATTAGACATGGTATTGCATTATGTCAAGTAGCAAGTGGAAGCTACACTGACTGATACTGTGCTTCCTAGAAGGTAGTGCAACAATGCTGCTCAAAACAAGGCTCTATTTTAAGAACAAGAGACTAAGGACTATCTCTTAAAAATTAAAATTCATATCTATATATATAAAATAAGAGTTTTATCTGTGCACTGCTCAGAATTTAATAAGGATGGTATTTCTGTATCGGTCGTGTCCACAGTAACAAGGAAATGTACTTTTTAATTTTCTGTAATTTCTGTCTGTCTGTCTGTATGTATGTATGTACACGCATCACGAGAAAACGGCTGAAGAGAATGTAATGAAAATCGGTATGTAAAGTCCGGTAGTAAGTCGCTACATCTAGGCCATAAATAATCTTATTCACACCGAGAGAAATGGTAGTTTAGGTGAAGGCCTAAAATTTAATTCTCAAATATTTATGTTATTAGTGGCCCTATCTTAATGAATATCAGTATAAAAAGTTGGGGAGTAAGTTGCTATAATCTAGGCCATAAATAATTTTATTCACGCTGAGTGAAATGGTAGTTTAGGGGAAGGCCTAAAATTTAATTCTCCAATATTTGTGTTATTAGTGGTCCTATCGACAAATACTACATAACTAAAGTTATAAAGTATTAAATTTCCAATCATTTATGTTTTATACATTTTTACCATACCGGCTATGATAACAGAGATATTCATGAATTTTTAATTTTGTTGCTAAGTCCACATCAGTGCCAAGTCACGAGAAAATGGGTAAACAGAATTTAATGAAAATCGGTATGCAAAGTCGGGGAATAAGGAACTACAATCTATGCTATAAATAATTTTGTAAGACGCCCTAATATCACAGAGTCGAAACAAAACTGAATGTGAAGGCCTACAATACAGAAAGTTCATAACATTGATCAACAATAACATTACACAGACCATTGTTTGTTGGGATGTGCTCTGAGTCCCTGTTGCAACTCATCTTCGATAGATGGAATTACTGCTGTATACCGAGTTTCTTAAAATTTGCTTTACGTCGCACAGACAAAAGATAGGTTTTATGGCGACGATGATAGGAAAGGGCTAGGACTGGGAAGGAAGCGGCCCTGCCCTTAATTACGGTACAGCCCCAGCATTTGCCTGATGTGAAAATGGGAGACTGCGGAAAACCATCTTCAGGCCTGTCGACAGTGGGGTTCGAACTCACTACCTCCCGGATGCAAGCTGACGACTGCACACCCCTAACCGCACGGCCAACTGGCCTGGTCAGCGAACTAACTTGTTTGGGTCTAAAATATAATTACGCAACTTAGACATCAAGGTTGAATTACAACGTAAAAAAACGTGCTTCACAAGAGCTGGTCAAAAACCATATAAAAACTTTCTACATCTTGATGCTAATTCCATTATACCACATCATGAACGTAATATCAAGATCAAATTTAAGTGAAATTAGCACAAATTTGGAATGCTTTTCCACATCATTTCACATGTAAAATACGTGTACAGTATTTTGTAATTGTATTGTATTCTGCATTCATTCTTAATATTTGTATATAAATTTCAAACTGTCTTCAAACTTCGGCATCGCATAAGATTTTAGACTATCACCATTGTCATTTATTACACATATGACAGCCATTGTTTAAGTGAAAATTCACAAGCATGTTCAACAGTGCAACATATTTTTAATCAATTTGATATTTTGTTAATAATAGGATATTGTAAAGTTTTTAAATGTATTCACTCATGCAGCATGTTTTACAATTTTCCAACCAGACGTCTGGTAGAACTTTGAGGTATTGATATGACTGATGATGCCCCACATAAGGGGCGAAACATGTCTCAACTATTTTAATGATGTTTAACTAACACGTTAACATCTTGCACTGTATTGAATAGGTTGAAGTTTAAATAAATTTCTTACATTTATTACCGTAGTACTGTTCGTTAAAGTGAGATAAAGTGCAGTTTTTCATTTGATCGAGTATTTTGTATGAAAACATTAATTTTAATTACTACATAACTACTGAATTTTTTGTAATGGCCTAAGTTGACTTCAGTTAGGAAAACCATGAAGACAAGTCTTCCTGGGCATCCCGTAGCAAAGCACGGGTACATCAGCTAGTTTCTTTTAAATTTGATAATGTTAGTCCATATCTACCACAAGCATGGTTTATATTGTTTAACATTTTTTGTACTTATTAAACATTTATTCATCCATTAGCCTTTGATTTGTTCTTGCTTCCCTGTAATCTGAGTTTATGTAATTCGAGGTAGTGTCAGCCCCATTTACTGTAACTTGAATTACCAGGGCTCTAATGTAGATAAAACAACATGGTGGAACCAGGGAAAATAATTCAATAGAGGGAGAACAGTATATCATCGCTGCTGTGCCAAAATCATGAATGTGACGATGCTCTTCCTATCCATTATTTTCCTTAAAAATGGTTGTGCCTCCCAACCACATATTGATATGCAGTCCATTAGAAATATTTTCAGTGGGTTCATTTTCCTATGCACATATGTAAAGGAAAATGAACCTTGCTGTACCTTACTGTAAGAATATATTTTGCATGAAATATTTACCCACTGCTAAAGTATGATGTGTTTAAAGTTCATTTTCCTTTACACATGCGAATAGGCAAATGAACTCAATGAAAATTGTTCTGATAGACTGCATATCAATATGTGGCTAAGAGGCACGACTGGTCATAAGTAAAATAATGGATAGGAAGAGCATTGTCACATTCATGGTTTTGGTACAGGAGCCACGATATGTTAAGAGAATTAATTGTTAAAATATTTGCTCACTACCTACATCCTAAACAAGTTTCAGCCTGTGGTGAAGTACCATGCAATGACAGACAATGAACTACTCACAACAACAACAACAACCACCATCTTATTATGCTGCTGTTTTTTTTTCCCCTGTCTTATTTCTAAATGCTACTAAATTAGCAACTACTCAATGATTAAGTCCAATATTTCAGTTTCTATAAAATCTCAGTTTACAAAAATAATTTCTCACAAAAATAAAATTTAAAAAAATAAAAATTAAATAACTACACCCCCTAATTAGCAAATCAAGATAAAGCTACCTAAAGCTAAATAACCTTACACCCTGCTAACTAGATAACTTTGCTCATGCTGCAGCTGTGCAACATCATAAAGCTGGCAAGCAAGCACTCCCACATCAAAGCAGACTAGGATTGCCAAAACATTTAAAGAATTTTCAGTGATTTTCCATGTGACACCAAATTCTTGATCAGTTTATTCAGTAAGAAAACTTTATAGATATCAAAAAGTTAGCTTTTATCCACTCCTCTTAATATATATTGGAAATAAACAAGATTTAACACAAAAACAATAAGGAAATACACCACACAAAATGTAAACCAAAAGGTGAACATCAAATAATCATTGAAGCTATTGTATAAATAATCAGGAAGTATTTACTGAGATCGTAAGCATGCATCAATGTTTAAACAGTTCTTAAATTACAGATTTGATACAAATTTGAATTAATTAAATTACCAAATATAAAATGTGTTTGACCTGGAGTGTATTCATTTCAGGATTTTTGTCAGTATGAAGAACTTTCTGTATAATCATAGTAAACAGAAATACTCTTTACTTAATCTCCATTTAACTGATAATTTCTTAAGTTACAAGTTGAATAAATTTTACAAGATGTTATTGAAATATTTAATGATAATGAACACCAGAAATTACGAACAATAAAGGAAATAATACAGGGTCTCTCTTTTAAACCCAGACCGAGGGCATGGTATTTGTACCCTGCGTTACAGCAGCTGCCTCAGCCCAACTTACGTCGCTTGTGGCCGCCCTTATAAAAGATGCTGGAAGAGTCATCCTTCATAATGAGGGACTTCATGAAAACCATTAGGATTTTCTGCACATTAAGATGAAACCAGGCCTCATCCGAAAAGAACACAAGCTGTGGGAGAATAAACAATCATTCAATGATGCAAAATACCGCTCACAATGTCTCACTCTTGTGGCTAGATCAGCAAGTTTAATTTTTTTTTTACGTCGCACTGACACAGATAGGTCTTATGGCGATGATGGGGGTTTTAAACAGTGGGCCTGTGTAAACCTGTATGGTTTTAAGTGCAACAACTTTGTAACTCTGTGTGCAGAAGAAACCGAAACCCCTACTTGTGGTAATTTTGTGAGCGATTTATTCAGTGTCTGTTCAAGATTTGCAACAATGTCATCTAACTTTTACTCTGTTAAAACTGTTCCGTGTGCGTGCATGTTTTTTATTGAGCACTGAGCCAGTAGTTTTGAATTTATTTACAATTATGTGAATCTGTGCTCATGAAGGTGGCACCACACCAGGAAATTGCTGAATAAATGCATTGCGTAAACGTCAAGCCATCTCGTATTTAAAATAAGTTTTACAAACAAAAATACAGTGTTGCAATGATAACTGTCTCACCATGTTAACAACTGAGATTCAGACTGGATAGTGATGATAGGTTGAACACATGTGCGCTCCTTGCAAGGTCAAGGACTATGCGAGCGCCTCCCATACAGCTGCTTAGGTCCCAGAGAATAGAAACACCGCTGGATGGTCTGGTTTTATAAGAAAGACCCTGTATATGAACATTTATGTTACTGCACAATTATTCTCTTTCTTGAAGCAGAATTAGGTTAATCTGCAAGTCTTGGATAACAGTTAGAACAATAACTGCAGTCTATGACGTACATATACTTTTAACTATGATTATGAAGTTATAATACAAATCAGAAAAAATAACTCATAACCTAATCTTATGGGGTGAAGACATAATTAGTTTCATATTTCTTGCTACAGGAAATGCCGAATATTGGCCTGGCAACCCTAGTCATGCTATGGGAGAAGACTGCTCTATCACTACAAAACAGGATGCATCAGGGCAGCTTTACCCTGAGCCGGTCCCAATGGGTCTCGGTGTGGTTGTTGGAGGAGCGGTGGTTGACGGTGGCCAGCAGGTTCCTGTGGCACTCCTTGGGCAGAACACAACACAAGTATGTGGTTATACCGCTGGCCGACCGTTACAGGGATGCACAGGCAGATCCAACAGCATTACCTACTGAAGGAGGAAACTTGAGTCCTGATTTAAATGACTAATTAGTTGTAATGGAAACCATATGGCCCTTTCTTTGAGGCAGAAAATGCAATCCGCGAATATAACCATAGTTGTTGATTTCAAGGAAATATTGGCAATACAAAACTGGCCTAATTCTTCCTTTCTTATTTTTTTTTTTTTTACCAGAGATCTGAAAATTCCTTAAAAGAGTAAATCATGGACATGATAGTCACCTGGATATAAGCTGTGAGAGACACAAACAGCTGGGAAACCTGATCTTTCATGAAGTCCTTGCTTCACTTCTTCAGAAGTAAATACTGACTGATTTAATAATGCCCAAAGGTTTCAAATTAAATTTCACTGTTGTTCTATATTGATCACTAAGTGGTTTATCCAGTACCAATATATATGAAGAAATAGTTTATATTCCCATATTTACACTGAAGTCTGATGTTTCCTTGGTGACGAGTTAAGCAGACAGAGAAGAATATTTTAAAACATAACATTATCAGAAAAACAAAAAAGGAGGAAGATGTCAAGCAGAAATAAATATAAAAGCAATGAAACAGGTAAAGGACATCCAAGAAACCATTCTGTTGCATGTCCTTCACCACCTGCATTTCTTTGCCCTTGTTTTTATATTCCATTAAAACTCTTCACTTTCTTGTTAGTCTGATGTCTGTCATTTTCTAATAATACTGTTCCTGGTTTTTATGTCTTTGGTGTGCCGATAATTCAAATACCACTGGAATGAGCTGGGATTGGACCTGCCAACTTGCGCTCAGAAAGCCAGTTCCACCATCTGTCACTTAGCATGGTTTCTTTATTCTTCTGTTAGTATTCGTATCTATTTGCTTGACTCACTGCCAAAGGAATATAAGACTTCCGTGCAAATGAAGTAATGTGAATAACTTCTCAATATACATTTGCACATCATGTTATCTGGTGATAAGGAAGGGTTCTTTTAGTCATTAAAGCAATGGTAGAATGGAATTTAGACTTCTGGGCATTATTAAAACAGTTGTGGAGTGCTTGTGAGGAAGCCAAACATGGACTTCTCTTTGTAAAATGTTAAAATCTGCAGTTTATCCTGCTTCACACAGCATAAACACAGAAGACTATGATTCTGGGCCATGAAGCATAAATTAAAACAACTTTCGATTGCTTCCACATGCTGCTATTCTGAAATTTTGTTCTACCACTAGATCTTCCTGAGCAATCATTTTCATATCACTTCTCAGTTCACGGTCACACTACTCAAGTCTTATGATTTTGTTCATTCATTCATTCATTCATTCATTCATTATTACCAATAAATACAACTCAGAAGTAGTTGCTCTGTAACAAACCAACTTGAAACGTCTCTCAGTTGTTCCTGTACATGTAATGAAATAAAGTCACATGATTTGATGTAACCATGTGCATTTGTATGCACGTACACATAATACAGTAATATGAGACTAATTTGTATACCATAGTTGCATGCTTCAAAATGCTTTCATTCTCATTCCAAAATTCATGCTAAAGTAAATTTAAAGAAGAAGAGAAAGAAACCAGTGCCATTCTTGTAGATATGTTCATTTCTACACAAAATCACATACAACATCAACAGTAGTAAATGTGAAGCTAGGAAAGGGCAAAATAGAAAGAATAAGTGATTTACGAAGACTCAAATATGATAGGAATACAGGCTCTATGGTAGGAAGACTAAGAATAAATATATACAGTATGCTTGTATATAGGGCAGAAGGGTGTTCAGAATGAAGAGACAATGCTACATTACGAATTAACTCTATGTGTACTGTGAGCATGAGTTTTGTTGAGCCCTGGTTTTAAGGTGAGGTGTGAACAGGGGGTAGAGAAGAGGGTCTTCAGCTTTTATTTCTGCAGTACTGCCAACCAAAGAGAGTGAAACAAATGGGGCAAATAGTAACTAAAGCTTAGTGTGAACAGCATTTACTTCATACGTTCAGGTTTACTTGATACATATAAGTGAAGAGAAAAAGAAATAGACATTTAAAAGAAATAGAGGCAATTTTAAAGGTGTGCAGTGCTGTAGATGTTTAAATCAATCAATCAATCAATCAATCAATCAATCAATCAATCAATCAATCAATCAATCAATCAATCAATCAATCAATCAATCAATACTGATCTGCATTTAGGGCAGTTGCCCAGGTGGCAGTATCCTATCTCTTGTTTTCCCAGCCTTTTCTTAAATGATTGCAAATAAATTGGAAATCTCCTTGGCAAGTTATTCCAATCCCTAACTCTCCTTCTATAATGAATATTTGCCCCAATTTGTTCTTTTGAACTCCAACTTTATCTTCATATTAGTGATGTGCGCGAGTGATGCCTGGAATCGCGGTACTCGACTCTTTTGAGTCCAGGCTCGGACTCGTTTCGCTTGCGAAGACTCGATTTTAGCATGACGTCACATGTTCGCTCTCTCGCCCGCTCTTGGATGGATGGAGCATAATATGTACAAATGGTCGCCAAGGTTTTATGGGATTCCGATGGACCGGAACGATATAAATATTCTTAATGAGTGAGCAAAATAAATAATCTGAATTTGATGATGACTTGCGAAAGATAATACTACAACTATATACGCATAATAAAGTATGAAAATATTCGTTCACGGCGTCTCTCACCCACTTCACTGAATATGCCCTATATTCTAATAATGATAGCATAGCTTCTCTGGTCTTGAGCCCAACTTGGCAGGTTCGATACTGGTTTAGTCCGGTGGTATTTGAAAGTGCTCAGATACGTCAGCCTCGTGTCGGTAGAATTGCTGGCACATGAAAGAACTCCTGGGTGACTAAATTCCGGCACCTCAGCATCTCCGAAAACCATAAAACTGTACGCAGTTGGACGTAAAAGTGGTGGTGGTGATTATTGTTTAAAGAGGAAGTACAACTAGGCAACCATCCTCTATATAGGCCTAACACTAATCAGAGAGAAAAAAGGAAGGGAGCAAACTCATAACATTATTATTATTATTATTATTATTATTATTATTATTATTATTATTATTATTATTATTATTTAAAAATCACTGTCACGGTGGCCGGCTCCATGGCTAAATGGTTAGAGTATTGGCCTTTGGTCACAGGGGTCCCGGGTTCGATTCCCGGCAGGTTCGGGAATTTTAACCATCATTGGTTAATTTCTCTGGCACGGGGGCTGGGTGTATGTGTTGCTTCATCATCATTTCATCCTCATCACGACGCGCAGGTCACCTACGGGAGTCAATTCAAAAGACCTGCACCTGGCGAGCCGAACCAGTCTTGGGATCTCCCGGCACTAAAAACCATACGCCATTTCATTTTTTTCACTGTCACGGTATGCCTACAATCGTCCGAGATGACAGGTGAATACTTTATACTTACATCATACTTAGGCGTCCGGAATGTGATGTACGTACACGAAGCAAATCATCAGACAGAACGTGATTCTGTTCTAGCTAAACAATGAACGCAATGAACAAAATACACCCTCCGTTTTGACGTTTATCATTGCAACACATGACTGTGCAAAGGAACAAAACCGAGTGTAGTCTTTAGAAGTTGAGCGAAGGTCGAAGAATAGCGGCGGGATGTGAGCAGTAGGCCTACTTTTTTTTTTTTTTTTTCTATTTGCTTTACGTCGCACCAACACAGAGAGGTCTTACGGCGACGACGAGATAGGAAAGGTCTAGGAAGTGGAAGGAAGCGGTTCTGGCCTTAATTAAGATATAACCCCGGCATTTGCCTGGTGTGAAAATGGGAACACACGGAAAGCCATCTTCAGGGCTGCCGACAGTGGGATTCGAATCCACTATCTCCCGGATGCAAGTTCACAGCCGCGAGCCCCTAACCGAACTGCGTGTTTCTGTGGTGATTTGTAGTGTAATGTGTTGTGTGAATATGACGAGGAGAGTGTTGGGACGGACACAAACACCTAGTCCCCGAGCCAGGAGAATTAATTAGAAGCGATTAAAATCCTCGAACCGGCTGGGAATCGAACCCTGGACCCTCTCAGCCAACGAGTTGGACAACAACAATAAGTGATACTACAACACATGTATGTTTCTGAACGCCCTATACATGTATCTTTGCAATAAATTCTCTGGCAGTAATATTGTCATTATTTCGCACAATATCATTACCGGTACAGGTTTTCCTACAAGGACGTCGCGGGAATAATATTTCATAGCTATCAACAAATCCCTGGTGGCTACTTCCAGGCTGCACAATAATAATAATAATAATAATAATAATAATAATAATAATAGAACGCTGCCGTTATCGACATTAGAAAAGGTCCCCACCATAGTGTGGAAACTGTCCCCATCCCACGCTCATCTTCGGTCCTACGTGTCTATCTTTCAAGTTGACGGTTTGTTAGTAAGTCATAAATATTTTGCCTATGAAGATAATAATTATCGTAACAATCAAATTATTGACGACCTATGACTCAATAAAACCAATCATCAGCAGCAAACATATTGCAATCCACATTACAAAAATATTCTATGAGTGACCCTGAATGCCACGCAATCCAGTGCAATAGATTATAGTTCTAAGACATGTCCACAGATAGCGACACTAGTATGCTTGGACTCGAGTCTGGAGTCGAGTATACCGATTCTAAGAGCACATTACTCGATTCCGTCGCTAGCCCATCACTACTTCATATTGTGATCTTTCCTTCTTTTAAAGACACCACTGAAACTTATTCGTCTACTAATGTCATAATAAAAATATAATGGTCCGTTATTGGACATTATAAATTTTCCAGCTAACTCATTCTTGGTTGCCTGCGTTTCGCCCTCATGTGCTAAGTTGGGCTCGTCAGTTGCGACTTAGCACACCTCTTCAAGACGCAAGGCTAGTGCATACCGTGGAAGCCACTGCATAAACTACTTGAAGCCACCAGTAGTGCCAATGCACTATGAGAGCTATGTCTTATTTCCAAAAATTGATGCCTGCCTGGCCATCAGATGATATAGATGTTGATTCCTATAGGGAACTTAAAATTTTTGTCCTGAATGAGTAAATTTATAATACCAAGATAATGGTCTGTTATTGGACATTATAAATTTTCCAGCTAACTCATTGGTATTATAAATTTACTCATTCAGGACAAATATTTTAAGTTCCCTATGGGAATCAACATCTATATCATACTAATGTCATTCCATACCATCTCTCCACTGACAGCTCGGAACATACCACTCATTCGGAACAAATATTTCAGGTTCCCTATGGGAATCAACATCTATAACATACCACTTAGTAGAGCTGCTCGTCTCCTTTCTCCTAAGTCTTCCCAACCCAAACTTTGCAACATTTTTGGAACGCTACTCTTTTGCGTAAGACCAATTTCATGTTTTTACCCAGACTGAACTTACCATTAGTATTTACAATTCTTGTATTTATTATCCACACCAATTCAATACATAAGATGTTTATTGTCCTAAAAGGACATTACAATACAAACGTTTATTGGTACATGTTTCGCTCGCTGTATCGAGCATCTTCAGCCATCTTTTATATGATTGTCTCAAGGTTAAGTCATTCATTAAGTTCTATTTACAATAAAGTTGCACATTAAAAATGTTTTACACAATAAAATGTCATTAAACTTAAAGAGGAAACAGGAAAAATTGACAATTAAAATGTCTCATTGATGGACTATACGTTAATTACATAATATTGATAAAATGTCGTCACTACTTAAAAGTAATTAAGAGAATTTGACAATTAAAATGTACTAGATGTTAATAACATACTATTGATGTCCAAGTCATAGTAAATATGCCAATTAAATTGGAAGATTTGGCTAATTCTCGTTTGATTCTTGATTTTTCCAAACACTGTTAGTGTATTTATCGAAGTTTCAATGTTCGTACGAAAATAGTAAAAGTTAAAAGGTTAAACTTGCGATATTTTTCCGTTGTGTTTTCATCAGTTGAGATCTACACCGTTATCTATATATATAAAATAAGAGTTTTGTCTGTACATTGCTCAGAATTTGAAAAGAATAGTATTTCTGTATCGGTCATGCCACAGTAACAAGGAAATGCATTTTTTACTTTTCCGTAATTTCTGTCTGTCTGTCTGTCTGTCTGTCTGTCTGTCTGTATGTATGTACACGCATCACGAGAAAACGGCTGAAGAGAATTTAATGAAAATCGGAATATAAAGTCAGGTGATGAACCACTACAATCTAGGCTATAAATTATTTTATTCACGCTGAGTGAAATGGTAGTTTAGGGGAAGACCTGAAATTTAATTCTCAAATATTTATGTTATTAGAGGTCGTGTCTTAAGGAAAATCGGTATGCAAAGTCGGGGTAATAGGTCGATGTAATCTAGGCCATAAATAATTGTACTCACGCTGAGTGAAATGGCAGTTCAGGGGAATGCCTAAAATTTAATTTTCAAATATTTATATTATTAGTGGTCGTATCTTAATGGAAATCGGTAGACACAGATGGGAAATAAGTCGCTGCAATATAGGCTATACATAATTGTATTCACGCTGAGAAAAATGGTAGTTTAGGGGAAGGCCTAAAATTTAATTCTCAAATATTTATTATGTTAGTGGTCGTATCTTCACGAAAATTGGTATGAAAGTCAGGGAATAAGTAGCTATAATCTAGGCCATCAATAATTTTATTCACGTTGAGCGAAATGGTAGTTTAGGGGAAGGCCTGAAATGTAATTCTCAAGTAAGTTATTTGTATTATTAGTGGTCGTATCGATAAATACTACATAACTAACATGACTTTAGTTATGTCGTAAGTTAGTAGTAGTTATGTAAGAAGTTATTAAATTTCCGATCACTTATGTCTTATACATTGTTACCGTACCGCATATTATCACAGAGATATTCATGGATTTGGATTTTTATTACTAAGTCCATATCAGCGCCGAGTCACGAGAAAATGGGTAAACAGAATTTAGTGAAAATGGGTATGTAAAGTCTGAGAATAAGGAACTGCAGTCTATGATATAAATAATTTTGTAAGACGCCCTAATATCACAGAGTCGAAAGAAAACTAATGTGAAGGCCTGCAATATAGAAAGCTCATAAACTTTATCAACAATAACATTACATTGACCATTGTTTGTTGTGATGTGCTTTTTGTCTTCTGTTTCCACTCATCCCTGATAGATAGGATTACTTCAGCGTACCAAGGTTTTTTTAAAATTTGCTTTAAGTCGCACCGACACAGGTAGGTCTTATGGCGACTATGGGATAGGAAAGGAATAGGGGTGTGAAGGAAGTGGCCTAGGCTTCAATTAAGGTACAGCCTGGTGTGACTGGTGTGAGAATGGGAAACCACGGAATACCATCTTCAGGGATGCCGGCAGTGGAGTTCAAATCCACTATCTCCCGGATGCAAGCTCACAGCTGCGCGCCTCTAACCACACGGTCAACTCACCTGGTCGTACCGAGTGTAACAGCCTGCCTGTATATTGGCGGGAAGTAGCTGGGGAGTTAGATAACTTTCTTCTTTAGCATGCCATTCCTCTGGTTCATACATTTTCTGATATTACTGGTACGTAACACACTGGTTCATCATAGCATCCGAGCTATTCAATCCCTACTCTGAGGCACTGATTGGCATGAGTGGTGTGCATATTTAACGGAATAATGACAGAGGAGTGTTCACGGCAGTCTGCGACCTGGTTATTCCAGCTCTGGATTTTTGGACTGTTAGATCGGCACCGTAGTACTGTTCGTTGAAAGTGAGAAAGTGTGCGGTTTTTCATTTGATCGAGTATTTTATATGATAACATTGCTTTCAATCGCTACATTCCTACTGACGTTTTTGTAATGACCTATGTTGAATTCAGTTAGGAAAACCACCAAGTCAGTCTTTCTGAGAATCCCGTAGCGAAGCACGGGTACATCAGCAAGTTAAGGGATAGTTCATTGGATGTTTATACTCTGTTGTATGCATCATACTTGTAGTCATCACAATCTTCAACTAATTTGAGTCAGCCTGAATTTACTGGTCAGTTTGTTACTAAGCTTGGTTGAAAGGGACGTCAAAATTATTACATAGACATGATGTGTTGTAACAACTCAAATCAGATGAAGATTGTGATGACTACAAGTATGATGCATACAAGAGAGTATAAACATCCAGTGAACCATCCCTTAATAATGGCGTAGATCTCAACTAACGAAAACACAACGGAAAAATATCGCAAGTAACCTTTTAACTTTTACTATTTTCGTATGAACATTGAAACTTCGATAAATACACTAACAGTGTTTGGAAAATCAAGAATCAAATGAGAATTAGACAAATCTTCCAAGTTAATTGGCATATTTACTATGACTTGGACATCAATATTATGATATTAACGTCTAGTCCATTAATGATACATTTTAATTGTCAATTTTTCATGTTTACTCTTTAAGTGTGATGACATTTTATATTGTAAAACATTTTTAATGTGCAACTTTATTGTAAATAAGACTTAATGAATGGCTTAACCTTGAGACAATCGTATAAAAGATGGCTGAAGATGCTTGATATAGCGAGTGAAACATGTACCAATTAACACTTGTATTGTAATGTCCCTTTAGGATAATAAACATCTTATGTATTGAATTGGTGTGGGTAATAAATACAAGAATTGTAAATACGCTACTCTTTTGTCGGAAATCATCCAGAACAAATCGAGCTGCTTTTCTATGGATTCTTTCCAGTTCTTGAATCAAGTAATCCTGGTGAGCGTCCTATACAGTGGAACCATACTGGGGTCTTACCAGAGACTTATATACCGTCTCTTTTACGTCCTTACTACAACACCTAAATACCCTCATAACCATGTGCAGAGATCTTATTTATCTTTATTTACAATCACATTTATGTGATTACCCCAATGGATATCTTTCCTTATATTAACACCTAGGCACTTACAATGACCCCCAAAAGGGACTTTCACCCCATCAACACACAACCCGACTTTCAACCCCGTTTATAATCATACCATTTCCTACTGTCCATCTCACAACATTATCGAGGTCATTTTGCAGTTGCTCACAATCTTGTAACTTATTTATTACTCTGTACACAATAACGTCATCTGCAAAAAGCCTTATCTCTGATTCCACTTCCTTACTCATATCATATTCATATTTATATATATATAAGAAAACATAAAGTTCCAATAATACTGCCTTGAGGAATTCCCCTCTTAATTATTACAGGGTCAGATAAGGCTTCACCTACTCTAATTCTCTGAGTTCTATTTTCTAGAAATATAGCCACCCATTCAGTCAATCTTTTGTCTAATCCAATTGCACTCATGTTTGCCAGTAGTCTCCCACGATCTACCCTACCAAATGCCTTACATAGCTCAATTGCAACACAGTCCATTTTACCTCCTGAATCCAAGATATATGCTATATATTGGTGGAATCCTACATGTTAAGCTTCAGTGGAATAACCTTTCCTAAACACAAACTGCCTTCTATCAAACCAGTTAATTTTGCAACAATGTCTAATATAATTAGAATTATGCTTTCTCAAAGCTTACATACAATGCATGTCAAATTGTGTGGCCTCTAATTTTCAGCTTTATGTCTATCACCCTTTCCTTTATACACAGGGGCTACTATAGCAACTCTCCATTCACTTTGTATAGCTCCTTCATGCAAACGATAATCAAATAAGTACATCAGATATGTTACTATATCCCAAACCATTTTCTTTAGTATATCCCCTGAAATCTTATCAATTACAGCTGCTTTTCTAGTTTTCAACTTTTGTATCTTATTGTAAATGTTGTTATCATAGGTAAAGTTTAATACTTCTTTAGTATTAGGCACCTCCGTTATCTGGACATTATACTTGTAACCAACAAACTTTACATACTGCCGACTGAATACTTCTGCCTTTTGAAGATCCTTGCATACACACTCCCTGTGTTCATTAATGATTCCTCCAATGTCCGTCTTCGGAGTTGGAAGGAAGCGGCCGTGGCCTTAACTAAGGTACAGCCCCAGCATTTGCCTGGTGTGAAAATGGGAAACCATGGAAAAACATCTTCAGGGCAGCAGCAGTGGGATTCAAACCCACTATCTCCCGGATGCAAGCTCACAGCCGCGCGCCCCTAACCGCATGGCCAACTTGCCCGGTCATGTTATCCTTCGCTGACTTCTTTGTTAGATTCAAATTCCTAGTAAGTTCCTTCAATTTCTCCTTACTTCCACAGCCATTTCTAACTCTTTCTTTCCAACCTGCACCTCCTGCTTAATCTCTTCACTTCTCTGTTATAATATAGTGGGTCTTTACCATTCCTTACCACCTTTCAAGGTACAAACCTGTTTTGACATTCCTCAACAATTGCTAGGGACCTTTAAAATTAGCATCTATTTTTCCAAAATTAGCATCTATTTACAAAGTTAAAATAATCGCATGGTATTATTAATTTTAACAATTCCAAGTTTATGAAGTGCAATTATTTTCCTTGGTTCACACACAATACAAATTCATTGTTCAAACGAAAGCAATGTCAGTACTTCGACATTGCTTTTTGTCAAATTGCACTGTCTGTCTGTAACCACTGCGTTGTAATGAGACAACATGCATCGCTATCTACATTGTTCGTTGGGGTTCACAACAACTCAAGACAGTATTTAGGAAATATGCTGAACTCTGTTTGAACTGCAGTTAATGCAAGCATGACATCACATTTTTCACTTTCTTTCATCTGGGTTTGAATTGCATGTTTCAGAGAAAAGTAACCAGACCAGATATAGTTTCATGAGAGATCTGTTACTCCAAACAATTTCTCAAGTTCATCTAATTTATCAGTGTTATTCAAAATTATATTTTTTGGATACAAAGCTTGAGAAATTGTCACAAAATTCTTATGGTTGGGGTCTTTAGCTTTCAATGTGGCTAGCTTGCACTGTGAAGAATGAGCAGCTTTACAAATGTGTCTCTACATGCAGCCTGCTGCAGAGGAGCGAGCTTAATCAAAGCATCATTCGTTGCCGCAGAAAAATTCCCCTCACTAATGAAGGTAAAACTGGTGTCAAGGTTGTGCAGTTTGGGGTAAAGGAGATGAGAGTTAGGATACAGAGATCCTTCAAGTTCAGTAAGGTCAACCAATCCAGATGCATGATATGTGACAAAAACCATGTAGGAGTGAAGCCTGTTCACTTCTCAGTCACTCAGGTCAGTCAGGTACTTAATACCACAGTTGTTGATGTCTTTCATGTCAGACATCTTGAAAAATATAACAACATCAGTAAAGTAAGCACTCAAATAGAAGACAGCCTGAAACCAGCTACTCCATCGGGTTATGACAGGTGCAGGAAAAAGCTTTGCTTCCTTTGAAGCACCATATTTTGATGTTGTATGTTCAGTCCGTCAGCGATGCCGCTGGTGGGATGCTCAACACCTCTGCCATCAGCTGTCATAGATGGCCTAGGCATCACTTAAGAGGCGTACTAGGGAAATGAGGAGTGAGGTACTTTCCCGTTGCTTTCCTCACCGAGCCAGAGTTGCTATTACATATCAGTCTGCCAAGCCCACTGAAATGCATATACCAACCGACCCTATGAGCAACATTTTCACACCATTCATAGCAGGGACTGGCTGCATAAGGATTGGCATTACTAGCATCGCTCATACCTCAGTCACTTTCATATTGTCAAAGCCAAGGATAAGACAGAGACAGATCTATGAAAGTAACAAAATTGCTCTAGGCTATACCAGAAGACATAGTGCACTGTATACACTAGGTCCTGCCAGCAAAGGCATACTTTGATGTTAAAAATTGTAAATAATTATATTTTCACTTTCTTATGTTCAAAAATGCAAACTGTACCATCGCAAGCACATGATTTAAATCTGTCATCACTGCGACCCAACTATTGTCAACCAAGCTGATCTTATGTGCCCAGCACTGTACATGCATTAAATGCTCCCCTACGACCACATTTATTGTTTCATAATACCGGGTCATGTACGGGGCATTGTCACTAACAAACACTTTAACTGCATCATATGGTACACTATAACTGTGCAGAGCTTCTAAAACAGCACGAGAGCAGTTTGTAGCATTTCCTGCATCAAGATAGTTCACAGAAACAACATCAGCTCAATTTTTGATCCGGCTGGGACTTGGAATATGATAATAAAAACACAATGGCTCATTCTATCTGTAGTTTCATCACAGAGTATGTTTATGTTCTTCCCCACTAGAGCCTCTGCTGTTCTTTTCTGGTGGTCAGATGCAACTTCTAGAAAGGAAGAAAGACCTCAAATTATAACAAAATAATTTAAAATTACTGAATCAATTAGGTATGGGTAAGATAGTTCTATATGGAAATTGCATTCAAATGTGGTATCCTTCGAATCTGCGCGTGGTTTCAGTGTCGTAATACTTAAACTGTACCCCATCAATGAAATCAAAACTTATCCAATCAATATACTTCATGTAGAGTTCTCACATATGGCAGCTCTTCATTTGAAAACTCAGTAATCCAGGCTCTTAGCTCTTTGCTTTACAGCTTTTCCAGAGATATATTTGCTTTGACAAATACTTCAACCGTGCGTTTCGAGAAGTTATCTCTGGAAATTTTTCGTCGTTTACAACTAGCTAACTGTGTAAGCACAGAAGATTGCTTTCTTTGAGATGTACTAGCAGCAGGGGTTGAACTTTCGTTATTGCATCGGTTACCCACATGTTTCACAATGCTATCTTTTTTTCCACCCAGCTCGGCAATTACAATACTAGCAAAACACTGTCGCTGAATCTGTGGCATATAAACCATCCTTTGCATATTGCTGAGCCCTTTCGTGCGCAGTTTTTGCCGTACGCCCCATAACCTAAACGATCGCTCGACTTTCTACTCTTCAGTAATTTCAATTTTGAACAACTGGAAAACAACGCTGCGTCTCATCTCGTTATTTCCATGACACTCAATTTACATTTCGATAAGAATCGATACAGATCTTATTCTCCTTGCTATTCCCATTGTAAATATCAAATAAAGTCAGCAAGCAGCAATCGATCGGCTACTTTTCTTCATCGATCACAACGATTTAAAGTGCATCATATTTTGAGAATTTCTGACAATTTTGCCAAAAAATGTCTTCACTAGTAAAATAGCACATTTTCACAGAATTCACACCAAAATCACATATTCATACTAATTTCGCATTTTGGGTCACAAATTGCATTTTGTTGCACTTCTATTTATGCGTAAAAATTATTTTATTCCACATTAGAATTACTGTAGGCTTGGATTCAGTACAAGATTCAAAAATTCACATTTATCACAAACGCAATTTTTTCAGGTCCCTAACAATTGCTTTAAACATTTTAATTTACCAATTTCCACTTATCCACTTTTTAAAAACTCCCTCATGCCTGTTTTATCAGCCATATGGTACTTCCCAAAAGTCCTACTTTTAAGACCTTCCTTTCTATCACATTTATTTTTAACTATGACAAAAACAGCTTCATGATCACTAATGCCATCTATTACTTTGGTTTCTCTATAGAGCTCACCTGGTTTTACCAGCACCACGTCCAGAATATTCTTCCCTCTAGTTGGTTACATCACTTTCTGAATTAACTCTCCTTCCCATATTAACTTATTTGCCATTTGTTGGTCATGCTTCCTGTCATTTTCATTACCTTCCCAATTGACATTTTGTGGTCCCGAGAACCTTTTGCAATAACGTGACAAAAATGTAAGTAGGAAATCGTAACTAATCCTGAGTCTTCCCTAAAATGTTCTATTTCTCACATTAAATATAAAGTCACAAAAAAAATACTAACAGATCAAGATATTGGACTCTGTGTGTAATCTGCACATGAGTTTTGTTGAGCGCTGGTTTTACGGGTAAGTGGGAATGGGGCAGAGAAGAGGGTCACTTCAGCCTTTAGTTCTGCAGTACTGCCAACCAAAGAGAGTGAAGAGTTTCATGTAATCAGTGACAAGGCAAATTATGGGGAAACAGTTCCATCTTTGCAATTGTGCTGTAAACCATAAATGGAATATCTGTTGAGAAGAATGACAACTGGAGTTCTCCTCAGCCGTCAAGTACCTTGGATTACAACTTAATTGTTCACTCACATTTACAGGACGTTACCATTCCATCAGCGTGAAAGTGAGAGGAACAGTTTAATTATGATGTTAACAGGGTCTCTTGGGCAGTATATCCAGCAACTGAGTGAAATATGGCATTGGCAGTCTTGTTCTCTACAGCTGAGTAGGCTTGCCCTACATGGGTCAACTCTGTGGATTCCAAGAAAGTGGATTCTACCTTGAATGAACCATGTCATATAGTCTCTGGATGCCTCAGACCAACTAATGTCAATAAGATATACCACAGCTGTGGTATAGTACCACCAACTGTTCAACGGCAAGTAGCAACTGAAACTGAGAAAATGAAACAAGAAGTGGACAATCACTATCCTCTGCATGACCACCAAGCAGTAAGAAAACATCTCAGATCATGGAAGAGTTTTCATGAACAGCATCAAGCCTGCAACAGTTAAACCAAACGCTCTCGGAACCGGTAATGGAGCAACAGTCGACACTACCAGACTGGAATAAGCCACTCCTGGCACACAACCATGGCCAGTATAAAGGACTTTTAGTAGGATAAGAACTGGTATAGGAACAATTAGGGCCACCCTGAAGAAACAGAGCTATGCACAAAATTATGCCTGTAACTGCAGTCCTTTAAAAGATCTGGAGCATCTGTACCACTGTCCAATTTGCCCTGGGGAAACTCAGTTTAGAGGGTTTGATATAGTCAGTGACAAGGCTGTAGTAGCTGCTACAAACCGAAGTGACTTCAACATTTGATCAGAATCAAATATGATCATCGTCGTCATCGTCATCATGGGAAAACTTCTGCTACAAGGGGGCCATATTTTGTTCCTAGGTTTATGAAAATGAAGTGTTTGATCCAATCTCATAGTTCACTCTGCGATAGAACTTTTAGAACATAGATCATATATCAATATATTGTACTGGGAAATGATTTTTGGGTTTGAGCATGGGAAGGATCTCAGGTAGTGTCCGGTGTTTTTTTTTTTTTTTTGGAACAGGTACAGAGACAGATAGTATCACAGGGCGAATAATAGATGGTAATTCTTTTTTCTATAAAATTTATTAATAATAGCCACAGATATATCACCCTGCACTTGCAACTCAATTCGGTAGTTAATATTTGCCAAAATGTAAAAGAAAAGATTTATGTTATGATTTTCTTGACGTCCGCTTGCTTGAGAATTTCAAAAATAATTATTGTTCTTGTATAGATCATGAATAGCCTACAGTCTTTCTAAATGTTAAACCACACACATATTACTTAGCTACCTTGGAAATTGTCGGTTCATCATTTATGGTGCTGACCTACAGTCTTTCTAAATTTTGAAACACAAAATAAACACACACTTGCCATGGAAAGTTTGATAAATTAAATATTTGAACTCTTGCAGTATGTCTTTCAGTTTTTTTAAATTGAAAAAATGAAACGAATAAAGCACTTCAATTAATTAATGACTTAGAAAGGAATTTACAGCAAAATATGAACTTTTAACTGACGATGAAATTATGAATTAATATCCACACGCAGCACTTGTACGAACACTGTACTGAACAAAGTGCTTGGTAAAAAGTCAGTCAGTTGTGATTACTCACTCACATTACAAGAAGATCTGCTTACTAATGTTGGAGTTGTGCTGTACGGTGTCTGGAACATTCCGCGGAGTGCGGACGAAGACTCGAACTCAGCACCGGCGAAGTTCAGTGAAGATACCACGTCAATCTCCCTCATCAACGTCCCTCGATGGGTACCATAACTGAAGAAACCATGTAAATCCCTCGTTGGAAGCGACATTTAATGTAGCAGGATCTCGTAGCACTTTTGCCAAGATTTCCGTTGTTCTTGGAAGTAATGTCGGAACACGGAAAGTTCAATTGGCACTATTGAATTCACAAATATTGTGGATATTAATATTACACACCGTCGTAATGCACAGTTCTATTTTTATATTGATTTAACGGCGTTGAATTAACATTCACAGTCCATGCTGCAGAAACCACAGTTTTTATATACACAGTTCATAAGCACTTGAAAACGTGATCTATCACAGTTTCTATCACAGTCTCTGAACAAATATTATTAACAGATTAAGGCAGTTTTATGGTTGTATTCACACCACACTAGTCCGTACTACTTAATATTATTGAAAAATGTCCTTAATGTTCACTGGATTTCTCACCGTAGTGATCGAAATATTGAGACAGTGCACAATGAAAATAGTTAATTTTTACCCTGTTACGGGACGAATGTTGAGTAAATACAGTCTCACACAGTTCACTGTAAGGGAAATATGTCTTAGAAGTGGTTTTAAATTACGATTTCAGTTTACCACACGCAATGATTAATGATAATAGCACAGTTTAGAATTATGTGGAATTACTACAGTTCACAGTGTCGTGTTTTAGTCGGTGAAATATTAGACACTTCAATTGTTACTTCCTGTTATAGCTTCATCTTTATAATAAATTTGCAAGGATTATATCACGCTAATTCACCTTGAAAAACGTCTAGAATCTTACAGTCGTCGCGGCGCAGCAGAAACTTCACGTACGGTACGACGTCCTTTTACTATTACAACAGCGTTTCAGTATGGCCACTATTATGTCCTCGCGAATCGCGATGGAGCATACTTTCTACACACACTGTGCACACATGACTCTGTACACGGGACTGCACTGACTATGGCCTTGGCCCAGTGGCCTATATATACACATCTGGTGGGCAGCGCTTGGAATCAGATGATGAGGGGCAAGTATTTCTCCCAAACTTTAAATTGTCATATCTCGGAAACCACTGGACGGATTTACTTCAAATTTGCAGGGTTTTACTTCCAGAACATTAGCTATAAATTGGTGTTAGTCTCATGTTAATCGGTCCAGGCGTTAAAAAGTTCGTAAAAATATAATCGAGAAACTTCAGTAGGGGAAGTAAGCTTCAGGCGGCGGTGACGTCACTTGACCTTACTTGACTTGCCTTCTGCCTCGTGTCGTGCAGTAGGTACGAGAACATTCTCTCATACAGCTGTTCATGCAGCGGAACTGAATTGTATGCTAGAAAATAAAATTTATAATTTATATGTGCCAGGGCCTATGCCTTCCTGGTACAATATGCTTAGATCTCCTATCTAAAGTGAATGTCATACAAAGGGGCTTTTCAGCCCCAGTGGCAAGCAAATTATTATGAAACTCAATTAAATACGAGAATGCTGCTAGTACCTCTTACTCAACATCTAGGATGTTGAAACAACTTTAATTCATCAGGTACGGAAAATATGTTAAGTAATTAACATTTTAGCATTGCTCAAACATTATCACAGTAGGTTATTTTCTGCAATTTGGAGAATCATTGGGATGGGATGCATAAAATGATTTGATTTTACTGATAGTACTAATACTATTTTCCAGTATAAGTAGTAGCTCGTTCTTTAGAATTGCTGAGCAGGAATATCAAATGGTGCTTCTTGTTTTCAAAGTCACAGCATTCTGCCACTTTGGCTATTATTTTTCTGCCTTTGTTGTGCATGGTTGTATGAGTACCCTTTAAGGTGAGAGATGTAGAAATAAATGATGCCACAAAGCTAGATGCAAATGGAGGATTGTGGAGGAGGTGCATATTTAATTCACAGAGGCTAGTAGACTGAATGCTAAAAGGCATAACAGTCTATAATGATGACTTATATTTTGTATGAAGAGAGTTGGGAAGTAATTGGGTGAAAGTAATCCAAATACTCTTCATGAATAATAATAATAATAATAATAATAATAATAATAATAATAATAATAATAATAATAATAATAATAATAATAATAATAATAATAATAATAATAATAATAATAATAATAATTTTTAGTAATTCTTACTTGTAATCATTACTTTTTACACTGCTGGGGATGTTCTAAGAATTAAACACAGGTATTCCTTTAAGTGCCCCATACAGCATCTTTTCCCCCCAAGAGGTTGAGGTTTAGTGATGGGAAATTTAAGAATCAATTATTTGTACAGTAAACAGCAAATTATTTGAAATTCTAGAAGTTACTACGTAAAGTAAAAAATAATTTTGAAAATTCCAAGGTATCATCATGTTTGGTCTCACCTAGTGATGACAGCTAGAGTGTGTCTATGATATAAGGAGAACACAATGAAATACCTGCACTATCTTTTTCTTTACTAACTTTATTCTTAAGAAGGAAGCCCTACTTTCCAATGTCAACTCCGTTAAATGTAACTTAAAAGCTTTGAAGTCTACCAACACACAAGTTAAATATATAATTACAATATAACATACCTGTAAAAGAAAAACAACACATTATTAAACAATGAATACACACTAAACAAAGAATGACATGTTTCGTTCTTTAAAGAACATCATCAGATTCTAACAAGTCACACTCAAATATTAAGAATATTTATGTTTATTTCTGTTTAATAGTTAGGAACTTCAAATCTGGAACTTATCTTAATGGTGTCCTCCTTTGTTTCTACTCCAGCAATCACTGTGAGATTTTTGGAAACCATTGCTCTGTCACTGTGGTCTTCTTTTGTTTGTTTTGTTTTTACCCACGCCAATGACAGAGCAATGGTTTACATAAACCTCACAGTAAATGCTGGAGTAGAGAAAAAAGGAGGACATCATTAAGATAAGTTCCGGATTTCAAGTTCCTACATATTAAACAGAAATAAACATAAATATTCTAAATATTTGAGTGTGACTTGATAGAATCTGATGATGTTCTTTAAAGAATGAAACATATCATTCTTTGTTATATGGTGTGTATTTTTATAACTTGTTTAATAATGTGTCTTTTTACAGGTATGTTTTTGTGTAATATTTATATTTAACTTGTGTGTTTGGCAGACTGGAAATCTTTTAAGTTACATGTTACTAATTTTGATATTACTCCAGCCCCATGTGAAATAAAGTCAGTGCTTTTCATAAGACTGGCATTTTATGAAGTAATTGTAATTGTAGTGTTGAATTTGTAAATTTAATTGATAAAATATTTCTCAGGTAATTGTAATTCAGCCCAATTACTTGTTTCTTGCACTTTTTCCATCACTGTATATGTACTTACACACTGCCTGATAAAAAAAAAGTTAAGCACCTAGGAGTGGTCCAATATTATCCTATTTTGGTATACATACATACCATTGATTTGTGATTAAATGATAAGATTTACAAAGATCTGTAATGTGTAGAACGCCCACCAGAGTGCATTTGCGATGGCACCGTCCTGTTGTTGATAAGTTGTCACCAGTCAACTGCTGTGAGACAGACAGTTAAGCAAGATGTGCAGAGAGGACTACGTACAGTACAAAGCACCCACGATGCCTTGCGAACGCGTTAGACAGCCTATCCACCAACTGACAGCATTTGACAGAGGTCACATTGTGGGACTGCATGACGCTGGTTGGTCATATCGTGCAATTGCCAGGCATGTTGCCCATTCAGATGTCACAGTGGCCCGATGCTGGACTCAATGGGTACGTGAGGGCACCTAATCATGTCGTGCAGGTTCGAGTCGACCAAGAAACACCATCCCGAGGGAGGACCGTCGTATGGTGCGCCAAGCATTGCAGGATCCCATAAGATTGGCACCCGCCATCTGCGAACATGTACTGGAGAATCTACAACATCCTGTGAGTTCCCGCACAATGTCTCAACAACTCACATCCGTTGGATTGGGGTCCTACTGCCCCATGCGTTGGTTGCCCTTGACACTAGAACACCAACGCCTGCGAGGCATGGACAGAGGACGACTGGCGTTGCATAATGTTCAGTGATGAGGCCTGCTTCTTAATAACCTCCAATGACCATCATGTGCAGATTTGGAGGCATCAAGGGCAGAGGGCAGATCCTGCCCATATTGTGGAAACACACACAGACAAATCCCTGGCATCATAGTGTGGGGAGTCATAGGATATGTGGATATGCGTTCAGATCACTCTAATAGTGCTTCAGCAGACTTTGACGGCACAGCGATATGTCACAGACATTCTGCGTCTGCACGTCCTACCCCATATGGAACAGCACCCTAGGACAGTGTTCCAACAAGATAATACATGTCCACACACAGCATGTGTATCTATGGACTGTCTAGAGCATGTTGAGTTTCTCCCATGGCCAGCGAGATCCCCGGACCTCTCCATCATTGAACACGTGTGGGATGGGGACTCTGTCCCAGTACAAACCTGCGGGATTTAGAGGGACAGCTATAACAACTGTGGATGAACTTGCCTCAGGAGAGGATCCAAAGATTGTTTGACACCATTCAGAACCACATAAGGATGCACAAGCACGCACGCACGCGCGCGCGCACACCCACCCCTTACTGACCTGGCGCCGACATTCCACCTGTAACTGCCAATGGCTTTGTCTATTTCATCTCATACTGTAATCAGTTCATTAAAGGTACATGGTCTGGAAAGGTACAGGGTCTTTCAGCATATGCAGTTTCATTCACTTTCAACCACTCTTTCTGGGTGCTTAACTTTTTTGTCAGGCAGTGTAGCCTATATTATTATTATATACATTTTATGGCCTTCATTGGACCACTCTAGCCAACTGTACACAAAGAATTTTTCAGTTTCCTGTCAGCCCAGTACCTCTTTATTCTCTCAGATCTTATCTTTTTTTCTTCATCGGAAATCATCCTTCCTATTGTTTGTTGATTGTGATTTGCAGTCTGGTTTGTTTGTCTGAGAGTTTCCTGATTATGTCAGTTTTGTTTCTTAGGTCTTCCACTGTAATTTGTAGTTCATCCATATCTTCCTTGATTTCTGTAATATACTTAATGTTGCACTTACTATTCCATAATCTTTCTATTATTCTCCTGATGATCCTCTTCTCTGGTGTCCTGATTAGATGTCTAAAAATATGAAATGCGTTTCTCCCTGATTGCACTCATTACTGGTTCTGTTTCTTGATAGACTGTTTCATTCGGAGCTACTCTCCAGTGTTCATCTTTTTGTATGATTTTTTGATGCACATTCTAATGATTCTTCCCTTTATCTTGAGTATTTTGTCTGTTTGTGCAGTGTTAGTTGTTTTGAAGATGGTTTCGCTTGTGTACGTTATTTCTGGTTGAGTAACTGTTTTGTAGTGTTTTAAATTTGTTGCTACTGACAGGCCCTTTTTGTTGTAGGTATTCTTGGTGACAAATTGTGCTCTCGTCAATTTATTTATTCTGTTATGCCATGTTGGCTTTTAGTTGAGGTTATATATTATGTTTAGCCTATATACTGTGACCGTATCATCACAATTAATAATTATTTTAAGTTATATGCTTGGGAAGGAAGCGGGCAGCAAGCTTTCTTTGTGCGGATGTTGGGAGCAGTATCAGATTGCCCAACAGAACGCCCGTCAGAGCGGTGCCTTACACACCCAGTGGGTGGCTTAGGAAACCCCGAACTAGGCACACGTCATAGAAGAAGCAGCAGCAGAAGAACACTATTTTAGTGACTCCATATTGAAAACAAATGCCAGCGTACAGCGATGCCAAAGTGATCGGGCCAATTTTAATAGACTTTCGGCTTAAATAAGGCCTGATTAACCAAAATGCATCTGTCAGAGCAGTAGAAAGAATATTGGATAAATTTTGAAATCAGGAGCTATGGTAGAAGAGATTCTCCAAGGTAAATGCGCTTAAAAACAGCTTACGTAACAGGCTTGGCGTACTGACACTTCTGGTGAAGCCAGATGCCTTCGGGAATTCCTCATTTCCCCTCCGAGCTTATTAATTAATTGCTGCAAATCCGCCGATCATATTCAACTCCGCACGGCATAGTGCACTTGTGAATAACCGAGTCACACAATCTGGCGTATTGCTGAATTCCACAGGCTGGTTGATCTAGGAGATGTGAAAATAAGGGAGGGGGCGAGGTTCGCCGGCCACCCCTACCCCTGGTTTGCCTATAAGTTTTTGCACTTCCCAGGGGACAAGAGCAGTCGTGAAGGAGCTTTCGATGTGAAAAGACGGCCGGTTCGCTATCGAATTTGCCGCTCCTTTGTATATGAAGTGAACAAAGCGGGAGTGAATTTTCAGTGTTTTTCTCTTCTATTTTGGTGATAGACAACGAAAGATTATGATAATGAGACGTACCTGATATATTGGCCGCGATGTAGACTGTAAGTTCATGAAATATGAAGTAGGTTTTGTATAGAAAGTGATTACACGATAGTATGCAGAACTTCTGTCGAAGAACGCTCTAGTAAACTAATAATCAGTAGTTGTTAAAGAGAACAATTGGTAGGGATAGAATCATGGTATTCGAAGACCTATTCGGAAAAGGAAAGATAGATGTCTGACGAGGAACTGTGTAATTCTACATTAATTTATGAACAAAGCTTAGGGAGAGATTATTGTACTGATTATCAGGCGGAGAGAAGTGTTCCCGAACTAATAAACTAGATAGAAGATAGGGATAAATACAGTTGACTAGCGTCACGACTTTATGTGGCGAAAAATCTGAACCATGCGAATGCTGAGAATGTCCGTCTTAGCTGTGTCATAATTGAAGTAGACTAGCTGAAATTAGCCATTATCAACACGGAAACGTCGGTGGTTAAGGAACGAGTTTGTGGAAGTGAATGATGACGAGTGAATAAGAAGCCTGTAAATGTGTGGTAGCTATAATATATTTTCAGTGATCCCTGTGCTATTCAAAATGGATTACGCAAGAAACCATATGGAACTTCTAGATCCCAGGACTCCAAGAGCCAGCACCATGGAATAAGTCAACATGGGTAGGCCCCCGGAACGCCGGATGGGGCCGAAGACATCAAACCGTTGAGTACCAAGTTATGTTTCTACTCCAATGCTAGTATTTCCCTTTGTAAATAACAGTAATGTAAGGATAGGGTTATTAATAATATGATCTAATAGGCTAGCCCCGCTTAGAATGGTCGGGAGATCCTTTATTCATTTTGTTTCAATTAATTACAGATGGAAAGGGAGTGATCCAATGTCAGTGTATAGAATTTGGAACCCCTTTTAGTGGCTATATTTGCATGTTGTCATAGTTTTGTTTATTTAGTGCTGAGAAGGAATTGAGGGGGAAAAAGGAATACAAATTCGTGTAGATTAATGTTGTAGACCTCACCTGAGCGATTGCTTAAGTCAAGCAGGGATTAGCAGGTGACAGAGTCATTAACAAGTGCCCGCATAAAAGAAAGATTGGGAATAGAGTCAGCACTATAGTCGTAAATGTAGAATCAGTAGTTTGTTGCATGTTAGTGTAAGCTTTGGCTGCAACTGAAGATGTTTGAGAATTGCTGTGCTGAGGTTTGAACGCTTGCCCCCCACTACACTAGTGAGGTTACGTGTAGAAGCTCTGTTTAGCGTTTAGCAGGATTTTAATAATTTAATTTTTTTTAATGATTATTATTATTATTATTATCATCATCTCTTTTAATATATGTTTGATCGATGATTTCATGCCGATCTATTTAAATGGCAGGTTAGTTTGATGCCAGGTACACAATCTCGGCCCAAACGGGAGAGATTAGGAGGCATTGTCCTTCGGTGAACGGCGATCGAAAGTGTGAACTAGGTTATGAGAAGAAATGAGTGGTTAAATTACAACTTCTGGCAAAATGAGGGAGTTTTTGATATAATATGGCTGTTTAATGTGAGAAATAATTATTGGTCATAATGATTGTATGAGTTGGTTCTAGGAGGTGGGCCCTTCATTAGCTCAACTGAATGATTTTATTGACCCAGTCAATGACGCTATTGAGCGTGTTAAATAGTCTCTCGCCGTGGTGTGAGGGGAGTATACTTGAGTCTTGATTTATTGCCCCAAGGGAGAAGGTCCGTGAGGGACACAGCCAAAAGAACTTCGCCTTGCCAAGGAAGTGTTTTCTGTTAAAATGTTGCATTCTACTGTGAGAAATAAGGCAGAAATTATATGTAACCACCACACACACTCCATTAGCCTTGATCCGAAGAACAATGTAGAAACTGAGGACTATCCGTGATACGATTAGCTAAGTTAGGGTTTTTATTACAGCGCCCTGGATGGAGACGGCCAGAGTCTCAGGTTCAAACCTCACGTGAGCACAGAAGGGATCGACCGCTCGCTCATGTACATGTACTTGATATGTTTCTTTTTCAGGGTGTGTTCTTGTTTATTGTTAATCAATGTCAATTTGAGTTTAGACTTCGTGAGAGTCCATTGATAGTAATCGCAAGTGATAAGTTTGTTTCAAGTCGGTGCTTGATTTCATATGGGAGACTTGAGACAATCTATTTCTGTTCTACTTTTAAGTGATGGATTTTTGATATGGTCGGAGCATTTGGATTAATTATTTCCAATTTGTTATTTTATTGATTTCAAGATATTTTCTATGGTAGAGTTAAGTTAGCCGACCATTCTAACGCGGAAATTTTTCAGTGTAAAGAAATTTTTATTGTGTAATACGGGATTTAGTCCCAAGGAATACTTGCATTGGGAGGGACATGGCTTGTTTTGTAAATATTGAAGGGTTATTTTATTATGTTGTCATACTCGACAGTTTATGTTTGACCGGTGGATAGCACACAAACAAACCAATATAGCACACATCTAAACCAATGTGGCATTTATGTAAACAATGTAGGACACAGGTAATCCAATGGGATAAAATGTGAAAGTAAAGAGAAGTAGTGTCATCCTCTCGGATATTCTTCGTTTCATAGAGAGGAAGGTAACCATTAATGTATGTGTCAGAAGGAAAATTTGTTGTATGAGAAACATTACCAGCGATCGTTGTCATCCACATAGATTTTTTCTGTGGAATGTGGAGGCAACTACTAATGTCAATGGTAGCACGGACATTTCCGCTGCTAAAATATATGTTTTGTAATGTCACTTGTATTATAGTTATCCAGGATGTCAGTAATTGTTGTAAATATTTCCCCGAGTGATTAGTAAATTGTTTGAAACTATTTCGTGCCTATCTATACCGAAAAACAAGCATCCAAAACCTCTTCCGTTCATTGTAAGCCTGTAAGATAGTTTAAGTTTTATAGCCATTACTCACCGCGGACGGTCTTTGGCGCTGAGTAGCCGGTGTTCAGACCTCAGGAATGGGAGAGTAGCATTGACCTTGCTGTGCTGCATGGCCGATGACTTCTCATGTGAGTGGATTTATTATACAATCCCAATGAGGGGAAATCGGCACAGGCCGAAAAGGTCCCTTGACTATCGACTTCCGTGGAGCATGGTCCCGTGTGTTCATGACCCGAAAGGGTTGGTTTGTTGTCATATGGTCGCATGAGTCATGGGGGACGGTGGGAAAGGTTCCAATACTTCGATATAAAGAATTCACTGGAGTATAATGTGTCCATAAGAAGTGAAATAGCAGAAAAGTATATTCTCTGTAGGGCATAAGTGAGAGAAGATAGGTGAGTGTAAAATTATGTGCCGAGTGAAGCCTATAAGTCGTGGCACTTAGTTTTGGGTCTGTAGAATTGACTCGCCTATCACAGCCCCTTGAGCGGTGTCAGTTCAGTTTGTAATAAGCTGCTGAGCTGGTAACTTCACTCGCTACGTGTCTGTATCCTCTGAACAGAACACATTGTTTCTCTAGTCTTGTTTCTTCTTGTCCTCCACATTGTTATACCTAGTTAAGGAATCTTTATTTTTACATTTTTGAGGAGTAGAGTTTTAATATACTAGTACCAAATCTATTAACATAATGGCATTGTCTAACTGTCTATGTTTTAAATTTATTGAGTGTGAATTCTGTGATCTTCAGCATGCTAATGAGTTTGGTCTGCAATATATTTTTGGGTCAAATTTTATTTTGACTCTTCCATTTCCTATGAAAGTTTCTAAGATTGTTTATGTATTGTGTTTATTCAAAATACCCTGTCTGCTTTTGTAATTATTATTATTAAATAATTTTCTTTTATTATACTGAATTTTCTGCTATACTGTTATTTACAGAATTTCGTGGAGTTGATTATTTCATGTTTCAATTTCGATTTGTAAGTGTGAGAAGGAAGAAGTAGTTCGGCTATATGTTCAAGTGAAGCAATAACACCATCCCCATATTTGTGAAACAGGAGTACAAAGCTGAGTTTGATATCTCTCTCTCCCCCCCCCCCCTCATCTACCTCACCTGAGATTCATAACGTGTAATACCTCACCTCTCCCACATTTGTGTGCCACGACTTCCTGGCTCTAATCTAAAAATCTGATGTTCAAGCATGGGTCTATCGTGGACTTCTAGGAAAAGAACTAGTGTGTAACCTTAGAGTGCAGTTAACTATACATAAGCAGATAACTTATTGATGACTTTTGAAATGGTACACTCACCAAAGACAGTGTCTGTAGTGTCCACATTCATAAATGTTTAAATAAAAAATAATTAACTGAGATTAGAATTGGGAAGGAAATAGATATGGCCAATATGTTACCTGGAGTTGGACAGGGATACCACAAAAAACACCCACTTCTAGAATGACCAATAGTTAAATTTCAATTCACTTCTCCTTCAGTTTTGTTATCTGAGGCAGAGTGTATCCCATTCCAGATCCTCAAAGCTGTTATACTTTCATGACATAGTCAGGAATTAAACCTGAGCCAATTGGGCAGCGAGTTAAAATGAACACCTATATGTCTCAACAATGGACATTATCATTCATATTGGAGGCTAGGGTTGTAGGAGTAAGGTTAATGTAGAAGGATTAGCAAAGCTTGCATTGGGGATGTTAGGCAATGTTAAAAAAATGGTCACATCAGCATTTCATGTAGCATATTTTCTTAAGATGAAAGAAGTGTTGTTTTGGTAGATGTCACAGGTTCTTCAATGGGCCATTCACAACAAAAGGAAGCTGGAATGTTTCTTTTTAAACATCTTGGTGGCTTACTTCTTTACAGTGATAGTTACTGTGACTTCTGCAGATTCACATATGCTGAACGTTGAACTTACCTACCTTGTAAAAACCAACAGCAGAAATTCATTTGTATTAAATTTTAGTACGAGGAAGCTCTTCTTTAGAAACCATCTTTCTCTAAACCCGATACTAAACAGAACATACAGACTTCATTGTCACTGGAGAGTAGAAGAAGGTTCCCAGTACAGCTTGAACTCTGGCTGCCTCATTGTGATGTTCCAGTCACTCTTCACATTTCCAATTTTTCATTTCAGAGGAAGGAAGGAAGGAAGGAAGGAAGGAAGGAAGGAAGGAAGGAAGAAAATGGTTCTATTAGGTGATTTTTTTGTACGAAGCTGTACTCACTTTCTTAATTAACCCTTGGAAAAAAAGAACCTTGCAATTAGTTGCTCAGATGCACTAGCTTGCAAAAGGACATCATGAAAATGGTTACAGGTATTACAATATCAGATTTCAACAACCATAAATTCGGGGGAAACACTCTGGAGTCTGTTGCTCATACCATCTAAATAGAGTATTTACACCATTGGCATTAATTGCAAGGTTGATTAAATGATACTTGAACTGCTGGCATCAATGTACAGAGGCCTGTCAAGTCTAATATTTGGAAAGCTGCAAGTTAATGCAAAATTTCTATTTTGAAGAGCTAAAGTAACCAATTAAGGATATTCCACTAGGTAAGAGGTTGGAGTTCAGTATAAGAAAGAATTAAAACTAATGGCCCCCTTGCAACATAACTGACTGTCAAAAATAATAGTAGTACTTGTCAAGTACATAATGCATTCAGATGTCATCTTACTTTATCTGCAGCAAGTGCATATCCAATGAACCTACACTAAGATCTCTACATAACTACAGTTTTTCTCATATTTTCTCATACTGAAGATCAAAATGATCACCCACAAGCAATATCCTAATACTTGTAAATTAATGATTACAAGAAATATGATTATTTTGCTGAGAATTCAAACCCTCTGCATAAAATTAGAGATCAACAACTATCAGATATGGCTGATAAGGTTCTCACCCTCTATGTTCAAAATAGTAGGGCCAAGTCCTAGTGAGTTGTATGGCATTTATGGGAACCTAACACAAGAGACCATGTCATTAGCAATATTTGCATGTGAATCATTTTCAGGTATCACTTTACGACTTATAGTAGTTCAAAGTACATAGAACGTATGTCTAACCCTTATCCTGTTTCTCTGCGGGATTGGGTATGAAGTGAGATTAATCTTTGTAGTGCATTTTTACGACTGGATGCCCTTCCTGATGTCAACCTCATCAGAGGAGTTAATGAGATGAAATAAATGACATGATATTAGGAACGGAGAGGGTGAAACCCAGTGCCGGCATATAACCTACTCTTGTCGAACATCACCAGAGTGCTGAACATCCCATCTGACAGACAAATTACCATCAAAAGCGTCATATGCCCTCACTCCATATGAACACTGTTGAGGGGTTTGGAACTGAATCCAAGCGTTTTGCACGTAATGTAGTAATTAGAAATTATATACCACCATCTCTCCTACATTCTGATGGTGATTTTTTATTTTTTTTACCAACGGGATTCGAACCGGCTAACCATGGTGTCAGACCATAAACACTTGATGTCTTAACGATTATGGCCACTACGTGAGCTTCTTGCAAGAGCACAGAATATATAGTATTGTGGCATGGTGAGCTGCTGCGTCCACCAAGCCAATGTACAACCACAGAAAGTAGCACAAGCTAGCCAGCTCCAATTGCACGCTCATCACCAAGGAAGGCCCACCCTCTCCCTACTCCCGTTACCAGGCGGACGAGAGCCGCTTGCGGATTGGTCAGTGCCCCCGCTGCTGCTATCTGGATTGTCCTGGTCGCTCATTGGAGGCCTCTGGAGTTATGGAAGAACCTGGACGGCTTGCAGAGAGTATTGCAGGTTATAAATTTCATTTTTTGTCCGTATTGAAGATCTACTTGTGATACAAATTCTTATTATTTTGTTAAATACCAGCTATTAAATACAATAATAACATAATAAAAACTTTCATATTTATTAAGTTGTTAATGTGGTACATGCTTCGCTCCTTTTTCGTGAGCATCATCAGCCAATTATCATTTACTTAATGTTATACAAGATCGTGAATCTATTCTATTGGATTAAATTATGCTTGTAAACCTGATTGACAATTCTTATAATATTTTATGTCATATAACAATAAAATTATGTCTAAGTCAAAACATATTTGTCTAAAATCTATCAATAAAATGTTAGATAATTGACTGATGATGCTCACGAAAAAGGAGCAAAACATGTACCATATTAACAACTTAATAAATATGTAAGTTTTTATTACGTTATTATTGTATTGAATAGGTGGTATTTAACAAAATTATAAGAATTTTTATCATTTGCGGAGAGTATTCGCCTTCGGGAAGACTCTGGGAGGAGTGTCCCTTCTGAAAGCATCCAGATGACGTGGGCCCAGGTATTTAAGTCAGGCGCGACCTACGAGGAGGGGTACAGTTATTTGGTGTAGTTCAGCTGGTGTAGTGAATTCAATAAGTGGACTCGGTGAGTTAGCGAAGAGTGCAGACAGTGTTTTAGTGACAGCCTGGGCTTAGGTGTCAGTCTGTTGGAGCTGAGGACTTGTTTCTGTGTGCTTGACGTCACGTGTTCTGAATCAGCTGCTGGAAGAGGACGTTGCCTGTCCTGTGCAGCGTGAAGAACGCTACCAGGTACTGGCTTTATTTCTTTACCCCACCAATACCTTACAGTATTAATGTTTCATTATTCATCAGACTAAAACAGAATAAAGTATTCAAACAGCTTTTACTCACATACCGGTTCGTACAAGTCCCAAGGTGGGTTCAGAGAAACATTACATTTGTATAAATCTTTATTATAGACAGTTACATCTTTCAGTGTTTCGTCTGACAGTTTCCAATCAATAAAAATTAAAGCTACGATACCCGCCTTTGTCTCCTGCTTCTCTTACTCTTCGTGGCCGAGTTCATAATTTCCTTAGGTAGGTAACCTATTCTCCTCCATTCACCTCACATGATTCCAACAATGTGGCCATTTTATGTGAACAGATTCATTCATTGAGTTTATTCCTAACTTAGCCTTTATATCCTCATTCACTGAGCTCGATAGCTGCAGTCGCTTAAGTGCGGCCGGTATCCAGTATTCGGGAGATAGTAGGTTCGAACCCCACTGTCGGCAGCCCTGAAAATGGTTTTCCGTGGTTTCCCATTTTCACACCAGGCAAATGCTGGGGCTGTACCCTAATTAAGGCCACGGCCGCTTCCCTCCCACTCCTAGCCCTTCCCTGTCCCATCGTCGCCATAAGACCCATCTGTGTCGGTGCGACGTAAAGCAAGTAGCAAAAAAAAAAAAAAAAAAAAAAAAATCCTCATTCGAAGTACCTTCCTGCCATTGTTCCCACCCGTTCATACCAGCTATTATTCTAGCTATATTCATGTCTGTCACTTCTAACTTATGAACAGGGATGAGATTTTGCCTACTTGCCTATTTTATTCCTTATACTGAAACATGGGCTTTTAAAATGTAAATCAGTTTTAGCAGGAAATTGTTGGTTTTATTGTGCTTATAAATACCTATTTGAGGGGTTTGTACTTATTTGGAGTAAAATTGCCTATTAATGCATTTTGACAGTCTTTTAAATCCAATTTCCTTCCAGTGCATTATATTCTAGCTGGTGTGGTCGACAGAATTATTTTCTAGTTTCTCAACATCTGTTTACCCCACTAACAGTCCTCAGAATTCTCCCAGAAATAGTGCTTGGGAAATTAACTTCAGGACAAACAAGGAACAAGGAACAATTTGACCACAAACTCTTCCATTCATCCCACTTTCTAAGATGATATGCAAGAACCAATCGATGTCGAACTATGTTGAGCAGACTCATCTTCCCTACCCCTCCCTCTTGCTGCAAATTGCTGGACGCTTTGTCTTGTGATCGTGTTGATATCTACTCTGAAGAAGTGATGATTGTTGTTTAAAGGGGCCTAACACCTAGGTCATCGGCCCCTTTGAAGAAGTGTGCTTGCCAATGCCTAAAGAAAATTCTCCCAAGTTCTACTTGCTGAAACAGTGAATCCATGTAAATCCCAGCCTCCCTACTGATTTGTGTAGTCTTCTGCCAAGCTTGAAGTAAGACGGTCCCTTTTATCTTTCTGTAACTGAGGACTACGATTGCATTTCGGTGTAGCATTCATAGGCCTATTGTATTGTAGCTAGTTGCTTTGTTGCAACGCTATATAATTTAGGCCATGGACAACCAGGATGCTGTCTGTATAAGTGAAGCCAAGAAAGACATGTCCTGCTCATCGGTTTGTCAGATTTGGCATTCCTGAAGGCAACTTCAGTAAGCTGCCGGAAGCCAGCACAGAGTTGGAGAGAAGTGGCATGTCTCTTATGAAGTCCATTAGGACAGTGAAAGAAGTTCAGGGAATTCTTGAGCAGACATCTGGGAAGGTAGCCGCTATCACGGAAAAGTTTGATAGGGTCCTGCAACAAAATCCAGGATGGAAAGAAATAGTAAAATTACCTGTTTTCATTTTATTTTACTATTTTGCTTTATGTCACTCCAACAGAGATAGGTCTTATGGCGACAATGGGATAGGTAAGGGCTAGGAGTGGGAAGGAAGCGACCGTGGCTTTAATTAAGGTACAGGCCCAGCATTTTCCTGGTGTGAAAATGGGAAACCACGGAAAACCATCTTCAAGGCCGCTGACAGTGGGGTTTGAAGCTACTATCTCCCGAAAGCAAGCTGATAACTATGTGACACAAATTGCGCGGCGACTTGCTTGGTAGTAAAAGTATCACTTCATATGATATGATGTTGAGAGATCCTTCCCACAATACAGAAACATTCTTCATGACAATAGAATACGACTGTTACCTGAAAATATTGAAAATTTGTTAGTTGTAAATTCTTTCCATAGTCATTGAGTATACTAAATTCCTTGTTGTCTGAATAGTGAAAAATAATAAATTTAATTGATTTTTCATCTTATTCTAATGGAATGTGTTCAAATAACAAATGTTAATACTTTCAAATTTTAATTTAGATTTTTAGTACTGGTATGGTTTTGGTACTTTTAAATACCATCAGGCATATACAGTAGGAGGCCTCATATGTGGGTAGGTAAGAATGTTCACATTTTGGAATTATATCATATTTACTGTCTCAAAATCTTACTAAATCATGTTTTTTATACCTGAAACTCTTACAAAATATATAAACACATAAAAGCACAAAACTGAAGCAAATATCTGTCTGATAAGAATGAAGTTTCCTAATATTATTGTTTACAGATAGAACATTTTGCATACATTCTACACAACTGACACACTATGGTATTCTGCAAAGCAGTTCCTTTTTTCATAGCAGCAAAGAAAAACACTACATGTAGTACACTTTGAATATGGTCTTGCCTGCATCTTCTTTATATATAACAAATTCCGACTTGTACATTTGAGAAGTTCGACCTTTCTGTTACCAAAGGACAAAAGTCATCATCTTCATTTGGTTTTGCAAAATCTGTTTATTTTGTTTCATTTTGAAAAATTGACTGAGTGTAATATTTAAAATTATCATTTTCGATGAGGACTAAAAGAACTTTGAGAATTTGGTTTGGTGCAAGATAAAATTATTATTTTATTTTCTGTATGTCAAGGATAGTGTTATTTGATTTGGGAATGTGAACTCTATAAATTATTTATGTAAACTGAAGAAATTATGCGTTTAAGATGGACAATGGACTTAATGTTTACTATATTATTCTGGATTTATTTTAGAAAACAAATACGTATGGGCAATTTTGGTTAAAAAAAACTGTGTTGCATTGTGTAACAGGATGTTTTAAGGAGGTAGGTAACTTGTGCGGCAGGGTGTACTGGCACGTGTAAATGTTAGGAATATTTTTCCAGTCTCTTCCTCATATCCTGTAAGATGCTGGCTCAGCAGAAAGATTATTCTAGAAGAGCTCCCTGATAGGCTAGAGTAACAAAGATTTTTATTGGTGAATGTAAGAGTCGCAAGTGTAATTCCCGAGCCCTAATTGGTTATCTCCTGACTGCTCATTTCCGGCAACCAGCAGCTCTGTGAGAGTGGCTCGAGTTTGTGTGTCTTTGGCGGTTGAGCAACTTAGGGAGCGGATGCACCTCGGGTCCATTCCGTAATGTGGACAACGATCTCACCGTAAGCACCACATTCTTGTGTTTGATTTAATTTAAATTCATTCTTGTGTTTTGGCCTTATCTCATTTAATGTAACTTTCGTGGTAATGTAAATTTTTGTTTTGTGTATCGGAGTTTCCCCCTAGACTTTCACATTCACCAATTTTGGTTTTTTGAAAGACTGTGCCTCAACAGACAGTCATAGCATCTTTGTTCTCGGAGGCAATTCTCCTTTTTCAGGCTCGGTATTTCGTAATTAAATGTAAATGTAATATTCTTTCTTGAATAGCGATATTGTACGTCATATTAAAATTTTGATTTCTTTTGAGGTTGCCTGCAGTCATTCCGTGTCAATTCTATGTTAAAGTTTAATCTTCTATTGTCCGAAGAGCTTGATCAGTTTATGGTTTTGTTTTATAAGTTTATTTAAATATCATTTGATTTAAGTGTTCTTAATTGTCATTTACTATGTCATTTGTTCGTTTTGTTTTATTTGATTTTGAATCTTTTTAATTTTGTTTATAATTAATAGATTAGTCGAGGGTGATTGCTGAGAACCCTTCTTTCCCCACAATGAGACATGCTCTCATGGCCTAGTAGGGTTCCTTCCACCTTCCACGTCCTTTCATAGTTGTTGTTTAGTAGACCTGTAAGTTAAAGTTTTTTGTATCTTGTACATGGTGTTAATTTTGTTTTTAATTCCACATTTTTCTATTTTCATTATTTCTTCTTATTATTATGATGTGTACGTGCTAAAGTGCTGCACTTTCCACCACTTTAAAATCTTATGATTTTTCGTAGATTAAAATGAATTTAATTTATTTTAAAATTAATCGATATGGGTTTTGTTTTCCATAGAAAACATCTTCAGCCATGATCTTGACTGATGGTTAAAATATGCAGATGTACACTGCTGTTTAATTTAGTCATCAAGGAACTTTAAGACTCCTTTATCTTGAGATAATTTTTCAAGTGGTATATTAAAAACAACATATCTTTACATCAAGAGATGTCAAGTAGTGACAATGAAGATAAAACCAAAGACTTTTTAGACGTTTAGACCTTTATCTTGTCAAGGAAAAATTGTCTTTTAATATGAGTGGTTAATTGTGTTTTACTTATGTAACCTGTGTTTCTGTGCATATTTTAACTGTCGATTAAGATGTAACCTGTATTTTTGTGCATATTTTAAATGTCAATCAAGATCACGGCTGAAGACATTTTTTTTACGAAAAACAAAACATGTACCGATTAATTTTAAAATAAATTAGCGTTATTTTAATCTAAGAAAAATTGTAAGATTTTAAAGTGGTGGAAAGGTGGAACTTCTCAAATCTACAATTTGGAATTTGTTATATATAATAATTTCACCATGGACGAGAATGAAATTCATTACTTGTAATGCATCTTCTTTCTCGAACACACATTATTACCACTTTTTTTTTTTTTTGCAAAAACAAAATGATTTCCACTATTACCTAGCCTGACATCACTGGGAACAGAATACAGTATTCTGTTTTCCTCCTTTTGGGTAGAAAAGTTTGCTCTGGTGACTTTGGTGACTTCACAGCACGTGAAAGTTTATGTACATGAGGAATTTCTTTCTGGTTCATCAGTCTTAAGGCCATATTATACCAGAATTCTAGCAAGGGTACTTTTTCATGCTGCTTAAAATATATGATGTAGGCATTGACAAATACTATCTCAATCAGTCCCCAGAAAAATAGCACACTATCAACAGTAAGTAACAATACTGTTACTGGGCGAGTTGGCTGTGCGGTTAGGGGTGCGCAGCTGTGAGCTTGCATCTGCGAGATAGTGGGTTTGAGCCCCATTATTTTCTTTACGTCCCACCAACTACTTTTACTGTCTTCAGAGACGCCGAGGTGCCGGAATTTAGTCCTGCGGGAGTTCTTTTACGTGCCAGTAAATCTGGCGACACGAGGCTGTCGTATTTGAGCACCTTCAAATACCACCAGACTGAGCCAGGATCGAACCTGCCAAGTTACACTAGGCAAATGCTGGGGCTGTTCCTTCATTAATGCCACAGCCGATTCCTTACCACACCAAGCCTTTCCTATACCAGTGTCGCCATAAGACCTATCCGCGATGGTGCGACGTAAAATAAATTGTAAAAAAAAAAAATTAAAAAGAAATTACTGTTCATTGGTTACTAACAATATTGCTCAAACCTTCATTCATGCTGTACAGAGGACTTCTGGTTTCCAAATCTAATGTTCTCCATTTCCCGTCAATATTAATTACCGGGGAGGCTTTTGAGGTAGATGCAACTGGATCCACTTCTACGTCCAATTCTCGCAGGAAGTTTCCAACATTTCCGTCCTCAGCTTCACGAGTTATTGCATCCACTTCATTATCAAACATGGTATCAAATAATGTTGAACTACTGGCCATAACTTCACCTGGACCATCTTCTTCCTCCTCTATATTAGTATTTTCCAAATCATCTTCTGGCAAGTCTTCTATTATTATTTTAGAGATATCATCATCAGTCAATCTGGCTGCTTTGCCACAAATATTGCAAACCTGTAGTGTAGCAGAAACTAGTACTTTTATCCGGGGTGCAGTATGTCTTAATATTTGGAGAAACATTTTTATATTATTGAAGAAAATTTTATAAAGACAGAATATTATGCATCAGTAACACATTATTTTAGGTTATGTAAATGACTAACATGAGACCCTCCATAGGACCTGATGGTACTTCTACATACCTCACCATTTAGTGGCTTTAAATCCATACCAAATGTCATCAATTTGAGTGCTTTATTGAATTACAGAAGCACACTTAGATTTACTCAGATTTCTTGCAGGTCAAATGTATCAATAGGAGCAAAGAAATAATTAATCAAGATGTCATGCATTTACAATGCTAATAATATGAATGCACTCCTAAGAATAAAACAATCTCCCAGGCTTTGTATCAATACCAACTTAAAAATTGAAAAATCTCTGTTTCGTGCTTGTTTAAAGGGGCCTAACATCTAGGTCATTGGCCTGTAACTCTGTTTCAGGAATGAGGTACTTGAGAGTACCATGAGAAAAATACAAGGGTAGGACTTATCGAATCATTTCAAAGTCATGAAATACAAAGTCATGAAATATGAGATGTCACTTTGAAGTACCATCAGGCAACAAAGGGTTATACAGAGTGCCCCAAGAGGAACAGAACTTATTCAGGGATATGACAGGAACAATCATTTGAAGCTAAACCTTCATATGGACATATGCCCTATTCCCAATGGTTTCCGAGATAGAACACATTTAATGGACTTTTTTGGGAGGGGGGGGCTAGTGGCGCGCATGTATGTGTCTTACCCAACAACCTCTTTCATGTTTTGCAATGGGTACAAGTTTTCCGCATGTAATGTTCGCCATACACGTGTTCGTGGGACAATGATACGTGCAGGAAATCGCTGTGTGCTGGTAGTGGGACTATGCTGTACCATTTCAACAATATGTTTCTGTTCCTGCACAGGTTGTTGAACTACACATTCAGAAATAAAATGGGAACTTGGAAGAATACCTGTTTCACGTAATGTGCTGAAAACTCTGGTAAACACTCTACGATCAGGAATTCGATGTGTCGGAAAGTGCCGACGGTATTCCTCGACAGCAACAGGAGCACTACCATCGCAGAAGCCGTAAACATACACCACATCTCGATATTCTTCATTAGTGTAGATGTGTGGCATTTTAGCCAGTGCGTGTACAAACACAGTTAACCGATGCTTCCCTCTGATACACTCTCAAGCCCTCGCACTACTTCACTCACAACACACCATGGACAACTGTGCATTCAACGGGCTAGTTTAATGGCAGAAAGATATCCTGAGCAAAGAGGTTGAGAGCAATGAGGTAGGTTGGGCTCGAATAAAACGTCAAAGAGGTTGGGTGGGTAAGACACACATGTGCGCACCTCGAACCCAAAAACAAATGTACATTAAATATACATTTGCAATAGGGCATAAGCCCATATGAAGTATTCTGCTTCAAATGATCATTCCTGTCATATCCCTGAATTTGACCATCCCTCCTGGGACACCCTGTATATCGTAAATAATTGAAACAATCCACCTCATCAAATTTTGCATTTCCTACCCAACATTCAGTACTTTTAGGTTTCTCCTCAGCTGATACAACTTTAGATCTGGAAATGTTCACATCCTTATCGTATTCACTGCACCTTTTTTCAACCTTCAAGGTAATAGGGCCCTTTCACACGAGGTGACTAGTGGCGGCAACTTACAGCGGAGCATTATTTTAAATGAGAGCTTTCATACGTGGCGACTGCAGTTGCGGAAGCTGGAAACAGTCGCCTACAGTCGCTCACTCGCGCAGCTAGCGGCCGCCACTTGGAGTCGCCGCCACTCGAGGTAAAGCATTATTTTAAATGAGAGCTTTCACACGGCGCAACTAGTTGCTGCTACTTCTCACTATTCACTCCAGTTTGATCCAGTTCGTGTAATTTAGGAAGTCCTGAATAACAAATCTACTGCGTTCATTGTCAGAAATGAATGCAAACGTGGAAAGAAGTAGCCTTATTAGATTAACAGTCCGACTTGTTGGCTGAATGGTCAGCGTACTGGCCTTCAGAGGGTTCAGAGGGTCCTGGGTTCGATTCCCAACCGGGTCGGGGATTTTAACCTTAATTGGTTAATTCCAATGGCTCGGGGGCTGGGTGTGTGTGGCGTATTCAACATTAGAAATCATCCTAGGTAGGGCCCTCATCTTCACAGATATGCAGGTCGCCTAATAGACCGTCTACTAGAAAAAAACCTGCACTAGGCCTCTCTGAAGGCCATACACCATTAATTAATTAGATTAACAGATGAACAAGTGAAACGGAAGACCTGATATATGGAGTTGAAATATATCTCACGATTTGGAATGCTTCAGTCTATGAGTATGGAAAAGTGAACGAAGAAACGCATGGCATGGCATTATATTGAGGTTCTTCGCGAGTTTGATGACAAAACACCAGCAGAGAGAAACGAGATAAGTAAGCGTTTTTCTTATGTTTTGTTAATTTGTTAGAAGAAAACTCAATTTAGCAAAACAATTCTGTAAATTACCGAGTGTATTCAGAAAAGAGTATTTCATTCATTATTTGCTTCAATTATTTTTGTTGTAGAGAAAAGTTTCAATCATGAAGGAGATTTACATGGTAAGCAAGATAGCAATAGAAAGAAAGATAAACGATCATCACTACTTAACTAATGTTATTAAAAAGAGCCCATTGGCAAATTGAAAATTACTAAACGCATTTAAAGTACAATTGTGTTTTTAGTGTCCTTCTATGATCTGTATAGTACTCTAGACACAATACTTATGTCTCTAAATACGATCCATTTGGCATGAAACTGCACCTGCCTTACTGATAAAGTAGTTGGCAAACTTGTCTCGTAAATTTCTAGCAAGCCTTGATGTAGGTCCTGAAGCAGGGCCCATTTCAAACAATCCATCTACTGTCAAAGTATCTTCGATATGAACACCATAACTCTCTCGTACAAAATTATGCAAAACATAGCACACTTTCACTATGTCCTCTGCTAGTGTGGTGTCAACATCCACTGGTCTATGGAAAATACGCCATTTGTTTGCAAGTATTCCAAAGGTACATTCAATGTACCTGCGTGCCGTTGAAAGTCTGTAATTAAAAGAAGCGTTTCTTTACACTCAGAAAAGTGCCCGCATATGGTCGCAGTATATGACGGGAAAGACCAAATCCCTCATCAGCTACAAATACAAAGGGCATTGACTCATCAAATTCTGTGTACGACCTCTGTGGTGGAGGATGCACCTTCATTGCTCTTGCCCTGCTTTTATTTATCTTTTTCTTTTGGATTAGCAAAGCAAGCAGAAGCAGTTCCTCACTCATAGATACCATTTTAGAAACGGGGAGTAGACCCGTTTTCCGTACAGGCGATCGGCTGCTGCCACCGATCGCCGCCACTAGTTGCCTCGTATGAAAGGACAGATGATCAGCTGCCGCCACCGATCGCCGCCACTAGTTGCCTCATATAAAAGGGGCCTTAGATTGCATGCTCATAACAGTCTGTCATTAAGATCAAGTAGTCAGCATAACCCATATTGCTCACTACTTTTCAATCAATCACTACTGATCTGCATTTAGGGCAGTCGCCCAGGTGGATGATCGCAAAGAAATTGGGAATTTATTGAACATTTCCCTTGGTAAGTTATTCCAATCCCTAACACCCCTTCCTATAAACAAATATTTGCCCCAATTTGTACTCTTGAATTCCAATTTTATCTTCATATTGTAATCTTTCCTACTTTTAAAGACACCGCTCAAACTTATTCGTCTACTGATGTCCTCCCAAGCCATCTCTCCACTGACAGCTCAGAACATACCACTATAAATGGTCCGTGATTGGACATTATAAATTTTCCAGCTAACTCATTCCTGGTTGCCAGCATTTTGCCCTCGTGTGCTAGGCTCATTTGGAACAAATATTTCAGATTCCCTATGGGAATCAACATCTATATCATACCACTTAATCGAGCAGCTCGTCTCCTTTCTCCCAAGTCTTCCCAGCCCAAACTTTGCCACATTTTTGTAATGCTACTCTTTTGTCGGAAATCACCCAGAACAAATCGAGCTGCTTTACTTTGGATATTTTGCAGTTTTTGAATCATGTAATCCTGGTGAGGGTCCCATACACTGGAACGATACTCTAGTTGGGGTCTTACCAGAGACTTACATGGCCACTCGTTTACATCCTTGCTACAATCCCTAAGTACCCTCATAACCATGTGCAGAGATCTGTACCCTTTATTAACAATCATATTTATATGATTACCCCAATGAAGGTCTTTTCTTATATTAACACCTAGGTACTTACAATGATCCCTGCGACGTAAAGCCCCTAGAAAAAAAAAAAAAAAACTGATCCCCAAAAGGAACTTTCACCCCATCAACACAGTAATTAAAACTGAGAGGACTTTTCCTATTTGTGAAACTCACAACCTGACTTTTAACTCCGTTTATCATCATACCATTGCCCACCGTCCATCTCACAACACTATCGAGGTCACCATGCAGCCGCTCACAATCTTGTAACTTATTTATTACTCTGTACAGAATAACATCATCTGCAAACAGCCTTGTCTCTGATTCTACTTCTTTACACATATCACTGATATGTATAAGAAAACATAAATGTCCAATAATACTGCCTGGAGGAATTCCCCTCTTAATTATTAAACCTACCCAAATTCTCTGAGTTCTATTTTCTAGAAATATAGCCACCCACTCAGTCATTCTTTTTCCTAGTCCAATAGCACTCATTTTTGCCAGTAGTCTTCCATGATCTACCCTATCAAATACCTTAGATAGGTCAATCGCAATACAGTCCATTTGTCCTCCTGAATCCAGGATATCTGCTATATCTTGCTGAAATCCTACAAGCTGAGCTTCAGTGGAATAACCTTTCCTAAACCCAAACTGCCTTCTGTCAAACCAGTTATTAATTTCACAGACATGTCTAATAAAATCAGAAAGAATGTTTTCCCAAAGCTTACATGCAATGCATGTCAAACTGACTGGCCTGTAATTTTCAGCTGTATGTCTATCACCCTTTCCTTTATACACAGGGGCTACTATAGCAACTCTCCATTCATTTGGTATAGCTCTTTCAACCAAACAATAATCAAATAAGTATTTCAGATATGGTACTATATCCCAACCCATTGCCTTTAGTATATCCCCAGAAATCTTATCAATTCCAGCTGCTTTTCTAGTTTTCAACTTTTGTATCTTACTGTAAATGTCATTGTTATCATAGGTAAATTTTAACACTTCTTTAGTATTACTCACACTCCCTATCTGGACATTATCCTTGTAACAAACAATCTTTACATACTGCTGACTGAATACTTCTGCCTTTTGAAGATCCTCACATACACACTCCCCTTGTTCATTAATGATTCCTGGAACTTCCTCCTTTGAACCTGTTTCTGCCTTACAGTACCTATATATACACTTCCATTTTTTACTAAAATTTGTATGACCACCAATTATGCTTGCCATCATGTTATCCTTAGCTGACTTCTTTGCTAGATTCAATTTCCTAGTAAGTTCCTTCAATTTCTCCTTACTTCCATAACTATTTCTAACTCTATTTCATTCCAACCTGCATCTCCTTCTTAGTCTCTTTACTTCTCTGTTATAATATAGTGGATCTTTACCATTCCTTACCACCTTTAAAGGTACAAACCTATTTTCACATTCCTCAACAATTGCTTTAAACCCATCCCAGAGTCTGTTTATGTTTTTATATACCATTTTCCAGCGATCACAGTTACTTTTTAGAAACTCCCTCATGCCTGTTTTATCAGCCATATGGTACTGCCTAATAGTCCTAATTTTAATACCTTCCTTTCATTAACATTTATTTTTAACGACGACGAAAACAGCTTCGTGATCATTAATACCATCTATTACTTCGGTTTCTCTATAGAGCTCATCTGGTTTTATCAGCGCCACATCCAAAATATTCTTCCCTCTAGTTGGTTCCATCACTTTCTGTATCAGCTGCCCTTCCCATATTAACTTATTTGCCATTTGTTGTTCATGCTTCCTGTCATTTGAATTACCTTCCCAATTGACATTTGGTAAATTGAGATCACCTGCTACTATCACATTCCTTTCCATATAATTTCCAACATAGCTGATTATCTTATCAAATAATTCTGAATCAGCGTCAGTGCTACCCTTTCCCGGTCTGTACACTCCAAAGACATTGAGTTGCCTATTATCTTTAGAGATGAGCCTTACACCCAGAATTTCATGTTTTTCATCCTTAACTTTTCCGTAGTTTACAAATGGGACAGGAAAGGCCTAGGAATGGGAAGGAAGCACTCGTGGCCTTAATTAAAGTACAGTCCCAGCATTTGTCATTTGTCTGGTGTGAAAATGGGAAACCAAGGAAAACCATCTTCAGGGCTGCCGACAGTGGGGTTCGAACCCACTATCTTCCGGATGCGAGCTCACAGTTGCGCGCTCCTTACTGCACGGTCAACTCGCCCGGTACACATATAGTTTTACATTACTAGTTTTATACATGCACTCTGCATCGTACTAAAATTTTAATCATACCTGTGTTTGCTGTGATGATGAACTGCAACCTGAAGAACACTTTAAAAGTTTTTAGAGGTGTGAAATACCCTAAAACACTCCAGGAAATGCAAAGCCACCAAACGCTTTTCACACTCATATCTCGTTGCACGTTTTTGCTTGCCAGCCTTGCATACAACACAAGACACAGCATGGCGTTTTTTAGGGTTTGGGTATAAACTTTGCAAAGTGTGCTCACTGAGCTGCCTGGAGCTTAACAGGTGAAATGCCCTTTAGTGGTCTGCCCCATCTCAGATAGTCAGGAAGCACAACGCATTCAAGGATTTGTTCTGCTAGGAGGACTCTAAATTCTGTGAATTGCTGTTTCTTTTTCATGATCCTTTTTCTGAATTGCATAGCTGTTGAATACTGCAACATCCATTAGATAAAAGAATATTTTCTTATATCCCTTAACACACCTATGCATTACAGGGAAAGATGACAGCTGCTGATCCTGTTTATCTATACCATTCATGCAACTGTTGTAATCTATTATTACATTTGGCTTTGAGATTACAGCATTGATTTTTCTATCTCATTTTGCTGTGCCTATCATTTCCTCCTTATCATAAGTGGATAGAACAGTGCCAACAGCTTTCCTGTCCATTCATATCAGTGCCATCATTTTGTGTGAATACACTATGTCATGGTGTCCCTCTTCTCCATTTTCTCCGACCTGAACTCTTGTGGCATATATTTCCTATTAACACGCACTGTACCTACTGTTTTTTTTTTTAAAGACAAATTTAAAAACAGGGAGAGTGAAGTATACAGTTCTCAACATAAACTGTGAGCCCCTTCTCAAGATATGGTTCCACAAATTGCATGACTATAGCCTCACTCAACTACATTCCCGTCGCTTCTGCTTGGGCTGTTTTTTTTTTTCCCTGTATACATAGAAAACCCCAGACAGTATCCACTGGTAGAACCACAAATTTTATAGATTTTTTATGCCAAATTGGGCCCTTTTCTGAGGATTTAATTGGATGTAGCACAATCTTCCTTTAAATTTTACTAGACTTTCATCTATTGCTATATCCTGCTCTGGATAGTAAACATCTCTGAAATTTTGTTGCAAATGGTTTACAATGGGTGCAATTTTTCTGAGTCTGTCATTTTCCATGAGGGTTTCATTGTTTATGAAATGTAGAAATTTAGAAAGGATTACGAATCTTTTTAGAGGCATGACTTTGGAGAAAAAGGGAATGAGTATCAGCTTTTGGATGGACCAATACGATTGTAAGGTGGGTTTTCTTACTTAAGCCATGAGAATAAATAAATCAAAACAACCCTTGCTTTCATATGGTGTGGGAAACTATTGGCTCATACTGGTTGAGGTAGGAGTTTCTGAGAAAAACTGATTGGAAAAATGGTTTGTTTTGGTAGTGATTTTTCCCAGAAAGAGTTGTGAAACATGTGTTGAAAAATGTCTACAGGGGAGGGGTCGGTAGGGAGGTTCCTGCTTACAAAGGGATTTATTCCACCCAACTGAATCCCTCCCAATCATTTTAGTATCCCTTCTCTCTTTTCTGAGACAATGTTCATAGATCTGTTACGGTACTTGCATCCTACCTCCTTTAAAAGCTGAGAATTATAATACACGAAAGTTTATCACTGAATTTCTCTGAAAGACCAAGATTTATCATCATCATTCAGAAAATAGGCACGACGTTATCCTGGTGCTCAATCGGCATACCTTTTCAATGAGCTGTGTACCTTCCTTGGGATCTGCCCCAGAGTGCAGTGGTTGGCATAGTTTGCTCTAAACCACAAGCTTTTGGGTTTGATTACCTGCTGGGCTATATAATTTTTAACTATGAGAGGTTAATGTTAATTCCTTTGGTCTGGGGATTGTTTTCACACAGGATTACAGCATATTCTTTGTTTTACAGCATTGATGAGCTGTGGTATCCTAGATGATCTTGGACGGCTCGAACGAGGGTTGTCAGAGATACTTCTGGTCTCATCGAATTGTTTGAATGTTCAATAAATGAACATTCTGATAATGCCAAGCTTTTTAAGGATATCAAAGATAGTTGTACGACAAAATGACATCAGAATAATCCTTGTTGATTATGGGCCCTACTATGAGCAAATTTAAATACTTTGAGCGTATAATTACTGCTGATGGCCAGCTTATCAGTGAACTAGATAATTAATGCAGCCCAGATGAAGTATTGAACGACAACAGAAGTCGCCTGCAATCACCAGAGGAATGATCACCTCAAATCAAAGAGCTATCACATTGATGTCTGTTGTACCGAATTCTATGGTACCAAACTTTGGCTAAATAAAAAAGAGACAGTTCACTGAATTTCAGCAGAAATGATTCCACACTTTAAGTGGACACATTGTCATTGAGACAAAGATGTTCAGATGGTCAGTCTCCTACAATAGATCATATTGTTTGTCCAATGTAGATGTACGAAAACAATTTGGCATTGCATCAATCCACGAGAAAATCCTCAAAAGATGACTACAATGGTTTGGACATGTGCTGCAAGGAGAAGTAGAGATTGCAAAGTCAGGCTACACAGTAGAAGCTGTCAGGAAGAGAACCATGTGAAATATACAAATAAGTAACAATGGCCTTATATACAGTCAATGTGCCACCCTTGCATTGTACCAGGAAGTACTAATAAACAGATCTGCTTGTGTGCTAAATACATGAGATACATCGCTACTGTGCCTATATTCAATTAGTGCCAACATACATTAAGGGTGTGCAATGTAAATGTTACAATATGTGGCCAGTGAGATTTCCTAGGATGCTATAAAACTGACAACAGTGCCTATCAAGGGCAGGTATACAGGGCTCAGAACCACTTCTTCTACCACAGGCAGCAAAGTAAGCCTTCTGCTCCAAGCTTCAGACTTTCTGAATTCCTGTTCGCTGTCAAGGCTACAGGTTTATTTATGATTTAAAATTAGTGAAGGTTTTCAACAATAAGCAATAAAGCTTTAAAGATAGTGCATGAGGGTGGAAGGGGTATTCACATATTATTTAAGCAACAATGGACACAAATTCTACTTTACCGTCCAATGTTCATTCAGTTGTTACCAATGAGCTAGAATAACATAGAGGGGCTGTATGCCTGACATCAGCACTCCTTGCAGAGGCAAGTTCATAAAGGGCAGCCAGGTTTGAGTTGTCAAAACAAGGCAAGTTAGCGCAAGAACATATGATGACGTGAGATGGAGACTGTGCGTAGCGATTGAACATCATGAGTTTTAAGAAGTCAAAAGTTAGATTCTCACCTTCAAGAATGCCAGCCAGCCGTATGCTCAGCGTACAGCTGTACTAATGGGAGTAAGGAGATTGATAATGTTACTTTTTTTTCAGACTTATAATATGTGATGATTAGCTGGTACCTGTTTATCTTTGCCCTTGAATGTTTATTTTTGTTGCCATTTGGTGTTGATGTATGATTCACTGAAGTTTGATATTCAGATTCTTTCTTTTTTCTGAAGACTTGTCTTGTGCTTGGGCATTGGTTTGATGTAGGCCTATTTCAGTCAAATGTATACCAGGCATGGTAAATACGGTATTTTACTGGTGTTTGTGAAATTTATGAAGTGTTTATTATACACCGAGCAAGTTGTCTGTGCGGTTAGGGGCATGCAGCTGTGAGCTTGCATTTGGCAGATAGTGGGTTCGAACCCCCACAATCGGCAGCTCTGAAAGTGGTTTTCTGTGGATTCCCATTTTTGCACCAGGCAAATGCTGGGGATGTACCTTAAATAAGGCCACGGCTGCAACTTTCCTACTCCTATCCCATCATCGCCATAAGACCTATCTGTGTGGTGTGACGTAAAGCAACTTGAAAAAACAAGTTTATTGTAGACCTCAGTCGCATAAATATTTAAAATTAGGCTACACTTCATAATGGACCATTTTTAAGGTTACATTTCAGTCAGTAATCCCAGTACGATATATGGTAAAAGGGGGGGAAAAAAAAGTCCCCTACAGTCGTCTGTAATAAATATTTTTAATGAGCGAGTTGGCAGTGAAGTTAGGGTTGCGAAGCTGTGAGCTTGCATTCGGGTGATAGTGGGTTCGAATCCCACTGTCAGCAGCTCTGAAGATGGTTTTCTGTGGTTTCCCATTTTTATAGCAGGCAAATTCTGGGGCACTCAGCCATGCACTCAGTTATAAAGTGGGCCGTGATACATTTTTTGGTTGGCTGAGAACATTTTCTAATTGTTGTTTTCCTCTACCACCCTGTCAGACACAGCGTGCAATTTTGTACATTGATGGGAAGGGCAGATACCAACAACAGTAGAGTCTACAGCATGTAACTATGTTTTTCATCTAGAGACTACAGATACTAAATAGTATGTATGTTCTTGGAACTTTCAAGAAGTAAATGCACCAGACAATTCTATTAGGTGATCACCACACAATTAGAAGAGTGTGGACTTACATCATCTTAACATAAACAGGGTAGATATGAACTCTACCGACAAACTTTCAGAGGTTGTTCGAGGATGTTTGCTGAGTGTTCTCCTGTAAGGAACACACGGTTTCTAGCGATGCTTTATCATATAAGTGAATTCTGTACCTTTGTACCTACAATGACCTTTGTAGCTATTTACATGAAATGTGTTTACTGTTTATGACCAGAATGTATCCACTCACACATGGTGCTCGCTGTTAGGCTTCAACTCAACTTCTCAGTCTCACGTTGGATTTTGTTTCCTGAAGTGTTAGTTGTATGTACAGTAGTGAGCGATACGGATGGGTTCACTTAGTTTGCTGATATTCACCTCACACATGGTTATGCGGGATGCAATGGAAGAGTGGCACAACAACGCTATCAGGAGCTGTTCCTGCAACGAAGGCAACCTCATCACTGTACATTTACAGCTGTACATTACCACCTACGAGTAACCCGGTCCTTCTGTGTTAGTATGCATGATACCGGCTGTGTGAGGGATATTGGGACACTCAATCTTAAACAGGAGGTGTTAAGTGCAGTTGTGACAACCTGTCACAAATAGTTGCTGCATTTAACAAGATGTGAAATAATGACAAGGAACTGAGGGTAATGAGTAGTTGATTAATTTATCTGTAATATCCCAATCCATCTGTCACAGTCCAAGAGGCATTAGATGTCTAACACATCAAAGCCTACTTACTTGATACCGAGCCACCAGAGACCATGGTTTCCTTACATCAAAACCTACAAAAATTTGTCAGTACAGTTCTTATCCACCCTGTGTACGAGTATAGGAACAGATGGAGAGCAGCAACTTATCGCGTAAGAGCGTTTGTATAAAATATACATAAAAGAACGACATGGGTCCATATGTGTACTCTACCCAAGCATTCTCACATGTAAGTCTCTGCTTTCTATCTGTTCCTAGATTTTATATATTTTGCTCCTACTAGCTTTCTTACCAGAGCATTTAACATATACTTACTTTCAAATATACGAAGCCCTCTAAATGCATAAAACTTCAAAGTTTGCAAACAATATTACATGCTCATCTTAATAAACTCGTCAGCTACTAATTTAACACAGGTTCCAACTACATTTTTGAAACATTTACATGATTAAAACTACTACTATGTCAAGATAAAGCAGATAGATTGAAGCAGTTTGTCAATACACAGCCACAGAAGACAAGCCACTAAAATATTGGGAGTTACAGAAACTGAAGAGAATATAAAATATTTTCTAATCAATGGATCTTCTTTCATTTGAATATTCTGGTACAGTTTCAAAAGGAAATTGTATATTATTATTTTTGACATGCTTAACTCACCTATCAGTAGATTCCTCTTGGATATCAAGTGCACTTTTGTTATTCCATTCCCTTTATTAACAATTCTTGTCCCTATTTTTTTCCTTTTCTTTTGGGATTACCCATTTTTTTAACAGTGTTTATAAAAACTGGATGTTTCACAAAGAGTTGCATGTAATCTCTTAATGTGGGTACCTTGCTGGGTTTACTGATAGGAAGGTAATTCTTGGAAGGTTATTTCATCATGGTTTTCCCTATTCAATGTTAATACTATATATCTCAATGGACTTTGTACATCACTACCAAATCATAGACCCAAAATCTTTCTCAGGGCACTGACAAAATTAATGTTATTGGTTCTACGTCCAACTAGCTACTGCTATTTCCAAAGACACCAAAGTGGTGGATATTTTGTTCCACAGCAGATTTTTTACATGTTAGTAAATCTACTGACACAATCAAATACCACAGGACTGAGTCAGGAATAAACCCACCATCTTTGGCTCATAAAACAAGTGCTCTACCATTTTGAGTCACTCAGACTGATATGTAAAGAGCAACATAATGAATATCTTCAGTAATTTCTACTTGCAGGTGTTATGATTTCCTACGGACTTTCAAACGCCTCTTTTACATTGTTCTTGGAAACAAATGACAGCCTTCATTTCACAACATCTTAATTTAAATCATTCAAAAGTACATTTATCAACATTATTTGTATAATAACACATGTAAATGTTTCCCCAGTCCACGGAGAACAAATTTGTAGAGAGAAACATCAAGAATTATTCCAAAATAGGATATACTTTATCAAGGAAACTACGATTAAATTCTTTTCAAAATACAAGCTCCTTAACGGAACCTATCTTTAGCAAATTCCTCTAATGAACTCAACGCAGGTTCAAGCATCAATGTGTCTGCTGTTAGTTTCACATTGTGTTTCCTTTGCGTTCAACAACAGCATAAGTGATGCTGGCTAATCCCTCCACAGATTTGGTTCTTTTCAGGACCACACTTTAAAATGGTTACAGTTTAATCTAGATGACTTGAACACAATAATAAGTAACCTGAAATTGAGATTTGCAAGTTTGTTTCCTTTACTTGGTAGAAATTCCAGCAAAAATATTAAACAAGGTTATACGCAAATGCACTGTAATCATATCATTTAAAAACCATATTACTACTTCACCACATCCTAACACTTATTTTTTTTTTCAAGTAACTACATTTGAAGGGATAATTCATTCTGTAAATTGCATTACTGAAGTGCTAGTGCTACTTCCAGAAAAAGTTCAGTTTTATCAATGCTGTAATATGATCACGGTAGTCCGACTCGTTGGCTGAATGGTCAGCGTACTGGCCTTCGGTTCAGAGGGTCCCGGGTTCGATTCCCGGCCGTGTCGGGGATTTTAACCTTCATTGGTTAATTCCAATGGCCCGGGGGCTGGGTGTTTGTGCTGTCCCTAACATCCCTGCAACTCACATACCACACATAACACTATCCTCCACCACAATAACACGCAGTTACCTATTCACGGCAGATGCCGCCCACCCTCATCGGAGGGTCTGCCTTACAAGGGCTGCACTCGGCTAGAAATAGCCACACAAAATTAATTAATCAGGGTAAAGTGTATTCAAAGTCTAGTTTTATTGAGAAAAGTTAAGCAAAATATGTGGATTAGCAAGTTATAGTTTGAAGATATATGAAGCAAAATAAATTACAGAATTTACTATCAGTAAGTTTCTATACATTCAACTAATTTTATTACATGAATACTTAATCATATCTAAACATAATAGCAAGTTCACAAATTCATGCCTTGTCCTTGATTGCCAATATAAGTGAGACTTTGGGTGTAGGATTTGATGAGCGGAATATCTTAACAAATACATTTTTTTAAACTTTATGATTATAGGATGTTGAACAGGACAGAAAAACATATGTAAAATTCTACAACTTTCTATAACAATAAGCATTATCCGTTATTTGAATGAAAGGATGAAAGGCATGAAAGGCAAAGGAGCAGCATAGCCCAATCAAGAAATCTTGCATAAATAATGGCTGTAACTTGATTTTCAGATTTCTACAAATTGAGGCAAAACCAACTAACCTTGGCAAGATCGCTGAGATTACTAAAGCGCTGAAAACAATCGGTCGTCTCCAACTTGATCTGTTGCCATGAGGGTAACAACTTCATGTATTCCTGCAACCGTGCTTGGAGTGTTTCATAGGATGCCAACAATATGCTGCAAACTTCCTGATGGACGTGACGGGCATGTGCTAGTCTTGTACCTGAGCTCACACATTTGGTGCTGTTCTGTGAACACAAAAATATTACAGTGTTGCTTAGCCATGCAGAATAAGATTTGCAAGATGCAGAATTTTTCCCCTCTTCCAACAAAAGAAAAGCAAAAAATCATAAAAGGAAGACATAGTTTTAAAAACGGGGAGAGTAAGAGAGCAGGTGGGGAAGATCACAATATCCACTGATATTATATAGCAATAGAATTGTCAGTTCATTGCTAAGATTCAAATAATTACTTCTAAATCATAAATAAGCAAGAACAGGCAAATGTCAACCAGAATTTCCTTATACTCCATATAGTGGTCCATAAGGGGTAGTGCATTCCCAGCTATGGCAGATTTGTCAGGTTGGTCCAGATGACAGTAAAAGTTCCATCTTTTTATTCTGATGATAATGCTGCACTTTGTAGTTCTCACATACACCTTCCAGCAAGAACAAGGAATATGATAAACCTAAGCTGAAGATGATGTCCCATGGGTCTTTGCTGAATGTAAGTGCTCTAGTTATGATGAAGAATTTTTGATTCTATTGTACATGAGGGCAGAAGTGGATGGTAGGGAAACTATTTTTGCTGTTTTATTCCTGACTGAGATCATTTAAACAGCATAACGATTGAGAGGCTTGTAAGATATATTCCCTGTGGCAGCAATTCGCTTGGGACCAGGCGAGTTGGCCATGCAGTTAGGGGCATGCAGCTGTAAGCTTGCACCTCGGAGAGTGGGTTCGAACCCCAATGTCGGCAGCCCTGAAGATGGCTTTCCGTAGTTTCCCACTTTCACACCAGGCACATGCTGGGGTTGTACCTCAATTAAGACCATGGCCGCTTCCTTCCCATTCCTAACCTTTTCCTATCCCATCGCTGCCACAAGACCTATCTGTGTTGGTGCAACATAAAGCAAATTGTATTTTAAAAAATTAAAAAACATTGCTTGGAGTGTCGCAAAAAAGATGCTCAGATTACTTAGAGTAGAAGTCGAGTTCAAGCAATCTCCTGCCGTACCAAGCAGGATTCTCTTTTTTTTTTTTGCTAGTTGCTTTACGTCGCTCCGACACAGATAGGTCTTATGGCGACGATGGGACAGGGAAGGGCTAGGAGTGGGAAGGAAGCGGCCGTTGCCTTAATTGAGGTACAGCCCCAGCATTTGCCTGGTGTGAAAATGGGAAACCACGGAAAACCATTTTCAGGGCTGCCGACAGTGGGGTTCGAACCTACTATCTCCTGAATACTGGATACTGGCCGCACTTAAGCGACTGCAGCTATCGAGCTCGGTCCAAGCAGGATTTTAATTTTCTGCTTGGGATGATGGTTGGAGGTTTTGTTTAAGTACCAGTCTGTGTGTATGGGTTTTCTACAGACTGAGTGAGATAAACAGTGTTCATTTCTTCTAACCAGAACACCCAAGAATGGTGGTTCACCATGTTTCTCCCTCCCTACATTAAACTGAATATTATAGTAGTCATTATTGAGAGGTTATCGGAACATCAGGAGTACGTTTTCTCCTCCATGCAACCAGAGGGCAGCCATGGCATAGGTCTGACTTCATCTGTCTCCAATGCAAACCGTTCAAATTTCTCCATGTAGAAGTTACCTATGACTGGGTCTGTCAATTATTATTGCATTGGTCAGTTCCTAGTAAGCACCAAGCTATAGGAATATGTTGCTTGTATGCAGAGTTTGAACAGAGCTGTGATATCAGCCATAAGTACAACAGCAATATGAGAAATATCATCATACTGTAGCACCTAGCGAATAATGACATTACGTTAAACTTAAACATGTTGTCTATGCCATTAATCTAATGGGATAACTGCACCTAGTGCTCAGAATTCTTCATGCAATAATCTCTGAGGACACTGTGATGTTTTTATAAAATGTGGACTTTTGAAGCTTGTGAACACCATAAAGGCATAGCAGTGGAGCTCCAGAGTGAACAGCCCTTATGCTGCATCTCCTGTGAGTGACTACATCTTCACCAACTTCCTAGTCTGCATAAGGATATGCAATTTGGGGATGGGGTCCTTCAATCGTTTATAATTTGGTAAGGTTTAGCAGTTCACAGATTTTTCTCTTCTCTCAATCTTCGGTGTTCTGGAGGAGGTGACTGAGAGGCTTAAATGCTGATTTTACACCAGGATGGATGTCGATCCCAGATTCAAATTTTCACCTGATAAATCACATGGAGTGAGGCAAGACATCTGGCCTTGAATCCACAGCCAAAACCAAAAATGAGACAGATGGCTCAAGTGACACCAGTAGTAACTGAGTAAACAATTGATAACTAATCTTTTCTTAAATGATTTCTAAGAACTTGGAAATTTATCAAACATTTTCCTTGGTAAATTATCCCAATCCCTCCTTTTCTCAATTTATAAATGAATATTTGCCCCAATTTGTCCTCTTGAATTCTAGCTCTATCTTCTTATTATGCTCTTTCCTAGCTTCAAAAGCTCCACTCAAGCTTATTTGTCTACTAAACCCATTAAATGCCATTTCTCCCATGAACTGCTCAAAACACACCACTTTACACTACATTTTACGAATTCCATGTTCACAATGGTCCGGACTGACAACGTATAACATTTGATATCAAGACAGGCGTGAGGCAAGGGGATGGACAATTCCCACTCTTATTAAACTGTGTCCTGGAAAAGATAGTGAGACTATGGAATTCAGAACTTGAACATCAAGGGATAATTCCAATCTGTCTAGGGAGAAAATCAAGAGGGATTAAAAGGGATTGAAAGAGGAAAAGATTTAAAAATTCACCTGAGTCAATAAAGTTCAATATAGTTTATATTAAAACACACTTAAAGGTCATGATTAAAAAACTTTGGTACATGTTTCAGCCAAATATTTAGGCCTTCTTCACCATCATATAAAAGAATTTGAAAAATGTATGATGTAAATTTAAAAATAATAATAATAATGTCTGCTAGGGGAATACCAAGCAGGGTTTAGGAAAGGCAGCTCCTGTATCGAACAAATATTCAGCCTGAAGTCAGTACTCTGCCACAGAATGTTGAGTGGTAAGAAAATTGTGGTGTCATGTATAGACTTCGAAAAAGCCTGTGATTTGGTGGACTTTGGATAAAATAATTAGGGAATTTGGAGTCAAATCCAAACTGGCAAATATAATCAAAGAGAGGCACAACCTCCAAGGTAAAATTCATCGGGCATCTCTCACAATCATTTGAAATCAAGACAGGCGTGAGGCACAGGAATAGACTATTCCCACTCCTATTCAACTGTATCCTGGAAAAGATAGTGTGAATATAGAATTCAGAACTTGAACACCAAGGGATAATCCCGATCCATCTAGGGAGAAAATCAGGAGGGATTAAAGTCAACTGTTTGGCTTTTGCTGACGACTTTGCTATACTATCAGAAAGTCCAGAGGTCACAACCATCCAGATTAACCACTTGGAAAAAATCGCCAGCCAAAAAGGACTGAGGATCTCACAGAAATGACCAAATTCATGACGAACATCAAAGATGGACCAAAATTCCTGGAAACAGAGATAGGACGGATAAAAAGGGTCAAGAAGTTCAAGTACCTTGGTGAGACGATACAGGAGAATGGACTAGAAAAAGTTGCAGTGGAAGAATGGATCTCAAAAATGGAGAGAGCATATGGCTTGACAAAAAACATCTACAATAAGAAATGCTTATCCTGGAATTCCCAATTAAAACATTACAACACTGTGGTCAAAACAGAATGCTTGTATGCCAGTGAATGTCTGTCCATGAACTACAAGCTGGAGAAGCTAGAGGTCCTGTAAAGAAGAATCCTCAGAAAAATTATAGGAGCTGCCCAAACTGAAAGCAGATGGAAACTTTGGAGCAACAAAGAAGTTTACCAGAAGGTGGAAAGAATCTTGGAGACCATGAGGAAAAGGAGGCTGCTGTTTCTTGGACATCTGTATAGAATGGACGCAGACAGACTTACCAAACAGATATTTGATTACTTCTGGAGAAAAAAGATCACTACAGCATGGATTAAGGACACAAAGGAGGATATGGATAGGTTAAGCATCTCAGAAGACCAGCTGTTAGAAAGGAATACGTTTAGGAACACAGTGAAGAATTTGGAAGGTGTTCAAGCCGCAGGAAGAACTAAGAAGACCGGAAGAGTCTGGACAGATGAACAACGGAAGCAGGCCAGCGAATGCATGAAGGAGTATTGGGCACAGAGAAAACTCTGCATGAAGAGAAAGAAATGAAGTTGTAGCGTGATCCTTAGCGGTCATTCGCTTGTAAAAAAAAATAATAATAATAAAAAAATATGTCTGCTAGACTCATTGTTTTATATGTGAGTGAAGAAGGCCTAAATAATTGGTTGAAACATGTACCAAAGCTTTTTAATCATGACCTTTTAAGTGCGTTTTAATAAGGACTATATCAAACTGTATTGACTAAGGTGGATTTTTTTCCCTTCTTGAAGGGAATTTTGTATATTACACACCAGGCATCGTCAATCAAGAGCGAAATACCTTCGGAGCCAGTTTGCTCCCCACTCTCGAGGAACGAGAGCAGCTTAGCGAGCAAGTAGGGGAAGTGCATGATGTAGTACATACTGCAGGCCAGTGGCGCAAAGGCATAGCACATCTTTCTGGACAGGTTAGATTGCGACATGATACGCGTGAACTCATGTAAGGTGATAGTAGTGTGTTTCCATCTTTATCCTCGCACCACACGACATTCAAATATAGTCAGTTAATGTTGCATTTACTATAGAAGAAAATTCAGCACAGTGTAGGCCAACTAGGTCCAAACTTTCCTGGGAAGAAGAGTGTTTAATAGTTCAAGAAAATAACACAGCCAAGTACATATATACTAGCAGTTTTCCGCTGGCTCCGCCCGCAATGTACAAAGTATGGTGTTGTTCGTTACTATCCTCACGGATGTATTTGCAAAGTTTCGAGATAATGAAATAAACCACATGATCTGCTGTGGTAACAGAATGTAATATTATGTCAACAAAACACTTGAAAATACATCACACAAGGAAATTGAATTAAACGTTCCTAGGAACAACACTATGCACCGAACTGTTAAAAAGTCCTTCACAGGTCTTTGTCATGGAGACAAATGTACTCATAACTTTTCTCAGAATCTACCAAATTAAGTAGTTATTACCTCAAAAGAAAGAGGTTGATCAACTGGTTTTTAGACTCAAACAAACAGTGTACTTTAATTAGAACGAAAGATACAATTGCTTCAATGAGAAAAAATGTTGAAGAAATGAGACGTCAAATTGAATGTGCACTCATAACTTTCCACAGAATCAACCAATTTGAATAGTTACAGCTGAAATGAAAGAGCTTGATCTACTGAGTGTTCTTAGGCCAAAACGAACTCCGTACCTCAATTAGAACCAAATATATGATTGCTTCAAAGAGACAAAAAATTGAAAAATCAAATAATTTGAGGAAGGCAGAAGTTAAGTGATTTATAGTACTTGATGACAAATCTGTGCATGAATACCTTTTCAGTTAAAAAAGAAATGAAGGAAATCAACCAGATAGAATGGCCAGACTGACTGACTTTAATTTTTATAAATCTATATATATATAAAAGAACTTTGACTGACTGACTGACTGACTGACTGACTGACTGACTGACTGACTGACTGACTGACTGACTCATCATCGCCGAGCTAAAACTACTGGACATAAAGAAATGAAATTTTGGCGATACATTCATATTAAGATGTAGGTGCTGGCTAAGAGAGGATTTTTGGATATTCCGTCGCTAAGGTGTGTGAAAAAAGGGGTGAAATTTTAAAATGAGTGTATCTATATCTCAAAACTTTGAAAGTTTATAGATGTAAAAATTGGTATTTAGAATCTTCATTAAAAATAAAGAAACACGTATATTTGTTTTCGGAAAATCCCAATAGGAGGGGTGAAAAGGGGTTAAATGCCTTTAATGAGGATACTTATATCTCAGAAACTGAAGATATTACAGACCTGAAAATTGGTATTTGGGATCTGCTTTAAAAATAAAGACACATAAATTTTTTTGTTTTTGGAAAATCCAATTAATGGGGGGTGAAGAGGGGGTGAATTTTTATAATGAGTGTATCTATATCTCAAAGCTTTTAAAGTTTATACATGTAAAAATTTGCATTTAGAGTCTACTTTAAAAATAAAGAAACACGTATTTTTTTTGTTTTCGGAAAATCTAATTAACTTAATGGGGGTTAAACAGGAGTGACAAATTCGGGTGAATTTCTAGAAAGACTATATCTACAGTATATCTCAGAAACATAAAATGTTACAGACATAAAAATTGGTATTTGGAATCTCCTGTAAAAGTAAAGAAACATTGGTGATTTGTTTTTGGAAACTCCACTTAAGGGGAACTAAAAAGGGGGTGAAATTTTAAAATGAGCATTTCTACAGTAACATGTTACTGAAGTAAAATAGTATTTTTTATCTCTATTGAAAATAAAGAAACATGTATTTTTGTTTTCTGAAAAACCACTTGGTTGGAGGGGTAAAAGTGACTGAAAATGGGGTTGAATTCTTTTAATTAGGATACTGATATCTCAAAAGCTGAAGATGTTTAGACATGAAATTTTGTATTTGGAATTTCCTTTAAAAATAAAGGAATACATATTTTTTGTTTTCAGAAATCCAGCTAAAGGGAGGAAATTGAAGAATTAGTTGAATTATTTGTATGAGGATACTATTATCTCAAAAAAGAAAGATTTTGCAGACGTGAAAATTGGTATTTGAAATCTGCTTTAAAATTAAACAAACACGTATTCTCGGAAAATCCAATGAAGGGGGGGGGGGTGAAAAATTGAAAAACTAATTGAATTAATTGTATGAGGATACTTACATCTAATAAGACCTAAAGTTGTTACAGACATAAAAATTGATGTTTGGATCTCCTTTAAAAACAAAGAAAAAAATGTTTTTGGGCAAAATCATTTTGGGGGGTGGGGGTTAAAAGGAGTTGACTACCTTGTATGTGGACACATAACTCAAAAACTGAAGATGTTAGAGTCGTGATAATTGGTATTTAGAAGATCCTTTACTATTAAAGAGACAAGTATTTTTAACAGGAAATTCACTTAAAGGGGGGTGGGGGGAGTGTGAAAGGAAGTTAAAAAAAGTGAATTCTTTTTATGGGGATACTTATATCTCAGGTAACAGGTGTGAACATTGTTGGAATCTTCTTTAAACATAAGGAAACACGCCTTCTTTTTTTGGGGGGGGGGGAATCAACGTAACGGCAGTGGAGTGAAAAAGGAGTTGAGACCAATTGATTTAACTGTTCATAATGTACTTATTCTGATCATAAACTGATCATTTTTAACCCATTTCATCCCACTGGCAGGATTTCCTACCGGTGTAGTTTTCTCTATCTAGATGGCAGTGCATTAAGTTAATTTGTTTATTCACTGTGTTAACATATTCCCTGACCTTCACAGAGAAGCCAGTTATAAAGATCCATATCATCATTTCGTTCTATTAATCATCACAGGTGTATTAGTTTGAGCAAAAGATCGAGTGGAATGAAATGGCATACAGCAACAGACATACATAGTAAGTATTCCTTTACTTCACCTTGGATTTGAGTAGTATGCTGTATTTTAAGTTCTCAAGACAGTCAGGAAGACTATGTTGCTACTGGAATTTTGCTCATTATTCTTGAAAGGGCAATAATGAACCATTTAAATCCTCTGGCAGGATTTCCTGCCATTGGGATATAACACTATCATTGTTAGCCATAATACTTATAGTTCTAAAAATGCGTGTTCTTTTTATTTTAGGCTTTGCGTCAATGAAGTATGTAGCCTGTTAGAATGTGATGCCTTGGATGATGTCAATGTGACTAGTATTTCTGTACTCCCGCCAGGTGAAAATGCAGACGCAGAGACAGATGCTGACTCCGACAAAAGTGATGATGAAGTGGATTTTCAGTTGCATCATTTTCCTAGGCGTAGACTCAAAAGTTCTGCTGAACTACTTATAGAAACGGACGAAGATCAGCCAGTATTTAGTAATTCTAACACTTTACGCTCACCATCAACCTCAGCAGTTACCCATCGACCCAATCAAAGAAAGCGGACAAGAGAAAATGGCTTTCCTTGCACCCAATATGTCACCTAAATCTCCTATATACAGAGATACCTCCAGTGTCATCCACCAGAGATCTGCACACCATACTTCGGTTACATCATTAGCCGGATCAGCTGTTACAACAGATGAAGCTCAAATGACACCAAAAAGGAAGAAAAATCAGAAAATAAGTTTTGGTGCTTGTGACAAAATAGTTGGACTAAACATACTGTCGTACAAAGAGCCTTACCATCCAAATCTGACAGATTATTGGAGGGAACACTTCAAATCTCCTATGGACGCCTTTCAGGTACTTTATCCAAATAAACTCATTGATCACATTTTAGAACAAAGTAAAATATACAGTGGACAAAATAATCTTTCAGTAGAGTGCTTGTCTAAAGAAAATATTCTAGTTTTCTTAGGAATTTTACTCCTTTCTGGTTACGTACCTTTGCCTACCAGACGTATGTTCTGGAGTTTGTCCTCTGACACACATAAAGAACTTGTAAGTAAATCCATGCGCAGAAATACGTTTGATGATATAATGAGACGGATTCACTTAGCAGATAACACAGCTATTGATGGAGACTGTTATTACAAAGTTAGGCCCATGTTTGACATGCTCAATGAAGCGTTCAAAGCTACAGATAATCCAGAGTTTCTAAGCACTGATGAAACTATAGTACCTTATTATGGAAGACACCGTACAGAACAGTTCATTCGTGGCAAACCCATCAGGTTTGGTTTTAAACTTTGGACCATTTGTTCAGCAGATGGCTATATGCTTCATGCCGAACCATATTGCGGAAGCAGCACTCGTATTCCAATTTCAGGATCAGGCCAAGGATATGATATTGTACAACACTTGCAAAAAATGTAACATTGAAGCTGGTTCACATATTGTTTTTGACAATCTTTTTACCTCCACTCCTCTTCTCGAAGATTTGTCACAAAAAGGAATAGCTGCTACGGGGACTATCAGAGGAAATAGGATTGGAGATGCACCCCTCATTGACAAGAAATCATTAGAAAAGAAAGGAAGGGGAGCTATGGACCAAACAGTTGCTGATGATACAATAATGTTAGTAAGGTGGTTTGACAATAGAGTTGTAACAGTTGCTAGTAATGCTGTAAAATCCAATCCACTTACATCTGCTAAAAGATGGTCTGCCAAACTGAAGTGCCTCAACCTAAACTAATAGCAGTCTATAATAAATACATGGGAGGAGTTGATTCACATGATCAATATGTGGCTACATACAGGATTCATATCTGGTCCAAAAAATGGTGGTGCGATTGTTTGTTTGGGGGCTGAAAACAGCTGTTGTGAACGCTTGGCGCCTTTTCCGAAGTCTTGGTAATAATATAACATTGCTAATGCTCCTGCAGTATGGAAGTGAACGGAAGTGCTCCGGTCCAAGATTTCAAATCAGTGGCACCGCCTATAATGCAACACGGTTTGATGAAAGAAATCATTGGATAATAAAAAGTGAGCAACCGAATTCGAGATGCAAGCAGTGCAAAGGTAGAACAACGTGCAAGTGTGAAAAATGTAACACACCTCTTTATCCTGAATATCACAAGCACTACCATGTGAGACCTCTGTAAAGAAACAACACAGTGCAAGTTTTCCTAACAAGTTTGTTTCAAAACGTTTTTATAGTTATGTAAGAATGTGGACTCAGTCATCATTGTTGATATATTTTGTCACATTGTTGTAAATGTTTAACCTGATGAGCATTATTATGTAATACTTTGACAATAACTTCAAATAAAAGCGACAAGTTGAAACAGATAATGATCAATCCCAGTGGCAGGAAATCCTGCCAGGCTAAAAATAACCCTGAAAATTATGTTAATTCAAAATCCATTTTTTCTTACAGTTCCACAACCCCTATTGTGTAACTTTTGTGAAAATCAAGGCAATCCTTCGAGAAAAAAATTCTGGGAACAAATGGGTAATTTTTCCTGGGTTCGTTTTCAAGAACCATCTTTTCCTTTGGAGTACATAAAGTTAGATTACAGTAGATTCTCCTGGCATATAAATAAAAATTTAAACACATTTGAAATAAACGATATGAATGATACTGACCGTGCAATTGTTCACCTCTATAATAAGGTCAATAATTCACGGAAGTATATCATTTGTGTCGCCAGAAATCTCGCGCACTTGCCTATGTGCGACGATGGTGCTGGTAACAGTGTCAGCAATGACAATGGCAGTAGATGTAATTTACCACCAAGTAGCGGTCTTGCATCTTGCTGTGGGTTCCAGACCATCAATAATAATAATAATAATAATAATAATAATAATAATAATAATAATAATAATAATAATAATAATAATAATAATAATAATAATAATAATAATAATAATAATAATAATAACCTAAATTCAACTAATATCACCCACCCTAATAATAATAATAATAATAATAATGATATTAATAATAATAATGTTCTGGACCATCGTCAAAATATGCGGACCGTGCTGGGAACGGGTCCTGACTGGGTAATGACTACGATTGCAGTCCGGCCGCGGGTTCAGTACCACCAAGGTACCCAAGACGACACCACGCTGGATCTCCTCAGGAATTTGATCCACATTATTAAAAATGCTTATAGGAAAAGCAAAGATTTAGGGACCCAACTGACCGGGTGGAATACCTGGACCTAGCCCAGGAAGTACAAAATCGATTGCTGGAAATAAAGATTGAGAAATGGGAGGACATTTGCCGTAATCTCTCAGAAAACGAGTCAGATCACGAATTTTAATGGATTCTCTCAGAAAACGAGTCAGACTGCGAATTTCAGCAGATTATATATAAAACGTAAAGTATTCAATTATAAATTTCAGTATAACACCGTAGCGAAGCACGGGTATCTTGCTAGTGTTTAATATATAATAAAATATTGAATCACATTAAAAACAGAAGAATATGAAGAGGTTTTAATTACTATTCTGAGAGTAGGTTTCACGATATTCAGACATTAGGAAAGGATCTGCAGGTGTTCGCTATGTCCTCCTCAGTGGACATGTAAACTGCAGCTAGAACTGATTGACATACAGTGCGATACTCAAATGAAAGATGGGTTTGCAAACATAAACAGTTTGACTGAATTTTATGTTCGTTTTTCATGTTTTGTGACTTGCCAGTAGCAAATGATAAGTTTAGTACCAAACATTACAATACTATCTAAACGAGCCCAAAAGTCCCGTGAAGGAGGACTACACCAGTGATATGTTTCAGTTCGCATGTTTAATTTGTTGTCATAGTCATAAATGACATACACAGATTGAAATGTATGTCAATGAGAATGCAAAGGATATGTACAAATCATATAAATTGTATTTTCTTCCGGTAAATGTATGTGTCCCAAAACTTCAGTTAATCGTGAAAACGTATTTATTCAGGAAATATTGCACACTGCTGTATATTTCCTTTGTCAATGAATAATTTTCTTGTCCTGTTATACTCTGTAATCTGTGTCCTATTCATCTCACATGAACCATGCTCCAAATTATTATTATTATTATTATTATTATTATTATTATTATTATTATTATTATTATTATTATTACTATAAAAGCTGTTGTTCATATGGGAACATTTCCAAGCAGCAAGAATAGTACAGCCACAGTATGCAACCCGCCTATCCGCTGCTCTCGTCACGTGACAGACAGCCGTCCCGAGCGGAGCAAGTAACACCGGCTCCCTAGAGCTACTACCTGGTGACGTCTATTATACACAACTTTATTGAGCAGCTCATCCCCTTACTACCAAGTATTCCCAGCCCAAAGTTTGCAACATTTTTATAACACTACTCTTTTATTGGAAATCACCCAGAAAAAAATCATGCTGCTTTTCTTTGGATCTTTTCCAGTTTTTGTATCAAATAATCCTAGTGTGGGCCCCATCCAATGGAACCATACTGTAATGAGATGGCAGGGTAGATTAATAAGCACAGAAACTGGTAGTGTACTAGTTTTAAGATTTATTAACTACTTACTTATTCTACACATTAACACTCGCAGGTATTCCGAGATCACAACTTACACTCATAGTACATCTTACAAAATAATACAGTTCATGCAATCTCTCTCTCTCTCTCTCTCAAATCCAACTGTTCATTCATACAAATTCACTCAGTCTTTTTTCACTAGCACTAGAGTCTCATTCAGTCACTCAGTTCCTCGTTCCCACTGTTACAGTCCACAGTTCACAGCCTACACACATCAGTCTTGCAGTTTAAGATGGTATTTGACATTCACATACTCTGGTATAACTCTGTTCACAGCACCAGGCTGATACCCGGTGTTCTCTTCCAAGCTGTATCAGAACCCGCGACATCCTTCCACGGCAGCCGGCCCAAGAGAGACACACGATGAAAGGCAAACAAAACAAGTCTTCAGCTCCAACATGTGGACACTCCAACAGACTGGTACATTTAGCTCAGGCTGACTGCACTGTTCACTCTACTTCACTCTCTGGCTCAGCTCACCACACCAACTGAACTGTAAAGTTTCGCACTTGTCCTTGTCCACCACCTTTATATAAGGGGACCGACCCTTTGAGTTACATCAGTTACTCAAACTCTATGGAAACCTCCAGATATGGATGGCTTTTGGCCCATGGGCCTCGTCATTTCTGCACCCCTTGAGGCCTCAAGTGATGTAGTGGTCAATGACGGTAACTGCAACAGGGTCTGACCAATGTGTGCTGGCCCTCCCCCAGTCAGGTTGGCTGTGCAGCGGGTAGCGAGGCTCCAATGTGGTGATGTCATGCGGAGCGGGGCCATAATGGGCTGCTCTCCCACCCGCCTTGCTCCACAGAATAACGAACATACTACAATGCTCTAATTGTGGTACTCTCTCCGGTACAACTTTACTACACCATCATAACCATAAGAAGAGATCTGCAACCTTTACTTACAATTCCTTTTATGTGATAATCCCAATCAAAAACTTTTCTTATATTAACACCCAGGTAGTTACAGTGATTCCCATGAGGTACTTTCCCCCCTTATCAACAAAATAATTAAAGCTGAGAGGACTTCTTTCTTCTTGGTGAAACATACAACCCGACTTTTCACCCTGTCATACTATTATCTCACAACACTGTTGAGATATTTTTTTGTAGTCATTCACAATGTTGTAAGTTACTTTGTGTTTACTGATCTATACATTTTAACATCTGCAAAAGAGTCTTATCTGTGATACCAGTTCTTTACTCGTACTATTTACTAGCATTTTCACCCATTCTTCACATGGGAATTTGCAGTGGATTTAAAGTTTCCTTAAGGAATTTATGCAAAGTAACATGGTTCTATTCACACGTTTAATGCAACATGTTAAAATTATATTTTCCTATGAAAGCGCGTGGCAGTAATGTGAAATATGATGAAGCTGAACGAAGTCGAGACAATGAGGACGATTCCTTAATTTATTGTGCAATACAGCTCCTGGTCCAAAGTTGTGCGAATTTCTCCCTGCTTCTCAGGTTGCATATTCTATCTCTAACCACTGGCTTGGTGCTCTGATGATGATGATACCTCCCTTAGTATCTGTCGTATCGAAAAGAGTAAAATGGCTCTTTAGTTTTTCCCGTTACACACCTTGAAGTGACATGCACGACATGTCCCAACGGGACTTGGACTAAAATCCAATTTTTTGTAATCATCTGCGTTACTGTGCGTCGTATGATAAATACGTACATGGCATAAAGGAACAGAAGTATGATATTCTTAAAAATTTGTTATATACAGTGTTTTGATAAACCTAATGCTAACAAAAATATTTTAGGATAATCTTCCTATATATATCAAGTCCATGTGATTACCATGACATCACATACACCAGGTAACACAATCCCGAGTGGATTCCAAATAAATAGTTCGGTTGAAATAAGTCCAGCAGTATTACACTTTTATGAATATTCAGACAGACTGACAAAAAGGTAACAGTTCTATCTCATGTTTCCTCAGTGTTCAGTTACATTAGATGATCGATATATTATGCATCCTCTGATTTTCTCCTGTTATGGATCCTTCAAATAGCTGTAGGTCTGCGAGGGTGTCCGTCACTGTTCGGAGAGCATTATGTCCACAGAAAATAGTCATTTTCTCTGTCGTTTGAAGAGTAAGCAAGATTAGGTACATAAAAAAATTATTTAAAATGAAGGGGTGTTTCACATATAGTCTACAGATTTTACATATAATCAATCGTGAGAGAGAAAAATAGAAAAAAAACTCTTCTGGTCTTCCTGTAAACTCTCAGTCTATTCAGTGATTGTTACATGATATGCATACTGAAACCTGCTCCTGAACGCGTAGACTCTAAATATGAAGTTTCGGTTGCATATAATCAATAGTGTAAGAGAAAATTGAAAAAAAATAATCTCTTCTAGTCTTCCTATTAAACCCCAGTCTATTCAGTAATTTTTAAATAATATGCATATTGAAACCTGCTCCTGGATGAGTACACTCTAAATATGAAGTTTGGTCGAGATGTAATTAATAGTGTAAAATAAAATTGAAAAAAAAAAAAATCTCTTCTGCTCTTCCTATAAACCTCCAGTGTGTTCAGTGACTTTTAAATGATATGCATATCGAAACCTGATCCTGGATGCCTAGACTCTAAATATGAGGTTTGGTTGAGATATAATCAATAAGTGTAAAAGAAAACTCTTCTGGTCTTCCTATAAACACCCAGTCTATTCAGTGAGTTTTAATTGATATACACATCAAAACCTGCTCCTGGATGAGTAAACCCTAAATATGAATTTTCATCAAGATAAAATCAATAGTGTAACAGAAAATTGAAAAAATTCTTCTGGTCTTCCTATAAACCCCTATTCAGTGATTTTTAAATGATATGCATATTTAAAACCTGATCCTATATGAGTAGACTCTAAATATGAAGTGTGGTTGAGATCTATACAGCCATTTACCCTCATGGTGGAACAGACAAACTGACACGAAGGCTAAAAACTGTTGATACAATCTTGAGTTGACCTAAAACGATAAATATATCAAAATATTGTGAAATACATTGTGCCGTTTTCATATGTGACATGTGCTACAGCGCGAACAAAACCAACCAGCACGAGGTCCGGAAACATGGCGCCGGAGCAGTTTAGGCGAGGACTGGTTTATAAATGTCGAATACGCAATGAAGTGATTGTGAAGAAAGGACTTTCATCTCTAAGCGGAGAAAACGTGTATATATGTGTAAATATTGTTAGAATTAAATCAAATGTAAAATGTAGAATGTATGGAAACAAGACGAAACCAAAGATTGAACACATAGGGTAATGTTACGGAGTATAAAATATCGATATTTGTTAATAAGAACGGTAGCGACATCTAGGTGTCAGTAGATGTAAGTAAACACCTAAGATAGATTTCCACATCTAGTATCTAATTTTGTTATTCTATGACTTGTGAAAAACGTTAAAAGTATTCTTGTTCATTGTTATTTGTCAATGTGATGGTAGTATGGAAATGATACGTAAAAATTAGAAATTGTATGCAAAAAGGAAGTTATTAGGGGATATGTATATGCAGTTAAGCGAATGCGAATAGCCTAAATAACGGTGATATGCTTATAATTGTATAAAGGCCAAGCCATTATAGAAGGAGCAGCACGATATATAATAGAGATTGTCCGTATCGTACATAACTTCATATAATCAGAGGTGTATGCGTAATTGATTTACTAGTGGCTCTGTGTGTTGTCAATGAACTAATATTAACCTTTTTCAGGTGTGATCTGCATGAGTCTAAAATGATGTTGTCAGAAATGTATTCAAGAAGCACTAATTCACAGGAGAATATGGAGTGCTAATTCATGTATGAGCAGGTCCAGCTGAGATGATGGAGTGGTTACCGGAATGGATAACCTAGGCTGGTGATTCCCATAACCCTGGCCATTCAAGTCAGTAACTGCTTTCCATTATAATGATGTCTTTTTATTGTGAGTACTTTATTTGATGCAACATACATCTGTATTTTATTTTAGTTACTCGTTTCTTTAATGTAAGTAGTAATGTACTGTATATGTAGTACATGTCCTGAAGTAGTTCGCCAAAACGTAATAGTAATTACACATCGAGCGGCGTGACATTATGTTATTTGGTATATAGGAATTCACATATGCGTTTGGCGACTCGGCATTCGAAATGCTACGATACCATGTGAGTGAATGAATGGTTATGTTAGTGGATGACTTCGACATCGCTTATATTATGTTGTAGTGCTGTAATTACTGGAAGACACGAGCCTACGTATCCATATGTAACATACATATTTATTGCGAAGCTAACCTTGATAATGCAGGTAAGTGATACAAATGTAGTAATGTTGTGAGTAATGACACTAGTGTGAATCAATGTGAGATAATAATAATAATAATGATAATGATGATGGTGTGAGTGTCAAATATATTAAGTACCTGCGATGATGGTGGTCATTGTGTTGATGAATAATTCAAGTGTATTAAGTGCTTGTGATGGTAATAGTTATTGTGATGATGAATAATAAAACATGGGGATGATATTGTGATATGCCACTGATGTGTGGGTTGGCTTACATAAAATTTAGTGGTTGAAATAATGAAGAGTGCTGTGCTGTGTGGATTATTTAATAAGATGGGAGGTGACAATGAAGATTTATCTTGATGTCACTACATAGAACGTATTATTTAATTGCGTTATGCCAGTGTGAAGTTAGATAAAGCAAAAGGAGGTGTAACACTCGTATATAAGCTAATGCTGAAATTGTAATGCCCAAGTATAAGATGATGTTAAGGTTATAATACTCTTACATGATTGAATACTGGGATCGTAATGTTGATATGTAAGTGTAGGCTAAAATGGTAAGGCAGATAATTATTAATTGCGATGAGATGTCGGCCACAACTGTCCTATCGATTATCGTTACGTTTCGGATGTCATATTCAAAATTTATGTCAATCATTAGGGTTTTTAGTCGGTATGACGGTGACGTGTTTGGGGCGTGCATAAGGCTTACCACGCGTACAGCTTCGAGGATATATGACATGATATTAATAAGTTAGATGTTTACTTCATGGACATGGTAGTTTAGTAGATGTTGTAGAGATGTCGTATGTGGTTTTATTAACATTTGAGTGTATATATTCTTGTCCTTATGTATATTATCTTTGACTATTTATTTTATGCAGTAGCATTAAAGTAACATGATCCTCGAAGGTATGCGCGAGGATGGACGTGTAATTATTGTCGTGTTAAGGCGAACCTCATCAGGACGTATGAGTTAGTTAATGTGGTGATGACTATTTATTTCAATTAGGTTAGGCATCACATATAAAAAGACATTATTATCAGCTGAATTTGACATGAACGAGATTCTCCTATTGAAAATCAGACATCAAATCAAAACTGAAGGAATAAGAGTACCTAAAACTTGTGGAATAAAAGAAAGAGTATGGTCATAATGGTAATTTTCCAGGTTTAGGCACGTTAATGAATAAATATAGATTTAGGTTCGGAATTTCAAATAGCTTTTTAAAATGAGGAGTGATCAATTTGAAATCACTGCATTATGTTGAATCGGGTATAAATTAATTAAATTACGACAGCCGTTTTATGTCATTACCAATTTGTCTCTTTCAGTAATATTTAAAATCTGGGTTATACTTTGGTTTCGTCTTAACTAGTAGGATCATTTAATAAATATAATCCGATCCAGAATATCTCTATCTTTTCATTATAAAATAGATATACATGGCATTACTTATGAAATTAATTCAAATTTCAAGATCATATTTGGTATAATCAATTTTAATTCAAGACAAGGTCTCGATTGTTACAAACATGTCATAAATTATGAAAATAGGTGATGCAAACATAAATTGGCTTAAAAACCTTGATAATAAATTTGATAATAAGCCGCCCGATAGGATTCCGAATCCAATTTTCCACCGCTGATGCGATTTTTATTCGCCGGAACATATTAGCTAGCTGAGGCATATACAAAGTCCTGTGACCCTATGAAATAGCCCCACAACAATAAAAGAACCCGTCAAGACCCTGGGTGTAGAGTGCTCCCAATGCTAATCTATGGGGCAATGCCACGCGGAAGGAGCGGAGGGCGCAACATGACAATACAGACAGCGGACCGCCTACTACTTTATTTATAAGATATACATAAGAAAATGGAAATGTCCAATAATATTGCTTTGTGGGAAACCCCTCTTAATTATTAGAGGATCGGATAATGCTTCACCTAATCTAGTTCTCCGAGTTCTATTTTCTAAAAATTTAGCCACCCATTCAACCACCATTTTGTCTAGTACTATGGATGAGATATTATTATTATTCATTATTAGCCTCCCAAGATCTGCCCTATTACAGACCTTAGAAAGGTCAACAGTGATACAGTTCATTTAATCTCCTGAATCTAAAATATCTGCTATATTTTGCTGAAATCCTACAAGTTGAACCTCGCTGGAATAATCTTTCAAGAAACTGAACTGTCTTCTATAAACCAGATAGTCATTTTTCAAACCTGTCTCATATAATCAGAAAAAAATACTTTCTCACAGCTTACAAGGAACAGACGTCACGCTGACTGACCTGTAATTACTTGCTTTATGTTCATCACCCTTTCTTTTGTACACAGGGGCTACTCTAGCAACTCTCCATTCATTTGGTATAGTTTCTTCATGCAAACAGGAATCAAATATTTTGGATATGGCACTACATATATCCCAACCCACTGCATATAGTATATCCCCAGAAATCTTATCATTTCCAGCTGCTTTACTAGTTTTCAACTTTTCTATCTTTTTGTAAAGGTCTTAGTTATCATAAGTAAATTTCAGTAGTTCACCAGTATTAGTCACCTCCACAACCTGGACATTTACCTCATATCCAATTATCTTTCCAGACTGGCGATTGAATATACCTGCCTTCTGTAAGTCCTCGCCTACATACTCTCCCTGTTCATAAATCAACTCTGAAATGCGTTTTCTGGAACCTGTTTCAGCTTTAAAATACCTATATATATCCTTCTATTTTTTCTTAAAATTCATATGACTGCCAATTATGTCTGCTATCATGTTATTGTTAGCTGACATTGTTGCTATTTCGTAGCAAGTTCTTTCAATCTCCCCTTACTTCCACAAACATTCCCAATTCTATTTCACTGATTAATTGGCTGCGCGGTGGGGGTCACGAAACTATTGGCTTGAATTCTGGAGATTATTGGGTTCGAACCCCACTTTTGGCAGCCTTGAATATAGTTTTCCATGATTTCCCATTGTCACACCACACATATACTGGGTCTGTGCGACGTAGAACAAATGGTAAAAAACTTTATTTGCTTCTATCTTGCACTCCTTTCTTAATCTCTTTATTTCTCTGTTATAATACAGTGGATCATTACCATTCCGTATCCCCTTTAAAGGTACATACCTGTTCTCACACTCCTCAACATTTACTTTAAACCTATCCCATAGGCTGTTTACATCAATCAATCATTACTGATCTGCATTTAGGGCAGTCACCCAGGTGGCAGATTCCCTATTTCTTGTTTTCCTAGCCTTTTCTTAAATGATTGCAAAGAAATTGGAAATTTATTGAACATCTCCCTTGATAAGTTATTCCAATCCCTAACTTTCCCTCCTATAAACGAATATTTGCCCCAATTTGTCCTCTTGAATTCCAACTTTATTTTCATATTGTGATCTTTCCTACTTTTAAAGACACCAATCAAACTTATTCATCTACTGATGTCATTCCACAACCTCTCTTCACTGACAGCTCGGAACATACCACCTATGATATAGGTTGATTCCCATAGAGAAGCTGAAATATTCGTCCTGAATGAGTAAATTTATAATACCAATATAAATGGTCCGTTATTCAACATTATAAATTTTCCAGCTAACTCATTTCTGGTTCCCTATGGGAATCAACATCTATATCATCTGATGGCCAGGCAGGCATAAATTTTTGGTAATGAGACAAGTCTCTCATAGTGCATTGGCACTGCCGGTGACTCCAATTAGCCTACGCTGTGGCCTCCACGGTATGCACTAGCCATGCGTCTTGGTGGGTGTGCTATTTAACAACTGATGAGCTAAACTTAGCACTCTGGGGCAAAACCCTAGCAACCAGGAATGAGTAAGCTGGAAAATTTATTATGTCCAATAAATTTATATTGGTATTACATACCACTTAGTCGAGCAGCTCATCTCCTTTCCCCCAAGTCTTCCCAGTGCAAACTTTGCAACATTTTTGTAATGCTACTCCTTTGTCGGAAATCACCCAGAACAAATCGAGCTGCTTTTCTTTGGATTTTGTCCAGTTCTTGAATCAAGTAATCCTGGTAAGTGTCCCATATACTGGAACCATACTCTTGTTGGGGTCTTACCAGAGACTTATATGCCCTCTCCTTTACATCCTTACTACAACCCCTAAATAGCCCCATAACCATGTGCAGAGATCTGTACCCTTTATTTACAATCTTATTTATGTGATTACCCCAATGAAGAGATCTTTCCTTATTTTAACACCTAGACACTTACAATGATCCCCAAAAGGAATCTTCACCCCATCAACACAGTAATTAAAACTGAGAGAACTTTTCCTATTTGTGAAACTCACAACCTGACTTTTAACCCCATTTATCATCATGCTACTGCCTACTGTCCATTTCTCAACATTATGGAGGTCATTTTGCAGTTGCTCACAATCTTGTAACTTATTTATTACTCTGTACAGAATAACAACATCTGCAAAAAGCCTTATCTCTGAATCCACTTCTTTACACATATCATTGATATCTATATATATAAAATAACTTGTCCTGACTGACTCACTGACTGACTGACTGACTGACTGACTGACTGATCATCGCCGAGCCAAAACTACTGGACATAAAGAAATTGAAATTTGGGGGATACATTCGTATTAATATGAAGATGCTCGCTAAGCAAGGATTTTCGGATATTGCATCGTTAAGGGGGTGAAAAGGGGGGGTGAATTTTTAAAATTAGGATATCTGTATCTGAAAAACTTGAAAGTTTATAGACGTAAAAATTGCTATTTGGAATCTCCTTTAAAAACAATGAAAAACGTATTTTTTGTTTTCACAGAATCGCATTAAGGGGGTGAAAAAAGGGGAGAAAAGGGGTTGAATACCTTTTATGAGGAGATTTATATCTCAAAAACTGAAGACGTTACACACTTGAAAATTGAAATTTGGAATCTCATTTTAAAATATAAAAAAAGGTATTTTTGTGTTTTTGAATAATCCGAAGAATAGGGGGTGAACAGGAGTGACAAACGGGGTGAATTATTAAAAAGACTGTATCTGTAAATTATCTCACACACGCAACATATTACAGATTTGAAAACTGGTATTTGGAATTTCCTCTAAATATCAAAAACATAAATATTTTTCCAGAAAATCCACTGAAAAAGGGGGTGAATTTTTAAAATTAGCGTATCTACAGTATATCTCAAAAACTTAACATGTTGCAGACGTGAAAATTGGTATTTGCAGTCTCCTTTAAAAATAAGGAAACACCTATTCTCTGGTTTTCGGAAAAGACCCTTAACGGAGGTGGGGAGGGGGGAGGATTGAAAAATTAGTTGCATTATTTGTATGAGAATGTATATATACATACCAAAAAATCTAAAGATGTTAAAAACGTGAAAGCTGGTATTTGTAAGAAAACATGCAAACACGCATTTGCGTGGGGGGGGGGGGGTAATCAGTTGGTAGAGGGGGGATGAAAACGGAGATGATTTCCTTTCATGAGGATACATATATCTCAGAAACTGATGATGTTACAGAAGTGATAATTGGTATTTGGAAGCTTTTTTAAAGAAACGAGTACTGTTTGTTTTTGGAAAATTCACTTGAGTGTGGGGTGTGAAAGGGAGTAAAAAAATACTTTTTCTGGAGAAACTTATATACCAAAACTGAAGGTTACAGACGTGGAAATAGGTATTTGGAATCACTTTTCAAAATAAAGAAACACGCATTTTTGGTTTGGGGTAAACCAACTTAACGGGCGGGGGTGGAGTGATAAAGGAGTTGAATTATTTTCATCAGGATATTTATAACTCAAAACCTGAAGATGTTACAGATATGAAAATGTGTATATGGAATTTTCTTTCAAACTAAAGAAACACGTAATATTTTGTCTATGGAAAATCCACTTAAGAGTGGTGAATTAATTGAAAAATTAGTTGAATACTTTGTATGAGGATACATATATCTCAAAACAGAAAATGTTACAGTCGTGATAATTGACATTTGGAAGCTCCTTCATAAACAAAAAAACAAGTTTTTTTGGTTTTCGGAAAATTCACTAAGGGGGGAAGGGTGAAAGGAAGTGAAAAAATTTAATTCTTTTTATGGAGAAACTTATATCTCAAAAACTTAAGGTTGCACACGTGAACATTGTGGAATCAACGGGTTGGGGTGAAAAAGGAGTTGAATTCCTTTTATGAGTATACTTATATCTCAAAAACTGACGATGTTAGAGGCATGAACATTTATATTTGGAATCTTCTTTCAAAGTAAAGAAACAAGTGTTCTTTTGTCTATGGAAAATCTACTTAAGGGGGTGAATGAATTGAAAAATTAGTTGAATTCTTTGTGTGAGGATACTTATATCTCAAAAAATTAAAAATGTTGTTCGGCTCCAGGGCTAAATGGTTAGTGTGCTGGCCTTTGGTCACAGGGGTCCCGGGTTCGTTTCTCGGCAGGGTCGGGAATTCTAACCATCATCACTACATCCTCATCACGACGCTCAGGTCGCCTATGGGAGTCAAATCAAAAGACCTGCATCTGGCGAGCCGAACCCATCCTGGGATCTCCGGGCACTTAAAGCCATGCGCTATTTCATAGCAACGAAAAATGTTAAAGACTTGAACATTGGTATTTGGAATCTCATTTAAAAATAAAGACACACGCACTTTTTGGGAGGGGGAATCAACTGACGGGTAGGAAGGGGACTGTAAAATGAGTTGAATTACTTTCACGAGTATAATTATATTTCAAAAACTGAAGATGTTACAGGCGTGAAAATTAGTATTTGGAATTTCCTTTAAAAATAAAGCAACACGCATTTGTTTTTTTCGGAAAATCGACGTAAGGGGTGCGGGGTTGAAAATAAGTAAATAAAGAGTTGAAAAACGTTTATGAGGATACTTTATCTTAAAAACTGAAGCTGTTACAGACGTGAAAGCTGGTATTATGAATTTCCTTTCAAAATAAAGAAACACGTATTTTTGTTTCTGGAAAGTCCACTTGAGGAGAAGAAGTTGAATAATTCATATGAGTATACGTTTATCTCAAAAACTGAAGGTGTACAGACGTACAATAATGAAAACTGGTATTTGAATCTCCTTTAAAAAGAATGAAACACAAATTTTTTATTTTATATTGCTTTCGGAAAATCCAATTGAGGGGCTGAAAAGAATTGGAAAAGCAGGCAATTTTTTAAAAAATGAGTACCGGTATATCTACATTATATGTCGTCTGGCTCCAGGGCTAAATGGTTAGCGTGCTGGCCTTTGGTCACAGAGGTCCCGTGTTCGATTCCCGGCAGGGTAGGGAATTTTAACCATCATTGGTTCATTTCCCTGGCGCGGGGGCTGGGTGTACGTGTTGTCTTCATCATCATTTCATCCTCATCATGACATGCATGTCGCCTACGGGCGCCAAATGAAAAGACCTGCACCTGGTGGGTCAAACCCGTCCAGGGATCTCCTGGCACTAAGAGCCATACGCCATTATATTTTACATTATATGTCAAAAACTTAACATGCTAGAGACAAGAACTTGGTATTTGAAAAGTCCTTTAAAAATACAGGAACCTGTACCGTTTTGTTTACAGAGAGAGCACTTAACAGTGGGTGAAACGTAGTGAAAAATAGTTTAATAATTTTTTATGAGGATTCTCATATCGTAAAAACTGAAAATGTTAGAGACGTGAAAATTAATATTAGGAATCTCCTTTAAAAATAAGGAAACGTGTATTTTTTTTCAGAAAATACACTTAGGTGGGGGTAGGGGAAGGACTGATCAAGAGGTTGAATTCTTTTTATGGGGATACTTATCTATATCTCAAAAACTGTATAATATGTTACAGATGTGGGAATAGGTATTTTGAATCTCTCTTAAAAATATAGAAACATGTCTTTATTTGACTGACTTGAGAGAAGACTGTTTCTCGCATGTACAGTTTTATGTCGCATGGTCGTCTTAGCCCCAAAAGGTAATACTACAAACATTGTTTACAAAGAATTTCTATGGTAAATGAAACTCAATTTTTGGGTGAGTTTTTATACTTTAGGAATTTTCAGATAGTCTCTTAGTACAATGCCGAGAAACTATTACTCTGTTCAAATTACGAAATCCACGCGAGCGAAGCTGGGGGGTAATTGCTAGTATATATATGTAAGAAAACATAAAGGTCCAATAATACTACCTTGAGGAATTCCCCTCTTAATTATTACAGGGTCAGATAAAGCTTTGCCTACTCTAATTCTTTGAGATCTATTTTCTATAAATATAGCCACCCATTCAGCCACTCTTCTGTCAAGTCCAGTTTCACTCATTTTTGCCAGTAGTCTCGCATGATCTACCCTATCAAATACCTTAGATAGGTCAATCGCGATACAGTCCATTTGACCTCCTGAATCCAGGATATATGCTATATCTTGCTGGAATTTTATAAGTTGAGCATTAGTGGAATAACCTTTCCTAAACCTATTCTATCGAATCAGTTATTAATTTCGCAAACATATCTAATACAATCAGAAAGAATGCTTTCTCAAAGTTTAATTGCAATGCATTTCAAACTGACTGGCCTGTAATTTTCAGCTTTATGTCTTTCACCCTTCCCTTTATACACAGGCACTACTATAGCAACTCTCCATTCATTTGGTACATCTCATTCATGCAAACAATAATCAAATAAGTAGCCTACTTCAGATATGGTACTATATCCCAACCCATTGTCTTTAGTATATCCCCCAAAACCTTATCAATTCCAGCTGCTTTTCTAGTTTTCAACTTTTGTATCATACTGCAAATGTCATTGTTGTCATAGGTACATTTTAATACTCCTTTAGTATTAGTCACATCGTCTATCTGGACATTATCCTTGTAATCAACAATCTTTAAATACTGCTGACTGAATACTTCTGGCTTTTGAAGATCCTCGCATACACACACCTCTTGTTCATTAATGATTCCTGGAATGTCCTTCTTGGAACCTGTTTCTGCCTTAAAGTACCTATTCATACTCTTCCATTTTTCACTAAAATTTTTATGACCACCAATTATGCTTGCTATCATGTTATCCTTTTTTTTTTTTTTTTTGCTAGGGGCTTTACGTCGCGCCGACACAGATAGGTCTTATGGCGACGATGGGATAGAAAAGGCCTAGGAGTAGGAAGGAAGCGGCCGTGGCCTTAATTAAGGTACAGCCCCAGCATTTGCCTGGTGTGAAAACGTGTTATCCTTAGCTGACTTCTTGGCTAGATTCAATTTCCTAGTAAGTTCCTCCAATTCCTCCCTACTTCCACAGCCATTTCTAACTATTTCTTTCCAACCTGCACCTCCTTCTTCATCTCTTTACTTCTCTGTTATTATATAGTGGATCTTTACCATACCTAACCACCTTTAATGGTACAAACCTGTTTTCACATTCCTCAAGAATTGCTTTAAACCCATCCCAGAGTCTGTTTACATTTTTATTTACAGTTTTCCAGCGATCACAGTTACTTTTTAAAATCCCTCATGCCTATTTTATCAGCCATATGGTACTGCCTAATAATCTTAATTTTAATACCTTCCTTTCTGTCACATTTATTTTAACTACCACAAAAACAGCTTCGTGATCACTAATACCATCATTTCTTCGGTTTCTCTACAGAGCTCATCTGGTTTTACCAGCACCACATCCATACATTTTTATTTACCATTTACCATTGATCATGATTACTATTTAAATTCTCCCCTATGCTCCTCTTATCGACCAAACTGCATTGTCTAATAGTCCTACTTTTACAACCTTCTTTTCTCTCACCATATTTTTAACTATGACACGAAAAGCTTTGTGTTCACTTATGCCACTTATACCACTTCAATTTCTCTATGACCGAGCTCAATAGCTGCAGTCGCTTAAGTGCGGCCAGTATCCAGTATTCGGGAGATTTTTAGGTTCGAACCCCACTGTCGGCAGCCCTGAAAATGGTTTTCCGTGGTTTCCCATTTTCACACCAGGCAAATGCTGGGGCTGTACGTTAATTAAGGCCACGGCCGCTTCCTTTCCACTCCTAGCCCTTTCTTGTCCCATCGTCGCCATAAGACCTATCTGTGTCGGTGCACGTAAAGCAAAAAAAAAAAAAAAAAAATTCTCTATGCTCATTTGGTTTTATTAACACCTTTCTAGTATAATTTTCTCTCTAGTTGGCTCCATCCCTTTCCGATTCAGACGCCTTACCCAGATTAACTTATTAACGATTTGTTCGTCATGATTTTTGTCATTTGTATCACCTTTCCAGTTAACATTTCATAAACCGGGAACACCCGCTGCAATAATGTTCCTTTCTGTGTTATTTCCCACACAGCTGATTATCTTTCTAATTAATTCTCCATCAGTATGAGCATAATCCCTTTCATCTCTCTACACCCCAAAACCATCAAGTTGCCTATCATCTTTAGAGATGAGCCTTTCATGTTTCACATCCTTTACTTTTTCGTAGCTTGCAAATACTTCTTTCACCAGCATGAATGCTCCCCCTTCTACCATTCCTATCCTGTCTTTACGAAAAACACTCCAGTTCTGTGAGAAAAGGTTCACATTCATTATATGACTTCTCAGTGATGATTCAGCTACTATTACAAATCTGATAATTGTATATCTATTAAATTACTTAACTCTGTTTCTTTCTTTACAATACTTCTATAATTGAACACGAACAACTTTAGGTCATCCTTACTTGACTTCCAGTTCCCTACACTCTGATCACCACTTACAATTACAACCCGTTGTAACATATATCATGTTACACGCATGGCAATTTATGTATATTTCATATTATTCATCGGTAATAGTGTATTATGTGAGGCAATATATATATATATATATATATATCACATGTTTTCCATGAGCTCAATGATATTAGGGCAACTACCTCCTATATGATTCCCTTCACACCCACTTTTCGAATGATCATATTATTATTATTATTATTATTATTATTATTATTATTATTATTATTATTATTATTATTATTAACTAGCTGCCATACCCATCATTGACAGGTCACTGTTTGTGTAATTGAGACAAAAAGGTGGCAAAACACAATTAATATTAGTCAGTCAATGTAATGTGACAGTCAATATGTTTTATGGACTTAGGATATTGTAGGCCATTACATGTTGTTTTCTTCAAGCTCAGTGATATTAGAGCAGCAACCTCCCATATGATTCCCTTTACCCTCAATTTTCGAGTGAACACACTTTCTTTCCCATTTCAGTAGCCATCTATATTATCTTCCTGATCAATAGTGCCTAAAGACTGAGTGGGTTTGCAGCTTATTTAAACAATCACAACAATCACCATTATTATTGGCTAGTTGATTACTATGACCAAAGAACAATAGAGGCTATCCCCATCGCCAATTCTTGCCATTGATGGACTTCCCAAAAGAATTCTTAAATTCGTGAATATCTGAATCACTATAGCTCATAAGGTAAAAATGTATGGGACATAAAAGATGCATAAAATATTAAAAACTAGATCTTCTATAATTGCTGTTATATGCATGGTTTAGATAGAATTAATTTTTCCAGAAATATCTAGAAGGCTGCAAAAAATACAATCAGGTCTGTCATTTTGGTGGTTGAGGTAAATGGAGAATATAAATCTGATTCGTAGCAAGTGTGTAAGTATGAATATGAGATGTACCACTGTGTCACGTACCAGTAGTTATCAGAACACGTATGAACCAGAGGAATGGTATGCTAGTTCACGTCAATATTCAGGCAGGCTGTTCTCTTCAGGTAGTTAACTCTCGGGCTCATGTAGTACACGGTAGTAAATACCATCTATCGGAGATGAGTGGCAGCAGAAGAGACAAAGCATATCACAACAAACAACAGTCAATATAATGTTACTGTTGATAAATTTTATGGGATTTCAACGTTGTACGCCTTCACTTTTAGTTTTCTTCCGACTCTATGATATTAGAGCATCCAATGTAAAATGGGTCCTCCTACCACCTTCAAGGCTCGCTCTTGTTTTAGTCTTCAAGCGACAGTTCCTTCATGATTTTTTCTCATTTTAGGACTTCTCCTGATGATAATGATGACTGTTGTTTAAAGGGGCCTAACAACCAGGCCATCAGCCTCTAATAATAATAATAATAATAATAATAATAATAATAATAATAATAATAATATGTTTTATTTATCCTGGCAAAGTTAGGGATGTACTCCTTTTTTTTTTTTACACTTAACCAGTCTTAACCTAGAACACTTAATAATAACTAATGATGACAATAATATGATAATATGAACAATAATAACAGTAATAGCATTAACAAAAGTACCACACTTAAAAAAAGATCATATCATCTATATAATATAAATCGTATGTAGAGTACATTAAGAATATAATTATGAATAATGAGTACTATAACTACTACTTAAGAAAAAGTTTAGAAAATATATACATTTCTAGAGTACACCGAAATATCGCCTTCAATTGACAGGTGAAGAGAAGGACTAGTAATAATAATAAGAAGAAGAAGATCTGTGAAAGGAAGAGGGAAATGATGATGAAGAGGCAGTAGGAGTAGGTGTTTTCAGGTCATAATTTGATGATTTTTTTTTTGCTAGTGGCTTTACGTCGCACCGACACAGAGAAGTCTTATGGTGACGATACTTTGATGATTCATGCATGTTTACCTAGTATTTCGACACAGGCATGTTTAAAAGCTAAGCTGCTGGACATGCTTCTGACGTCCACTGGTAAGAGAATCCATTGTCGGGCTGCGGTAACGGTGAATGATTTCGTGTAGATTGCTGTTCTGTGTACAGGAAGGGATAAACACATGGTGCTGCAGGATCGGGTATTTTTGTTATGGTCTGTGGAGAGAAGCTTCATTCAATCACGGAGATAGGCTGGTTGAGAACTTTTAAGAATAGTATACAAGAAGCAAAGAGTATGAAGTGTGCGTCGTTCTTGCAGGCGAAGCCACCCGAGCTGCGTGTAAGCCGGTGTGACATGGTCAGCGTAACAAAGTCCACAGATAAATCTTACACAAGCATTCTGAGCACACTGTAATTTCCTTCCCCAGTCTACTCCTAGGTTGTTGTAAACTAATATCGCAATAATCAAAATGAGGTAATGCGAGTGATTCAACAAGAATTTTCTTTAGTTTAAAAGGGAAAGTGAATTTTTATTTACTGAGACAGCGTAGCGTTTCATATATTTTTCTACACACAGATATAGTTTGGGCAGAACAGGACAGATGTTCATCAAATATTAAACCAAGATTTCTTACATTTAGGCTATAATGTATGGGAGTACCACTTACGGACAACTGTGGTAACGCTGTTCGATTGAGTTTGCAAAGTAATATAGGGTAACCAATAATTATTGCCTGGGATTTTGTGGGGTTTAATTTTAATCCGTGATTTCTGGCCTATATGTCTATGGTCATCAGTCTTCATTCAGGTGACTTGTTTCTGAGTGGTGGTTTTCGGGTTTGCTGTGTATATATATCTGTAAGTCATCAGTGTATAAGTGGTATTTACAGTGTTTTAATCCGGAAGATATGCCATTTATATACAAAGAGAAAAATAGGGGGCCCAGTACAGATCCTTGTTGTATTCCTACGTCAACCGTACACCAATTTGAATATTCATTGTTGTTATTAAGTACACACTGCCGGCGACTAAAATTTTTAAAATGATGAAGACGAACAACTGTGAATTTCAAATAATCACTGGATCTAATTTGCAATGCTTTTTGGGGGGGGGGGCGATGACCTTCGATGTTAGGCCCCTTAAAACAACAAGCATCATCATCAGCAACAAGCACCAATGCTTTTTTTCTTATAAAATTATATAACAGAATAGATTGAAATAGGATAAGTCATTGTGTTTGATGCCATATATTTATATCATTCAAATATAAAGTTAAAATAAAACATTGTCAATAGAAAAAACATAGTCACCAATAAAATAAAAATCAAAATCAAACAGATAAAACACTTTTGTACACTATCCCCAATAAAATGGAGACATGGTCTGCTGACTCATCGACATCTCGTAGGATGAGGGAGATGGTACTCTGAACTTTTAGATGACCGACCGACCAATACTGATCTGCATTTAGGGCAGTTGCAAAGGTGGCAGATTCTCTATCTGTTGTTTTCCTAGCCTTCTCTTAAATGATTTCAAAGAAATTGGAAATTTATTGAACATCTCCCTTGGTAAGTTATTCCAATCCCTAACTCCTCTTCCTATAAATGAATATTTGCCCCAGTTTGACATCTTGAATTCCAACTTTATCTTCATATTGTGATCTTTCCTACTTTTAAAGACGCCACTAAAACTTATTCGTCTACTAATGTCATTCCACGCCATTTCTCCGCTGGCAGCTCGGAACATACTACTTTGTCGAGTCAAGTCAGAACAAACTGAGCTGCTTTTCTTTGGATTTTTTCCAGTTCTTGAATCAAGTAATCCTGGTGAGTGTCCCGTACACTGGAACCATACTCTATTTGGGGTCTTACCAGAGATTTATTTGCCCTCTCCTTTACATCCTTACTACAACCCCTAAACACCCTCATAACCACGTGCAGAAATGTGTTCCCTTTATTTACAATCCCACTTATATGATTACCCCAATGAAGATCTTTCCTTATATTAACACCTAGATACTTACAATGATCTCCAAAAGAAACTTTCACCCCATCAATGCAGTAATTAAAACTGAGAGGACTTTTCCTATTTGTGAAACTCACAACCTGACTTTTAACCCCATTTATCAACATATGTTTGTCTGCTGTCCATCTCACAACATTATCGAGGTCACGCTGCAGTTGCTCATAATCTTGTAACTAATTTATTACTCTATACAGAATAACATCATCTGCAAAAAGCCTTACCTCTGATTCCACTTCTTTACTCATATCATTTATATATATATAAGAAAACATAAAAGGTCCAATAATACTGCCTTGAGGAATTCCCCTCTTAATTATTACAGGGTCAGATAAAGCTTCACCTACTCTAATTCTCTGAGTTCTATTTTCTATAAATATAGCAACTCATTCAGTCACTCTTTTAGTCTAGTCCAACTGCACTCATTTTTGTCAGTAGTCTCCCATGATCCACCCTATCAAATGCTTTAGACAAGTCAATCGCAATACAGTCCATTTGACCTCCTGAATCCAAGATATCTGCTACTATATCTTGTTGGAATCCTACAAGTTGAGCTTCAGTGGAATAACCTTACATAAACCCAAACTGTCTTCTATCGAACCAGTTACTAATTTTGCAAACATGTCTAATCTAATCAGAAAGAATGACTTCCCAAAGCTTACATGCAACGCATGTCAAACTTACTGGCCTGTGATTTTCAGCTTTATGGTTATCACCCTTTCCTTTATACACAGGGGCTACTACAGCAACTCTCCATTCATTTGGTATAGCTCCTTCAACCAAACAATAATCAAATAAGTACCTCAGATATGGTACTATATCCCAACGCATTGTCTTTAGTATATCCCCAGAAATCTTATCAATTCCAGCCGCTTTTCTAGTTTTCAACTTTTGTATCTTATTGGAAATGTCATTGTTATCATATGTAAATTTTAATACTTCTTTAGGATTAGTCTCCTTTTGTATCTGGACATTATCCTTGTAACCCACAATCTTCACATACTGCTGACTGAATACTTCTGCCTTTTGAAGATCCTCACATACACACTCCCCTTGTTCATTAATTATTCCTGGAACATCCTTCTTGGAATCTGTTTCTGCCTTAAGGTACCTATACATACCCTCCCACTTTTCATTAAAATTTGTATGACTACCAATTATGCTTGTCATCATGTTATCCTTAGCTGCCTTCTTTACTAGATTCAATTTCCTAGTAAGTTCTTTCCATCTCTTCTTACTTCCACAGCCATTTCTAACTCTATTTCTTTCCAATCTGCACCTCCTTCTTAGTCTCCTTATTTCTCTATTATAATAAGGTGGGTCTTTAACATTCCTTACCATCTGTACAGGTACAAACCTGTTTTCACATTTCTCAACAATTGCTTTACACCCATCCAGAGTCTGTTTACATTTTTATCTACCGTTTTCTACCGATCATAGTTACGTTTTAAAAACTGCCTCATGCCTGTTTTATCAGCCATATGGTACTGCCTAATAGTCCTACTTTTAAGATTTTCCTTTCTATCATATTTATTTTTAACTACGACAAAAACGATGTGTACCACGGTAAGATGTCGCCGCAAGCAAACACCGGGGTGGCTTCTCCCTAAGTAGGATTGCACTGCTATACCGTAGCTGATCTGAGGACGACATAAGACCACTGCTTCTCTCCAAGAAACCCAAAGGAATGTCTTCCATACCTTTGTAATTCTTTTTATCATTCTCAGCTTATTTAAAAAAGGGGTGGCCTGCCACTCCATCCCCCAAGGGACATAACCAAATGTCTCAGCTGAGAATGAATATCACTGGCTGGAACTTTGTAAGGCAACGGGGGCAATGTGACTGCCTCCTTGGCAGCCCTATCAGCTAACTCATTTTCCGCTACACCCATATGGCTTGGGAGCCCCAAGAACGTGATTCTGGCGCTAGCACTCCAGCACCCAGCCAGCAGGTCCTGGCTTCCGCTGTACCTGATAATGCCAAGGGAAACATGCATCAATAGATTGTAATGAGCTCAAGGAGTCCATATACAGCAGAAAGTGCCGGCGTTCATTAGACAGCGCGTACCACAGAACTTCAAGGATAGCATAGATCTCTACTGTGTACACTCTATAGGTGTACATAATACAGGTTTCCAGTAGAGGAAAAAGAAACCTGTTATTATTGACAATAAACACACAGCCTACTTTCGCTTCTGCCCTCGAACCATCCATATAAACAACTACAGAATCTGGATACTGGCCAACAACGGACAGGAAGAGCCTCAGATAAATGGAAGGGCCTGTGTTCTTTTTTGTTGTGGTGTGCAGATCCAAGATTATTTCAGGCCATTGTATTAACCACAGAGGTACCTTACCTGGTCGTCTGGCAAGACAAGGAACTGAAGGTACAACAAACAATCTGTAACTGCTATCCAAGTGTATACCAACTGGCTGTGTTGCTCGCAGATAAGCAGCATACAGCCAACAGTTTCCACTGTGAAATATGCAAGGATAGCTTGGGTGAAGAGGCATCTGTTACAAATTTGCAGCACAGGACAACAGTATTTGTTGGAGCCTCAGGTGTAAAGGTGGCACATATGATTCAGCAAGCAGGCTAGCAATGTGGCCCGTACAGAATGGTCCCATTGCAAACGTAACTCCACTGAAGGACGCTTTGCCTTGCTGATCTATATGCTGCACTGCCATAGGTTAACCTGGATAAAATATGTACCCTATAGAATTGTAGGAGCACCATGTGATGTCCCCTTCCTCCCAGTAGTGCAGCTAAGAACTTCAAAATATTCAGTTTCTTAGCTCATTTGGATTTTAACTGACGCACGTGTGGCTCCCATGATAATTTACTATCAAAAAGGTGCCCAAGAAATCGGTAAGTGTCAACTACAGAAGAGCAAAATCATCTACGTATAGAGATGGTATTACTGCTAAACCAGCAGTTTATGTACACATGTACTGAATAGGTGGACCCATTTTACCTCATTTCACATTAAACAACTGTCAATACGGTTCACTACGAAGTTTATATCTAATGAAATAACGTTTATGGTAATTGCGAACAGAGAGACACTGAGAACCGATCCCTGTGAGACTCCATTTTCCTGTACATGATATTGCGAATATTCCCTCCCTAATTGGACAGGGAATAGCCAGATGGACAAATAATTCACAGTAAAAACCGGCACGTTACATCCGAATCTCCATTGATGCAGGACTGCAAGGATGTCGTATCACCATGTGTTGTCATTAGCCTTTTCTAGGTCAAAGAAAACAAGCACTAATTGCTGTTTTTGGAGTAATGCATCATGGATAGAACTCTCCAGGCGTACCAAATATTCAGTGGTGGAGCGGGCAGCTCGAAAACCATATTGATACTGGGACAAAAGTCCTCTTTTCTCCAAACATTACACAAGTCAGTGATTCACCATCCTCTCAAATAGTTTACACAGGCAGTTAGCAAGACAAACAGATGTGTAACTTCCTGCATACTTAGATCTTTGTCAGGCTTAAAGAGAGGGATTACTATTCCCTCTTGTCAATGTGATGTAAACTCACCCTCTATCCCAATTCAGTTGAACACCCCAAGGAGATATGAGGCTATACTCACTGAGGTGTTTCAACATTATCTGGTGCAGGAGCCGCGTCCTTGCAAAGCGCCAAGATGGGGCGGAGTCCCCACTCCGTAAAGGGCACATTATAGTCCTCTGAAGCTTGAGTGGCAAAACTAAGATGATGACTAGAGCCTGGATTTTTATGCATTAATAGGTTAGAATGCAAACTTACTGAAGCGAGTAGCAAGTATAGTCTACCTTCACAACGATTATGCTATGGGGATTGCATAAATATGAGGGGTACGGCCCATCAGAACCCCTATAATTTATGTTACTCTTGCTACATTATGGAAGAGCGGGTGGCCGACACTTCCTACTAACCAACTTAGTTTGCAATCTAACCTGTTACTGCATAAAAATCTGGGCTTTAATAATGACGTTCTGCCTCCTGCATCAGAGCCAGGAAATGAGGATAGTAATTCCCGGAACCAGACACATCTGCAAAAAGACTTGCTAGATGGTTAGCAACCATGGGTGGGTCAGTGACAGTACTGCCTTCAGTGGAAATGCCAGGTACTGAGGATGGTCCTTGTACTGCGGAAAAACATTGAAGTTTAGTCCACACTTGAGGTGACGGTGTATGTGATATCACAGGCGACACATATCTTTCCCATGAAGCTTTCTCTTTCTGTCATATAAGATCTCATATCTTAGAGCAAAGTTTTTAAATTGTTACCAAGTTGACCACAGTAGGCTGCCTGCAATAGTGTTTATGAGCATGTTGTCATTCTGTTATAGCTGCTGCAATATCTTAGTTCCACCAAGGAACAAGTTTTCGTTGAGGAGTCCCAGAAAATGATGGAATGGACGCATCAGCAGCAGCAAGAATCACATGTATAATATAAGTTATATCATCGTTTACGCTCCAGTCACTCACATAATTAAAGACAGTTACTGACGTGAACTTTGGCCAATCAGCACATTTAAAAATTCATCGGGGAGGAGCCTTGATGAAATTCTGTTTCAACAAAGTAAGAATAATAGGGAAATGATCACTGTTATAGAGGTCATCATGTGCACTGAGGAATGAGCGCTCGGCTGCACAGACTACCATCAATGTGGGAGAAAGTGCCGTGTGCCACGCAGAAATGTGCTTGTTCCCCTGTATTCAAAATGCATAAATCCAGCTCTCTTATTAACTGTTCCAACTCCTTCCTCTGGGACAAGGAATTTCAGAGCCCCATAATGGGTGATGGGCCTTAAATCACTCAATAAGAGGAAAGGAGGTGGGAGTTGCTCTGTAAAATCAATTACATAATTTATATTAAGAGGCTGGTCTGGTGGAAAATAAACATTACAAACTGTAGTTATGACAGGCAAGGAAACATATACCACTACTGCCTGCAGCCGAGTTCTTAGTGGAACCTCTTCACTGTAGGTATCAGAATGAGTAAAAATACTAACGCCACTGGAAGCCTGATTAGCATAATCCCGTTCTATCGAGTATAGTACAAAATTTCTCAAGACCTTATGATGATCTGGTCTGAGATTGGTTTCTTGAATACAGACTACACTTGCCACGAACTGACTGATTAGCTGGCACAGCTCATTAAGATGCCTGTCATAACTGTTACATTCCACTGTAACAGTGCCACAGTGTGGATTGATAAAAAAGTGTTAGGTTATAAGCTGCAAGACCCTTTTAAAACTAAACACCAAAATCAATGTCAACACCCATGAATCTGAGCATGGACGAGGTGATTAACATAGAGAACTTCTTCAATGCTTTATGGTGGCAGGTTTTCCTCTTACGAGGGAGCATGCAGGTTTAGGTGTAGATGAACCTGCTGGTGCTGATGCATACCCTCCAGGTGGAAGGCACGATTCCTCTTTCACAGGAGGAGTGGGGGAGCTCCTGGTAAGGGCGTACCTCTTCCCCGCCTTCTTTTCTTGTTTAGACAGGGTGGGGGGTGAATTACCAGCTCCGGTCAACAATGCCACCTCCGCCGGCTTGGGTGCAGCATTTATCAACTTCTTGGGGGAAGATGACTTGGTCTTCTTTCGTTGCCATGCCAGCTTAGGATTCTCAGACCTCAGATAGCACAGGTTTCTTTATGGTCATCGGCGGGGTGGTCTTGAACTTACAGCGTGCTTTCTGGTAGGAAAGACCATACAATTTCTTGATCTCCTGGATCTTCTTCTCACTGAGATATAAGACAGTACCTGTCTCGAGGAGAATGAAGATCAGGGCAGTTAGTGCACTTGTATGGGGGTGTGCACTCTTCTGTACCATGAGTTTCTCTTTCACTTGAACCAAACACAGATGGATTCGAACAACAAGATACGATGTGTCCGAATCTTTGAAAATGATAGCACTGCATGGTAGGCGGGATGTATGGTATCATATCACAAATGTAGGTTGTAACCTTGACTTTCACTGGCAACACTGACAATTTGAAGGAGACACTGAATGCAACCATGGCAACATCTTCACCATAGACTTTGCGCATAATGTGTCAGATGTGCGTCATGCCACAGTGCTTTGTATCTTCCATCAACTCACTGTCAAGTATTCAAGATGAGATCATGATGGAAGATACATCCAGGAATCACATTCAAGGTTCTGTTCTCTTCCACTTTGATGGAGATTTTGCCGAAGTGGTCGCACTTGAGCAACTGATCAGCCTGAAGTGCAGTGCAAGTCTTGAGAAGCAAACTACCACTGCACATTTTCTCTAAGTCTTCCAGTTCACCGTAGACACTTTAATAGCGTGTACCCCATAGCATGTACAGAGTGATAAGTATTCATTAAAGAAAAAAAAATAGAAAACAATTAATGTTCTTTTGGCATTCGACCGCGCAGACACCTGCGTTGTCAGGCGGATACTACTGCAGTGTACATGGCGCTCCCACCCGACTGGAGTTTTGGAATACCGTTAAGGCTTTTGAGCATAGCTGCACACATAAGAGGCCACTCCCCAAGCAGCACACACATCAAAGTTTTGATTCAATCTACAACTGACCCTCAAGTAAAATAAAGAGGTGACCGATAGCCACATGACCCTTTTAGTCGCTTTCTACAACAGGGAGGGATTACCTGTGGATGTATTTGGCCCCTCCCACCCACAGGGGGTACATAGTACCAAAACTGTAATCCCTGTCCATGTTCAGGTCGCCCCTTTCTGTCGTCTCTTACGACAGACAGGGGATACCATCAGTGAATTCTTCATCTGTGTCTCCCTTGTACAGCGGGTTTAGGCCTTCTCCTACACTACAATTTAATCCATGGTGAATAAAATTATTCATAGCCTAGACTGTGTTGCCTTATTCCCTGACTTTACACACTGATTTTCATTTTGTTCACCCATTTTTTAAAATTTTTTTTTTGTGGCTCGGCGTTGATATGGACTAAACAACAAGAATATAATTATTTTAATATCTCTGTTATTACAGCCGGTACAGTAAAACTGTATAAGACATAAATGATCAGAAATTGTATTCTATATAACTTTGTTATATGGTGTTTATCAATAGGACCACTAACAACATAGGTATTTGAGGATTTCATTTCAAGACTTCCCCTAAACTACCATTTCACTCAGTGTAAATAAAATTATTTATAGCTTAAAATGTAGTGCATTATTCCCCAAATTAACATAGTTATCAATTTTCATCAAATTCTATTCAGCCATGTTCTCGTAATGTGCATACATACATAAATACATACATAATGTGATAATGGAAAATTAAAAATGGCATTTTCTTCTTACTGTGGATATGAACGGCACATAAATACCATTATTTTAAATTTTGAGCAATGTACATCAAAACTCTTATTTTATATATCTGTGGTACTAAGGTAGAACGCAATATGTCAAAAGAAGATTTTGCAGGAGGTGCTTTTAAACGTTGGTGAGCTCGCTGAAATTCATACTGTATTTCAATTACCTCTAAACTGAAGTGGCATACATTGTGAATGTAATAAAAAGAAGGAACAAGTGTTATTCTTATTTGTTCATCAAGTTCGGGGAGTAAATCACTTGGTTGTTTATCTATTTATTGAACATATTGGAATCTTTATTTTGGGAACAGCATATTCTACATGCACCAGAATCATAATAGGCCTTGCCATCCTACTCTACCTGTTCTACATTGGTGTTAAAACCAAATATTTTTTTTTTGTCATATTGGGTTCTGCCACATCTATATGTCATAATTAATTTCTGGTTCCATAATGTAAATTACTGAGTTATAACAATTCAGCAAAACACTGTATATATGTGGTAAGAATCAGACAGTTATTTTCTGGAACAATGCAACTCAGCTCATCTGTGTACCAAAGAGTGGCAGTGACTCTGGGTAAAACCATGGCCAGGATACTCTGGGAAGTACTCCCGAGTGCTAAAGCACTCATATGAAACTAGTAAGGAAAAGATGGAGACTACAGAAGGGAAACTGGCGTAGTGACATCATGAACCTGGGTTTGCCCAAATAGGAAAAGGTATGGACCGGAGATAAATTGAAGCTGAAGTCTAGTCAACAAGGTGAAAAACGGGAAGTGTGTTAGAATATATAAAACTAGGATGTGTTATTCAGACGACTCATTACTCATTAGTTATTCAGATGATGATTCTGTACAATTCCATTTGCCCTGACTGTTGTCAGTGTATCATGCGCTCAGTCATATTTGAGAAGTTTGTGAACAAGTGCTTTTATATTTTATTTTGCTAACAGTCATGTTGCCAGTGTCAATTTATTCATGGTATAATTGAAGGAAGGACTGTGGACTTGGTCATAATTCAACCGGAGTACTGAAATCAGCATACATGAACTATTGTTAGTTCATTGGGCTGGGCCTTTATTGGACTATATGGTCACAGCTTTACAAGTATCTTCGAGTGTGCCAGGTTAGACAGCACTTCACCTCAGCAATTACTGTACTATGCCTGTCAGGCATGGAAAAGTGGAACCCGCAACCACACAGGAGAAGATGGTGATATGCACACGAACATAACACAGTACAAGTTTGGGACATGCCTTCGCAAGGAGATCGGACTAAGTAGAGCTCTGGAATTTCAGGATGTGAGACTTTAAGTCAGTAAAGGAAGCAGCAATCTATTGGAGTAACTGACAATTTCAAAGATGGTAATTAAACAATGGGATAGGAAAGGCCTAGGAGTGGGAAGGAAGTGGCCATGGCCTTAATTAAGGTACAGCCCCAGCATTTGCCTGGTATGAAAATGGGAAACCACGGAAAACCATCTACAGGGCTGCCGACATTGGGTTTCGAACCTACTATCTCCCGGATGCAAGCTCGCAGCTGCGCGCCCCTAACCGCATGGCCAACTTGCTCGGTGAGGAGTAAATCTAAAATTATAAGGAGAAAAGTGTATTAGGGCTGAGCTGATTCATGCCAGAAACTTCATAAATTCTCATTTGTAAAAATATGTTTGTTTGTTTGGTTGTTTGTTTGTTTGTTTGTTTGTTTGTAATATACAGAATAGAGTCAAACAGTCACTTATTTTAGCCTTGAGTGCATGCTCCTACAATTTTCTATCATTTGCTGGGGTTTTATTAGGTAAGGCCCAGTCAACAGGATACCAGTTTTTCATTCATCACGTACACTACTCGAGATATAGTCTTTTATGCCCTACTGTACAATATAAATAATAATACAATTTTGTAATATTCTTAATAGCTTCCAAGCGTGGGGCTAATAAAATTTAATAGTATGAGGGAATTACTGTAAATGTCACCCAATACTGGAGTAAGATATTTGTTAAGTTACACCATGTCCCTGAATATACACTCCTATAAATCTTCTAAACAAACCATTGCAGTACAAGTGAAGACCACCTGAGCTTAGAACCCTATCTTGAACCCTTCCATTTGGGTCTACAAATCTTGCTTGCAATTTACTGTATACCCACTCCATACCCACTTAAATCCCAGATCACCCTCCGGTCAGCATCCCACCAATAACATCCCCAACTATGTTAGTATCCATTCCTGCTTACCTTACGTTGTTGGTGCCAACGTGGAAAATTACCACCTTCTCCTTACCCTCCACCTTCCCTTTTACTTTCCTCAACATCTGACTTAACCTAATAGCTTGATAATATTCTACAATGCTTACCTTTTCTTCAAACACTTTCCCCACATGTCTAAAAACAAAGTTGCACATGACCAGAGATTCAATGCCATCTACCTCATGAGATCCCCTCCTCTCCTAGTCTCCCTTAACTTCCCTGATGGCTACAGAACCTACTTCTTTCTCCCTTCTTGCCTTTTACAACTCCTCCACCTCTTTCTTCCTATCCTCTACTCTATGTTTCCCTTTCCTACCGTTCCCTTTCCTCTTGGCTCGCTCCTCATCGGTAACACTTCCCTGTTCCCCCTATTCCCTTTGCTTTTCTACCTACAGTGATTCATCCCAATTCCACACCGATACCTCTCCTGAACTCACTCCCAGATGAGAACTCTTAGACCTCATTTTCTTTCCCCTTAAAAACATTAGTGCACCTGTCTTCCACAACTTTTCCCTTTCCTTCCCCTCCCTCTTGCCTACCGTGCACCTGTCTTCCACAACTTCTCCCTTTCCTTCCCCTCCCTCTTGCCTACCTAGCTACCGTACCCTGTACCTTGATTGAGAGAGATCTACCTTCATTCCTGTCCTCTGTTAAAGGCCTAATTACTCCCTCAAACTTGCTACCCCTCATCGCACCCACAATCCCTATACCTGCAATTCTTTTATCTTCACAAAAATATGAAATAAAATGAAAATATCAGCACAAATAAAATAGCATATTCTACGAATAAATATACGTCATCATAGTAAAGACATACTTTATACTGGGAGAATAATTTAAGAGTTCAGACTTCTGCTTGCATGCCGTGGGAATTCCTGAGCGAACGCCATATGGCTTGTGTCAACACTGGCGAGATAAGAAGTGTTCACTGCCAGCGCGCAGCTGTTTAGCACTCTGTCCCTCAGTTCACTAGAAACTATTGGACTTTTAAGGTGTGTTGTGAGGTTATTATCACGATGGTTAAATACATTATAGAGCAAAGAATATTTTTGGTTGAGTGTTATTTGCACAAGAAGAAGAAACCAGTTAAAAGGTGCCTTCAAAAATTCCGTAGACAATTTCCTGGTGTGACAGTACCATCAAAACGTTACATGCATCAGCTCGTTTACAAGTGGCGTAGTACTGGTTCCATAATCAATAACAAAAGAAGTGAAGGAGAACAGCTCTCACATGGGAGAGGTCAGTCCACGTAAGTCGCTTCGGAGAGTAGCTCAGGAAAGTGGTATTTCACCTTCCTCAGCATATAATGCAACAAAATTGTTACATTTACGATCTTATCGGACTCGTTCAGTCCACAACATACTTCCTACAGATTTCAATGCAAGAATACGATTTTGCCATTGACTAATGAATAGTGTCCACGACGGTATTGTAGATCCGAACTTTCTTTTCATGAGCGACGAAGCCCGGTTTCACTTGAGTGGATATGTCAATTCACAGAATAATAGAATCTGGGATACAGACAACCCGCACATTTTACAGCAGAGACCTCTGCACTTCTAGCTGCATTTGTCAACCTGAAGGCCGCATTTGACTCGGTCCCCAGGGAACAGCTTTGGGCAGCACTTGAAGACGAAAAGGTAACCAAGACTCTCTTATGCCGCATTAGGAGCATGTGCAATAGAGTCCAAGGAGTGGTGAGAATAGCTGGTGAATGCTCTAGGGAATTTGATATGGCGAAGGGAGTAAAGCAGGGTGACAGCTTGAGCCCCCTCCTTTTTGTGATCTTCATGAACCAAGTCATTAAGCAGTGTAAAAGAAGAACTAAAAGAATTAAGGTTGGCAACTGGAACATGAGACCAATATATGTCCAATCCTTGGTCTATGCAGACGACATTCTGATTTTGGCTGGGAAAGAGGAGGATCTCCAACAAGCTCTTACAGAATGGGCTTATGCCTTCCAGGACCGTGGGATGGAAGTGAATACGAGCAAAACCAAGGTCATGCAGTTCACCAAAGGAAAACAGGTACAGCTTCAGATCAAGTGGAACAATGAGGATATTGAGCAAGTAGAACAAACAGAGTATCTGGGCACTGTTTTCAGAGAGGATGGAAAATTAGAGGCAGAAATAAACAACAGAATTAGAAAACCTAATCAAGTTTACTATGGTATAAACAACACAATCATAGGGAAGAAAGAAATTATTAGAAACACAAAAATGTGGGTATATTATGCTGTGTACCTGCCAACCCTCCTGTATGGTGAAGAGAGTTGGACCATGCATAAAAAACTGGAGAGCTGTTTGGTTGCTGCTGAAATGAGATATTTGCGGAAAGTGGCCGGGAAAATTCGAAGAGACCATATTAGAAACACCACAGTGAGAGATGAGCTTCAGCAGGAGCCAATAATGGATGTCATTGAGAGGAGAGGATTGGGCTGAATTGGTCACCTGGAAACAATGGAAGATGAAAGGGAAGCGAAGCAGGAGTGGCGAGCCAGACCAACAGGAAGAACACGAGGGAGGCCATGGATTGAATGGGAGGAGTACATCTTGGGACTGATCAGGAAGCGAGGGAAGACCCTGGGTGAGGTTCAGAGAATGGCGCACGACAGAAGAATCTTTAGTAAATGGCTGATATGTCCCGACGCCTAACAGCACAAAGGGAAAGAAGAAATAGAAGAAGACCTCTGCACGATGTGAAGGTGTGTGTGTGTGGTGCGCTATCAGTGCCCGACGAATTATCGGTCCGATATTTTTTTAAGGACACAATTACTTCTGATCACTATATTCACAACATTCTGGAACCATTTTTTGCTGAACTGACTGAAGAAGAGAAAAGGTACGGCTATTTCCAGCAGGATAGTGCAACGGGCCAAATGGCACGTATCTCTATGCGACGGTTACGGAAGTGTTTGATGATGATCAGATCATCTTTTTTTTTTGCTAGTTGTTTAACGTTGCACCAACACAGATAGGTCTTATGGCGATGATGGGACAGGAAAGGGCTAGGAGTGGGAAGGAAGCGGCCGTGGCCTTAATTAAGGTACAGCCCCAGCATTTGCCTGGTGTGAAAATGGGAAACCATGGAAAACCATCTTCAGGGCTGCCAACAGTGGGGTTCGAACCTACTATCCCCCGAATACTGGATACTGGCCGCACTTAAGCGACTGCAGCTATCGAGCTCGGTGATCAGACCATCAGTAAAGGCTTATGGCCCCCTCGTTCGCCCGATTTAAGCACACGTGATTTTTATCTATAGGGAAATCTTAAAGGAAAAGTTTACAGGAATAATACTCGAACTGCAGAAGAATTTTTTTTAAAAAAAACTGAAATTAGGAACATTGTGCGTTCTATCGGTGTCCATGAACTACAAAGTGTCTTTCAAAATCTCATGATTATTATTTTAGCCGGGCTGAGTGGCTCAGACGGTTAAGACGCTGGTCTTCTAACCCCAACTTGGCAGGTTCGATCCTGGCTCAGTCCGGTGGTATTTAAAGGTGCTCAAATACGACAGCCCCATGTCGGTAGATTTACTGGCACGTAAAAGAACTCCTGCGGGACTAAATTCCGACACCTCGGTGTCTCCGAAGACCTTAAAAAAGTAGTTAGTGGGACGTAAAACAAATAACGTTATTATTATTAAAATCTCATTACATGATGTGAAGCTTGCATTGCAGCTGAAGGAGATCACTTTCAGCATCGTCTGTAAATACTGGTGAGTTCAGTTTAATTTCCTAGTTGATTTATTTATTTATTTATTCATTTACTTATTTGTCCAGAGCATCTATGTAGCTGGTGAGTTCAGTTTTGTTTGGTTTCTATAGGCGTAATCATGCCGCTTCATTGAGCCGACTATGCCTGCTTGTCATTGCGGGCACTCCGCTCTGAACTTTTAAGTTAATCACCCTGTACTACACAAGGATTCCACAATAATGAAACTCTTAGTATGGAGAATCATTATTTTCAGTTCCTGTTCAATTTTACAGATAACAGTGGAGTCAGTAATCATCAGCAGGTGCAGGTGCATACATCACAGGATCAATTCTCTTGTCATTCCAGAGAAACGAGGATAGTAGCTTCTTATAACAGAAAAGTGAACAAACGATTCCCATCAGTTTTCCTGAATCCAAATTCCCGAAAGTTGAGTTTCCCGACATACATTATTCCTACAAGTAATGAACTTCATTCCGGTTCCGTCTTCTCTTCATCCATTCCCTTTTCTAGATTCTCTCTGGGTAGGGAAGTGTACCAAAGCCCTCCACCTTACTTGATCTTTCCACCATTCCTCTTCTAGTACTTTACTGTTTTTTTTTTTTTTTTTTGTTGTTTTTTTTTTTTGCTAGTTGTTTTACGTCGCACCGACACAGATAGGTCTTACGGCGACGATGGGACAGGAAAGGGCTAGGAGTGGGAAGGAGGCGGCCGTAGCCTTAATTAAGGTACAGCCCCAGCATTTTCCTGGTGTGAAAATGGGAAACCACGGAAAACTATTTTCAGGGCTGCCGACAGTGGGGTTCGAACCTACTATCTCCTGAATACTGGATACTGGCCGCTCTTAAGCGACTGCAGCTATCGAGCTTGACTTTACTGCTATCGACTCCTTTATTTGCAATACAGTCCACAACAAAGCTCCTCCATCTCATTCTAGGCCGTCCCCTAGGCTTCTTTCCAGTCTCTGTATCCATGAATGTTCTCTATGGAATTCTCTCTCCTGGTATTCTCATCATGTGTCCAAACCATTTTAGCTTTGCCATATCAATCTCTTCTTGAAGTTTACACACTCCCACATGCTTCTCCTTATTTCCTCATTTTGTATTGTATCTCATCTTGTCTTTCCCTGTATGCTCCTCAAGAACCTCATTTCAGCTGCTTGTATCTTACTTTGGTTCCGCTTAGCCAAAGTCCAGGTTGCTGAGATATAGGTGAGTATAGGTTTATAATAGGACGAGTATAAAGTCTTCTTGCACTTCATTGGCAGATCTTGTTTCCATACAATGTCTCTAACATACTGGTAGAAACTTTTAGACTGCTGTATTCTTAAATCAATTTCTCCATCCAAATTCCCATCTTGTGACATGCTGCCCAAATGTTTATAAAAATTTTCACTACTTCAAGAGGTTCATTTCCTATTTTTATCACTCCCCTGGATTTTCTGTTACTTTTCGTCATGATCAAAGTCTTGCTTTTCACAGTACTAATCCTCATTCCAAATTTCTTATCTCCTCATTCCATAAATCAACTTGTCTCTGTACTTCCTCTTCATTATCACTCCAAACTACAACGTCATCAGCAAAGAGCATAGACTTTACTTACTCGCCTATCACCTTCTACTTGATATTATGTAGAATTCTATCCATGATGATAATGAAGAGTAAGGGAGACAATACACTTCCCTGTCTTAAGCCTGTCTCAATTCTGAACCATTCAGTTTGACCCACTTTGGTTCCAACACAACTTTTGCAAGTTTGACACAATGCTATTACCATCTGCATTGTTTCATTCCCCATCTGTGCCTCTGTCAATGTTTTCCATACCAAATTCCTTGGGACCCTTTTCAATATCTAGAAATATTAATACCATGTCCTTGCCATATTCCCAATACTTTTCCATCAATTGACGCAATGTAAATATTGGGTCAAATGTGAACCTGCCTCTTCTGAATCCATACTGATGTTCTGCCAATTTTCCCTCTACTCTGTCTCTTATTCATTTATCCAAGATTCTTTCAAGGATCTTAGCTGTATGGGGTATCAGTGTCACCATTCTGTAATTTTCACATTGCTTCCTGTCCCCTTTCTTGAAAATTGGTTTAATGACCCTTTTCGCCCACTCTCTTGGAACAGACTTTTCTCTCCATACCACTGTGAAGAGTCTATACAACCACGGTAGACCAACTGCTCCTGCTGCTATTATCATTTCTATGGTGACCTTGTCAATTCCAGCTGCCTTGCCTCGTTCCATTCTTTTAGTGGCCCACTCAATCTCTGCCATGGATGCCTCATTTTCCTTATCTTCCATCTGCACTAAATCTGGTTCTTCAATTTCCCCTTGTACCGAGGTATTCTACACATTGTAAAGCTGTTCAAAGTACTTTTGCCACCTCTGCAATATATCCTGCTCCTGTGTCATCAGTTCCTCCTGTACATTTTTAATGAAGTTAGCACCTTCACCTGGGTTTTTCTTCTTTTTTACCCACTGGAATAAGATCTTTTTGCTTCCAGTTGTATCTTCTTGCAGAGATTCAGTGAATTTCTGCCAGCATTTCTTTTTCTCTTCTTGAACCACCTTGGAGCACTCCTTCTTGCAGTGTCTGTATTCTGTTTAGCATTCTGACATTCTGTTTCTCAGCCATCTTTTCCAAGCTTGTTGCTTCCTTTCAACTAAATCTTTTACCATGTCATTCCATCAGGGCATTTCTTGATCTTTCTTCCTTCCTGATACTCTTCCACAGGTCTTTTCTGCAGACTCTGCAGTTCCGCATTGACTTTAAATATCTAAGACGAAATTCTAAAAGAATATAATTGTATAAAGTCCACCTGTTTAATACACATTTGCCATTTGATGAATGGTCTGTCAAAAAATCTACATAGGACATTATTCGACCTAGCCTAGAGGACATCATCAGCTAAAATAACAAAGAAGAAAGACATATTACAAAAAACAGTGATACATAAAAAAATTTGAGATAAAATACACTCAACAAATGCAATAGACATCTATCTTTAAAATGTACATAGTTTCAATATTAAAATACACTCAACAAATACAATGGAAATCTGTGTTAAAAATGTACATAGATTCAAACTTGGACTAATTTAGTTGTAAGTGTGGGTCCAACCATATTTAATACAATATTGGTTGGCTGGAGGAAATACTTAAAAATTGTGAAGACAGTTAATGTTTTATTTGTCATGCTTGTGGAAATGGAGTGAAGTTTTGAAAAATCCGTTACATTTCTTCATGGAGAATACAAGTACAGTGGAACCTTGGATTGCGAGCATAATTCGTTCTGGCAACATGCTTGTAATCCAAAGCACTCGTATATCAAAGCAAGTTTTCCCATAAGAAACAATTGAAACGCAGATGATTCGTCCACAACACAAAAATATTTATTCTCCTACCATTTCTAAAGCAAAATATAACGTAAAAAAAATTAAAGTGCACTTTTCCGTTCAACAGAATCATTGTTGGTGTGAGGGAGACTAGGGATGACATGATAAGAGTTACTGCGTAGCACGAATTTCACTAACGGAATCACTGCTATCTGTTGGCTCACTGGATTTGTTTTCTTTTCATGAAACTTTAACGAAGAACCTGTCCAATGACTGTTGCTTTTGCCTCTTTTTGAGGATTTCACGAAAATGGGACATTGCATTGTCACTTAATTGATTCATCGCTCGCACTGCTACAGCCATATTCGTGTGGTGTTTTTCTACAAAATTTTGCACCGTTTCCCACATTTTGCACTTCTCCCGAATCTCAATTGAAGTGAGAGATTCCATTGACTTTTCCTCCTCCTCTTCCCCGGACGAGATCTCAATAACCTCCTCCTATTGTTCGCAATGCAGGTCCATCAGTACGTTGGTGGTCAGATCCTGGCTATGTTCTTCCACCAGCTCTTGAATGTCCACGTCATTCACCTCCAGCCCCATAGTCTTCCCTAAGGACACAATTTCATCGACAATCAGCGGCTCATTGTCACCAACAATCCACTGAAAGTCATGTCCAAGAACACAGTCAGGCAACAGCTTTTTCCAAGCGGAAGTGGAAGTTCTCTTGGTGACTCCATCCCAGGCTTTATCGATGATCTTCAGGCAGTTCACGATGGGGAAATGATTTCTCCCAGACCCTCGGAGGGTAAGGTTTGTTCCTTCAGTCACTTCGAAGTATCGCTGAAATAGTCCTTTGGTATATAGCTTCTTGAAGTTCAAAATGACTTGCTGATCCATAGGCTGGAGTAGTGGAGTAGTGTTGGGAGGGAGGAACTTAACCTTAAAGAACTTGAATTCCTCCAGTAAGTCGTCCTCAAGGCCTCAAGGCCTGGAGGATGAGCAGGAGCATTGTTCATAACTAGCAAGACTTTGAGCGGCAGATTATTTTCTGAAAGGTATTTCTTCACTATAGGACCAAAGATCTCGTTCATCCATTCAACAAACGAACAGGGGAGGGGAAAACATAGGCACACATGACGCTCGTATTGCGGAACCTCACTCGCTCATCAAGTTACATGTTATCTAAAATGCTTGCTCGTCTTGCAAAACACTCGTAGACCAAGTTACTTGCATTCCGAGGTTTTACTGTATAGTCAGGATCTAACATTGGAAACAAAAAGCCGAGTATGAGAACAAAAAATGAAGTAAAAGACAATATGAAGAGTCGCAAAATATTACTCACGTCCTCTTTCCTCCAGCCCTGTGCTTGTATAGATCAGGTTGGGTCGGTGTTGACCCCCACACTGACTGGTGACCGTTCCGATGTTGCTTTGGTGGGGGAAATGGCGGGTGAGGGGAGGGAGAGTGAATGGAAGTATCCTGACATACCTCTTCCTGATAATTGTATTTCCCGACACCATTACAATCCCAACATATTATTTCCCGACAGAACTTTTCCAGAAATGAACGTTATTGCTCTTGCACGTAGTATCATACATATAACCAATGATATTGTCTTTAATTGCTAAATTACAGTAAATTTATCTCCTATACTGCAATACAATACATTTGTTTAGAGAACAATATTGTGCATGATTGCACATAAAAATTAATGATATTGTCATCATCTTTATAATATTCATTATTATTAGTGATTTAAGCCCACTACCAAGCGCTTATGACTAGTTCTTTTCGGATGCTCGCTTTCGGTCCCAATACCTCTGGAGCCCTGCTATTAGTTTTTCCTTTCTTTCTTGTGAAAGAGGTTTGCAAGATTTAACAACCTTTGGTTAGAGGAGACCAGGAATTTACCAATTTAGAAAATTTAGGGCCATCTGAGACATCAGTATCGTTTCCAGTCTTGTAGCTTTTGATGAGTGAGATGATCTTCTCCATAAGCTTGCTGTTGTCCATTCTCAGAAGGTAGCTGTAAAACTTCAGCCGCCTATGTCACATGCTAGTGTCAGCTGTTTCCAACCATTGGTACAGTTCAGAGTTCGCTTTCAGTCAGTAGGTTCCGTCCAGGAGCACTCTTCACCCATGATTTTTCTGGAGGATATGTCTTTCAATTTTTCGCAGGCCTTCAATGGTGCCTTTCCTGTTCATCAGTAAGGTCTCTGCAGAATATAAGAACTGGGTTCTGACAGCACTTTTGTAACTGCATATTTTGGCATTCTTCAAAATGCACTTCTTGTTGTAACGGTTTTACGACAGTTGGTATGCTGCGTTGAGTTTGGCACATCTGTCTAAGATGGAGGTTCCATCTCTACCAATAGGGTGGACCCATTCACCAAGATACTGGAATCGACTGACTTCTGCTATCTTTCCATAGGTGGTTGTGAAAGGGGCTTCCCCCTAGTACTATCGAGCATAACCGGTTCTGAGCATACAGCCACTTCTTTTTTGGGGCAGCTTTAAGTGATCGCTCCAAGCTTAACTTAGCTACCATTATTTCTGTGTTGGCCTGTTCCTTCTGAAAGTGACGAAGAGCTGAGTACAAATCTGGGTGGTGCTTCCCAAGTAGTACATGAAATTGATTATGACACCCATCACTTGCACTGTTGGTCTTTGGTGTGCTATCTTAAGCTGCTCGATGGTGGTTCCACAAATTGTTAAACTTGGCAGTAAACTGACTGGCAGAAATGGAAAAAACGACCAGAATAAGGAACATCCGGGAAAACCTTAGTACATACAGTCATTACTGCTTTCTCAAAATCTCACAAGATTTTAGTTGGAGCAAAGTTTGGAATCATGTGTTCATCAGCTACAGTTACAGTAGTGCAGAGTGCAGAGGTGTAGTGTGCTGCTGTTATGAAGGCAGTAAGGTGAAGGCAAATGGCAGAGCAATATACTCTGGAGCATTTCCAGGATGTCGTACAGCTTTAGGCATCAATCCCATTACAGGGAAGATCTGAGTGAAAATGTTGGGGGACACCTTGAAGGTCCCATCTATCAACCATGTGTCACTTATAGATAATAGTTCTAGATTTTGCCTTGTTGCAAAAACCAACACATGCAGAATCAAAAATTAAGTATGTTTCACCAGCTAATGTTTTGTTAAACCATTTTGTAATGTCGTCCAGTAATTCAAGTGATGTTGGGTTAGGAGATAATTCTTGCCGACGAACACTCCGCATTGATTTCATAAGATTTTTGCTGTTCTGGAAGTTGGCTCAAAACTCCAGAAGGTACACTACGAAATTCATTTTGCAGTATCTGAGCTGGTGGCACCTCAGGACGTTCTGCTGTACATTTCAACTTTCCTATTATTTTTTTTGCCTCACCTTGTTTGCGGTTTGGTGAATGTGCATATGGAGATTGATCTTGTCCCGGCTCCACGACAAAATTTCATCAAAATTCCTCACAGTCACAGCCCTTGCAGTACATTCCCAACACTGGTCTTTAGGTAAATGCAACTATCAAGCAATAACTTCTTACTAACAATTTTTGGCCAACTATCCATCTTACTAAATAAACTGTGTACTGTACTATGGAAACTACAATTTTGGAAACAAAAATTTGGACTTTTGTCAGAAAATAAATTGCTGTGAAATTGGATTTGGGGAAAAGTGTGCCGGGAAAATGGCTGTTGAGTTACTTTCATGAAACCGGTTTTGGGAAAACAGTTTGTCAGGAACACGGATGTTGGGAGGAATGGTGTCGAGAATGTTGATTTGGGAAAATATACGGGAATGGAACAAACAAGTGTCTGACCAAGGGAGTTGGCAATGAGGTTATGGTTGCGTAGCTGTGAGCCTGCGTCTGGGTAGGTTCGAATCCCACAATCGGTAGCCCTAAAAATTATTTTCCATGGTTTCCTATTTGCACGCCAGGCAAATATTGGGGCTGTACCTTACTTTAAAAGATCATGGCCGGTACCTTCCAATCCTATCCCTTTCCTATTCTTACGTCACTGAAAACCTTTGACATGTTAATGCAACGTTAAACTACACAGAAAAAACAAAACAAAGCAAAGAAACAGGTGTCTGCTCACGATGAACATTTACAACACTGTGGAATATAGTAGACATCAAGTGAAATGAGCATAAATGTAAGAGGTAAGCAGCAATTATCAACAGGAGATATTCACACTCCCTGTCTTGGTTCTTGGCAGCAGAAATGCACAAATGTAAAGATCAGCACACTTTAAGAGGATCACCACAAACTGCACGGCATAGCATCTACGTCTGCAGAGGAGTTGTTAAAATGTAAACTATAGTATATCCAACTGTTTCATTGCAACTGGGTAAAAGGCATTGATGTTTCTGGTGAGGAGGATGATCATATCATCATCATCATCATCATCATCATCATCATCATCATCATCATCATCATCATTTCACTAACTAATTTTACAGTTTTCTGAGAAGCCAAGATGCCAGTATTTTTCCCCTGCAGGAGTTGTTGGATGAGGATGGCAAGTTTGAACACCCTCAAACACCACCAGACTGAGCTAGAATCAAACCTGCTAACTTGGGCTCAAAAAGTCAGTGCTTCTATCATCTGAGCCACTCAGCATGTTGGCCAGACTTCCTTGATTTTTTAAATTTAGGTATTGATTTTACTTCATAGTGACTCAGACAGGTCTTACGGCAATGATAGGACATGATTGGGAAGGAATCAACTGTGGCTGTAATTAAGGTACAGTTCCAATATTTGCCTGGTGTGAAAATGGGAAACCACATAAAAATATCTTCAGGGCTGCCAACAGTGGGGTTCAAACCCACAATATCCCAAATGCAAGCTAACAGCTAACTGAACTGTGCAGCCAACTTCCTCAGGCTATACTTCCTTTAATGCAAGAGTATCATATTGTACACTTCCCATAGGGTCCACAGAGATTTACCAACAGGAATAAATGGCATTCTGTCATGTTCAGTAATTGGAGTAGATGTTACCCAAATATTATTTAGGGTCATTTGTACACACGACATACACATGGTAAGACGTATACTTCACATACAGTAAATCTTCCTGCAAAAATTGGTATAACCCTAACACGTTAGTGTGGGGAATCATTATTTTCAGATCCTGTTCATTTTTACAGATTATTACAATCGGCAGCAAGAAATTTCAGAACATCACACAAGTAATATTCCTTTGTCATTCGTGAGAGAGAAGGGTGGTATGTAGCAGGGTAAATCCGAATTAAACACTGCAACAACTCAGCCCAGTCTTTGAGATGTTCATCAACCCCCAAAGTGAACTCAAGTGAAACTACAAGCAACAACAATAATTCCAATTTTGAGTGGAAATATATTTTCAACTTATTTTGTCATGTAGAATACATACAGTAGATGCGAAAGAGGTGTTAAGTATATAGTCACCACATTGGATACACAGCCGGCAGCCTTAGAGTTATAGCAGAACGCTTGCTTTCATTCCTTAACATCCTAAAGAGCCACAGAGGATGCATGCCTAGGCTTCTAAGTAGCACACTGCTGCCAGGCCAGCTGTTAACTGTTAACTTTCCATGTTTGTTTTCAAAACACTCCATAACAGACTTATACACAGTAATGTAAAAATACACTAAAGAGAACAAAATATGCATACTGCTTTAGATACTAAGATACACTAAAGTTATTGCTGAGGAATAAAGATTAGGGTTGGGCAGACCGGAACAGTCAGCTGTTACAAAATATAAGGTGCACTGTCCTGGCACATGACACATGGAACTGTAACTGCACGGAAGAGAGAACATTGTGAGGCAACATGGCATGCTCTGCATCAACGGGAAAGTGCCTGTACTGGATGTGCTGGGTGTAGTTACGGCCAGCGTAAAGCTGCACGGAACTTGAAGGAACAGACCGAACACCGAAATTTGTGCCCAATAATCACGTTTAGAGGTTGCTTTCAGATTAAGATTTTGCAGTTAATATGAAATATACATATCACAGTTACAGCGAGAGTACAGGTTTTTAAATGTAACTATTCTAGGATATTTTCAACAACTGAAATGTATCAGCCTGTATAGTGAGCAATTAAGGCCAGGATAAAACTTCACGACATGTGGAAAAGCACCTTTTCAATACTTTATGTTTTATTGATTTACATAAATATTTTTACATTATTGTTATGTCATCAGCAGGACATGTTTCGCCTATTTTTTTTGGCATCTTCAGCCGCTGTTCTACTACCTAATATCAAAATAGCCAGGATCCTGGTTTTTGCTTAATAATAAAATACTTAAAATGGTTAAGCAGATATGAATTAACTAAAAATATTTTTGTGTGTATTATGCCTAAAAATAGGCGAAACATGTACTGCTTATGACATAACAATAATGTAAAAATATTTATGTAAATCTATAAAACAATGTATTGAAAAGGTGGACTCAAAAAATAAATATTCTTTTAGAAAGGTATACGGAGCTCAATAGGGACCCAACGATGAGATTTATAACTTGCAATGTGGAAAAGTAGTCAGAACTCTGAAATACGAGGACAGTTTGAAAAGTTCTCGGAATCACCGCTAGATGTCAGTGCTAGAGCAACGAGGTTCCCACGCAATAATCATACATCCTTTGTGAGTGAACACGTGGCGCATCAGTGCTCTAGCTGCAGGAGTGTGGTAGTGACGACTTTTTGTTGTTGTTCCCATGTAGTGATTTGTGACAATGGAAAAAACTGAGATTTGAGCAGTGATTAAATACTTTGTAAAGAAAGGTATGAAAGCAAAGGAAATTCATGCCGACTTTCAGAACACACTGGGGGACTCTGCTCCTTCATTTTCAACTGTTGCCAAGTGGACCAGCGAGTTTAAATTTGGTCGGGAGAGCTTGGATGATGATCCGCGTAGTGGACGGCCAAAAAGTGTTACGACCCCAGAATTTATCGCAAAAGTGCATAAAATGGTCATGGAGGATCGTCGACTGAAAGTGCGGGAGATTGCTGAAGCTGTACGGATGTCTTTTGAATGGGTATATTATATTTTAACCGAAGTATTGGGTATGAAAAAATTATCTGCAAGATGGGTGCCGCGGCTCTTGACATTGGACAATAAACACACCAGATTGGAAATGTCTGAACAAAGTCTGGCCCGTTTTCAGTGCAACCAACAAGATTTTTTGCGCCGGTTTGTGACTACAGATGAAACCTGGGTCCACTACTATACCCCAGAGACAAAACAGCAGTCAAAGCAGTGGAAACATGCTGATTCACCACCACCAAAGAAAGCAAAGGCAGTGCGTTCGGCTGGAAAGGTCATGGCCTCAGTTTTCTGGGATGCAAAAGGCATTCTGCTAATAGATTATCTTCCTACTGGCCAAACAATTACGGGGCAATGCTATGCAAACCTCCTAGACCAACTACAGGAAAAGATACGCGAAACAAGGCCTGGTTTGGCAAGGAAAATGGTCATCCTTCATCAGGACAACGCTCTGCAACACACAAGTGATATTGTCATGGCAAAACTTCATGAACTGGAGTACGAATTGTTGCCACATCCACCTTATTCACCTGATTTGGCACCATCAGACTTTCATCTATTCCCCAAGCGGAAAATTTTCCTCGGTGGACGGAGATTTCCTACAAGGGAAGAACTGACAGCCGAATTGGAGAGGTATTTTGCAGGCCTGGAGGAATCTCATTTTTGAGATGGGATCAAGGCACTGGAACATCACTGGAGCAAATGCATTAGTCCACAGGGAGACTATGTTGAAAAATAAAAGCAGTTCCACAGAGGTAAGATACTTAATTCTAGTACATTCCAGGAACTTTTCAAAGCACCTACGTACGCACACAAAAAGATCAGGTTTAAATGTTGGTTTTTGGAATAAGAATGCTTTCATTCATTCATCCTGAAATACACCTGTCATAATTACACTGCCAATAGATGTGTCTACAAACATCACAAAAAGAACTCTGGTGTGACATTCTGCAAAGTGTACAGTCTTTTGTACCATATACAATATGTTACAAGCTTCAATGAAAATACTTTTACAGAACAGTTGAAAACATAACAGAACACATTAAGTGATTCGCATGTACCGAAGGTCAGTGGCCGGGACAACAGGACTCACAGAACAAAGACGATATCAGAGAAAACAGAACACTACAACACGTGGTGGCACACGGTCAGCTAGTAGGCGAAGGGTCAATGGCAGTGCATAGTGGCACTTTTGATGGGACAATGAGTCACTGCCTCGGTCTCGCTTGAGAATGTTTCAAAACAACTGACACTCTGTATTCTGGAACAACAGAACAAAACTGTGCATCAGCACAGTGTGCCAAAACAGGGACATAGTGCGCAATCCTAATAAAGATACGTGGTAACAACGCTTGTTTTGCAGCACTTAGAGACGGGGCACACAAAGTTGGATGATGGGTATAACCTTGATTGAAAGACCTTCTCCTCACTTTGATGCCAGCCAGGGATCCAATGGACATGGCGACAAAACAAAAATGGCCAGCTGGAAACCAGCAGGAACCGAACCCACAATGCTCTACCATTATGCTGGGTTGGCCAAGTCATTTCTGTTCTGTTGGCTGAGATCTAAGTTATAGGTCTAGCACAATGGCCAGCCACTGGCCTTCGGTACATGCGAATCACTTAATGTGTTCTGTTATGTTTTCAACTGTTCTGTAAGAGTATTTTCATTGAAGCGTAGTAACATATTGTATATTGTGGCCCATTCAAATTGAATATTTAGCTTGCATGACCACACTGTACATGAAACAGACTTTCAGCTTGTTAGGTCATGTTGTGTATATATATTACATGCTGAAGAGATGTTAGGAACAGAATGAAAATAGCTAACTGGACACCAGTGGGAATCAAACTCACAACCTTTGAATTTTTCCTCTGATGATCTAACATTGAGCTATGGTAGCTCTGTTGGCTGGGATCATATGGGCATCAGATAATTGGCCATTTTGCAACATTAGGAGGTATAAGACTCAAATCCCATTGCAGAAACCTAGGATTGTAGATGCATATAGTTAATTCAGAGAGGCTTGTAGACTGAATGTTGAAAGGTGTGACAGTCCATACCAAAGATGGATGAATGAATCAATGTAATATGTACACATGATGCTTACTATTGTAACTCATTTAAATTATTACAGAAACAGGTAATGATGATGATGATCTTTTTTAAATTCCCGAAATTCATCCATGTCATCAATTATTGATGAGAGTGATGAACTATTCAATCACTGGACTGACAACTATACCATTCAACAAGGCAGTCTTCATATAGGCATTTAAAGGTGTTTTAATAATTAGCAAGCATTTCAAAGAAAGAAAGAAAGAAAGAAAGAAAGAAAGAAAGAAAGAAAGAAAGAATTCCACCTGCAATTAGAAACTCTTCATCGACCTACATAATCACAAAGGAAATTCAGTTCCTGTTTCAAAAAATCAAGAATGTAGGAAAACATGTTACCATAACGTGGATACTTTCATACAGTGGAATCCAAGGTAATGAGTCTCCTGATTAGGCAGCGAAAGAAGCTATAGGACATCAAGTGAGTGACCCAAACATACCTATGCCTCATAGTGACATAATAACACATCATAGATAAGTAAAATTAAAAATCCATCTTTTCAAGACTAATTTTTAATTTTACTTATCTATTATTCTCGGTTCAATACACACTTGAAAATGAAATTCTTAAATTTAAGTAATAACACATGTTAAAAAGTTATGCCAACAATGGAAGTGGACTGGCTTGCCACTTCACAAAGCAAATTCCATGAAATAACATCTAGTTCCACAACATAGTACCCAGTTAAGAACCTGAGCAGGCACGATCAGGTTTTAATATCACAACTGAGGACAGCACACACAAAGCTAACCCACAGTTAGCTTCTAACAAAAGAACAGCATACCATCTGCAATGTATGTAACTCACCATTGACAATCAAACATATAATTACTAAATGTCAGCTGTACGAACAACGGGGGAAAGTACCATGGTATTCCTAATGATATCCAAAAGGCACTGAACTCTCCATCATTATGCCTCCAAATTATTAAATTTTTTAAAGATTCTTCTTTATATTACCAAATATAAAGATTATAATTTTGTAGGTTGTATGTTCAATGTAAGCCTTTTGTTTATGTAAAATTGCAAATTATTTTGATGTTTTTACATTTAATGTAAGTTGCGATATGACCATTGAGTTAAAGTGACTATAAACATTTTTAAAAAATTTAAATGCATTCCAGTAAAAGTATTACTTAATCATGTACCAAATCAAATTCAATCTGCTTTCTTGAATTAGTAATGGAGCACCATTCACAAGGGAAAAAAAAAAACCCAAACAATATTTCATTATTTGCCAACAAGTACATTGCTTTGTTTAGACTCACCAAATTTCCAAAAAATACTGTTTCCATGGTGGATTGCGGCTGTCGAAAGTTAAGTCTCTGTGAAGCTCCCAGCCAGGGCTTGGCACTTCGTGGTGTGCTGAAAGCAGAATATTTCAGTACTGGATATACTGTGGAACTACATTTTAGATATGAAGTCATAATCATATGAATAACAAAAAAAGACATAATCAGCTTCTGGCAAGACTTTCACGATATACAGTACAACAAGAAAACTTTAGCTACAAGTTGAGAACGAACTCCACGTGTATAGGAACAACATAGAAATATTAAATTTCATATCAAGAACTAGCTAAACATCCAACTATTTAATTAGTTTGAATGTTCTGTAGTGTGTTTTATACTGATAAGCAGTTCACTTTTCTAGACTATGAAAACATATGCAATACTTATAAAAACACACACGCACATGCACGCACACACACGTGCGCACGCGTACACACACACACACACACACACACACACACACACACAAAAGGCTTTTCACCTAGGGTGTTTCACCAAAATCATTTTTAATCCATTGAAGATATTGATATGCTGTTTTCATATTTTTAAATGGTATTCAAGGACACATGAAATGCTGTGATTCATTCTTCTGAAGGATTATTAATAACACAGATGTCAACACCAACTTTTTAATGTTAAACTACAGTACCATGTTTTGATACTAGCAGAAAAGTTTGCACTACTATTACTTAAGACATGTAATTAACTCATATATTTATAATTACTTTTTTTGAAACATCAATAATATTTTAAACTTGTGATTCCAGTGGCTGAGAGCAGGTGCTGGTCTAGTCATATCAGAGAGTATTTGCTGGCTCAAGGAGGTGTTGACATGCAAGCTATCTTCTTGTTGTAATCTCAGCCATACAACTGGTACTGTACAGTATGTACAAGCAGATCTTGTAAATACAATGTGATGCAATGCTTTTATGACAGGCTAACAAATGATGGAATAGGGGTGTTTAAGTTTTTAAAAGAAATAAAATAATAGTACTGGTTAAAATGGAATGTAGCTAAAGCTTTATTGTCTCTGTTTTGAGATTACAGTACATGTGAATTGAAAAATGAAAATAACATATCAAAACTGAACAGCTCCGTTTGGAAAAGCAAATGAATAATGCCAGAGTTAAGACTTCATTGGTAACGATCCAAGTAAACTGGACGCAGGAACATAATACACTATATCGGTTTGCTGTAACACTAATGGGAGTTTTGCATTTAGAGATGTTGTAGGCAACAAGATTTTTTTCTTTATGTGACAAAGTCACCACTCTAATTTTCTGCTTGCAGTCAATCAGTGGCTGACTAAGCAGAATTATCACTAAAACAATGGATAAAAATTAATTAGGAAATGTTTGAAACTCTTGAATTAGTGATCATCACACTGATGTTTCCATTTTATTACATGCTCAAAATGTTGACCATCAACAGCAATGCAAATCTGCAGTCTGTTTTCAAGGTTTGATGCCACAGACTGAAAGGTTTCTCCTGGTATTGCAGAACATGCTGCGATGATACCAACCAATACTATTGTTTTATTTCTTTAGTTTGCCCAACATAAAAACACTGCAAACTGAAGAGATACATCACACTGTGTGATATTTCTAAAAGTAACTGTCCAATGTATGTATTAATTACGTATCTGAATTTGTAACAGTTTGAACTTTTTTATTAGTGTCAGAAATTAACTATAGTTCCATTTTTTTTGCTAGGGGCTTTACGTTGCACTGACACAGATAGGTCTTATGGCGATGATGTGATAGGAAAGGCCTAGGAGTTGGAAGGAAGCGGCCATGGCCTTAATTAAGGGACAGCCCCAGCATTTTCCTGGTGTGAAAATGGGAAACCACAGAAAACCATCTTCAGGGCTGCCGATAGTGGGATTCGAACCTACTATCTCCCGGATGCAAGCTCACAGCCGCGTGCCTCTACGTGCACGGCCAACTCGCCCGGTATAGTTCCATTTAAAAATCTAAGTTGGTCTCAATATTTCCATAATTAATCCCATAAAGAAATGTAGCACAAGATTTCATGAGAACCTTAATTGCATTTTAAAATATGAAAACATTAATTTGGAGCAACATCTCAGGTGAATAATCCTATAAAACACAAAATCTCTGGAATAATACATCAACTGCAACCAATATATGACTTAAGTATTAATTTACTTATGCACTTGCACAATTACTTTATATTTATAGGGCTAAAATGCAAAACTTGTCATAGATTTTTATAAGAAACATCCAGAAATATACTGGGACAATTTGCAGCAATTACAGCTCCTTCAAACTACAGCATTCATGAACCAATAGGATAGGCTAGTGATCTGTATGATATAGTGTCTATTAGGATTTTCACCCCTAAAATCATTATTGGACTACTCTCCTGCTCAAAGCTAATAGCAGACTATTATGGATGACCATTTGGTGAACCATGGGTTATTTCAAATCCCAGGGTTCCTATTTCAATCCTAAAAGCAAATATTTACAGTCACATGCACTATTATAAATACCACAATAACACAAGTTTTCAAGCAGATTTATCACACAAAGGTACAGAGAGTCGATGACTAAGTCATCCCAAGCTTTTAAGTGATATAACAACAAACTATTATAAATCAACATCAAATGATGGTTAAAAATAACTATAAAAGCTACACATATAGAACTATAGAGGAGGAAAATAATTTTTTGTGTACGGTATGTTGTCATAAGTACGGTTCTAAAATATACAAGAATATGTAATGAGAAGATAGATGTTAGAAGGACAGAAAGAAAATAGTTAAGTCAAAGACAGTGTACATGAAATGTTTAAAAGACATTAAGGGGCTACATATTTTTTAAAAGAAGCAGAGAAGAAAAACGAAAATGTGGTTACAGTACAAATTTGGTAGCTAGTGTATTCCATCTTCAGATAATACAACTTCGGTGGACGAAATTTTCTCTGAAGGAAGGGAAAGCAAAAAGATACAGTTATAAATAAACATTATCCACAAAACAAAATCCATGGTGTATTTCTGTAGAGAGAGAGAGTGCACGCACGTGCACGGAAGACAGTAAGAGAATGGTAAGAAAGGAATCACAAAAAATAGCAAGCGGATAATATCGAGCAATATGCAAGGAAAAGCAGATTATTAAAAGAAAGCTTACCACATAAAATACGAGTGACATGTACAAGAAGAACTATCACAGCTGTTTTGAACAAAGTTGAGAAAAAAAGGTGAACACTAAAACAAATTAATTCACATATGTGGCTATATAGCCTCTTCTCATTGCTCTATGGATACAACAATGGCTAAAACATGTTCTATTTATGTGATTTAACTTTCCTTTATTAACATATTTAATTTTTCCCCATTCATTGTTCATTGATTTCAGGTAATCTTGAGGATGGAAAACCACTGCAGTGATTGGTAGTAATTTAGAGGGTAATTCTGAAACTCTGGCACAAGTAATTCTAAAACCACATGAAATTGCTGAATTGAAGTTCTGCCCTATTGTTTCATGTGAGGTAGAAATGAGTTTCCCTCAGTGTAAAAATATTCAGCAAGGCAATAGACAAGACTTTTGAAAATCTTGAGAAATATAGGATAATTCATTGTAACAAAAATTCTTGAACGGAGTAGCATAAGCAGACTGGAAACTGAAGGACAAATATAGCATTTTGTTTCAAAGCTGTATACCTAACATATTTGTTATCTGTTTGTGGCCATTTCTTGAACTTCAATGCCTTTTCGAACATGTATTTCTTGCATTTTGCTGCCTACTAAACTGCTTATTACTTAAATTTTTAATGCCTTTTTGCCTGCCTATTTAACACCATTTTAGAAACCATAACTCTGCACCCTAGTTATGACTATGGTGAATATAAAAATTATGTTTTGTTCTGTTTTATTAAAAGCAGAAGTTTGTGTTACTAGCACTCTCTCCAGTGCAGGGCCATTGCAGAAAAACTTGCCTGGCACACCGTATTTGCTATAACCTTTTATTTGCTATAACCTTTGTTTAGCAGGAATATTTTCTTAAATAAATATAAAAGACATATCAGATTAAACCTCGTGCATTAGTGCAGAGGAATAATTGGGTGAATTATATGAGAATTTGCATCTTGGGGTCTATGAAATCAGATAACTAAAGAATGTTGCAACGGAGATATACTACTGTTTTAATTTTGAAGAAGGTTTATGTCTAAGCAAAGACACTTCATCTCTCCATTCTGTACTTTATAAAATAGATCAAGCCTACTTCGTCTCCCATGTAGACAACCACCTTCACTGGAGATCAACAATCCAACAGCTGATAAGTTTATATCGAAGATTTCAAGGTCTGTTAAAGTCCAAGTTGGATCATAACACAGTAAGGATTTAGCTGCCAGGGGAGTCCAGTTACCTTAGAATAAATAGAAGTATTTCAATTGCCTTGATACTAAATAGTGCAATGGTATTTAAAACACCAGGAACCACTCAAAAAAACACCTATGAAATGATCCAACCAGAACAAAATTGTATATTAAGCTTTAAAACCATACAGTCATCATGAAGCAGCACAGATGCAACACGGGAAAGCAAATGTTACCTAATGATGCAACAAGATGGACTGAACATTTCCCACCAAATTAATATCTCACCCATGACTAACACAGAACATTAGCCCGCATAACAATATGCCTAACAAGAATAAGTAATTAATAGGCTATACGATGCATGAAAGAAATACAGTACTAAAGAAAGCTAAAAATAGGCAAAAAAAAAATCAGAAAGATGGTAGAAAGTTTTATTCAATCCTTTGATTTGTAAATGAATAATTATGTAAATATTTCACAAATAATTCATATATTTGTAGTATTCTTTACAGCAACTGTCATAATGAGGCCCTGCTGACGTGTGGATATCGTATCATTTCCTATCTCAATCAGAATCCATATTTTTGGTCAAAATTACATATTGTTACTATGCAAGATAATATTAAGTGTTTCTCTTTCACTGGAATGAGGTAGATATTTTACAATCAGAGGCACGATAGCCAAGTGGGATTATCACTGGCTTCTCACTGAGGCAGCTGCAGTTCAATTCCTTTTTGAAATGAAAAGTTATGTCCCTATGGTTCGGATTCCACATAAAATAGGAGGGCTTATGGCTATAATCATGATATCGACAATCACATAAAACTACATGCTTACTTTAGTTTATAATCACAACAGTCATGAATTTCTCTAGTAATTTACTACATAAGTAGAAATATTATTTTTACAATGTTTCTTTAAATACACATTTCTCATTACTGCTAGAAAATTCTTGTTCTGTACTGTCACTGAAAAAATTTACATATTTTTAATCTTATTTGACTTAGAGTATATATTATCAGCCAGATAAACGAAGACTATAAGGCATCACATTAAATTCACACATACATCCTGAAATTAATATAGTGTTAAGTTAATTATCAGTTTCTTCAATTCTGAGCAAATATTCAACCTCTGATAACAACGGATTGTAATTAATGAACAATAAATACTCTAATACGCAGTACAAAAGAACAATTATTGAAGTTGCAAAGAGTAGAAAATAAAATATATAATAAAAGTAAAGAACAGAAAACAACAGAGCACTGACAAAATATACAGCTCTTCTGCATCTCCAACCCTTAACTTATTCTAACCATGTATGAAGCAGATATAAAAATATGTAAATAATAGTTTCCTGGTCTGCAGGTTTGTGTTGCAAGACAAGCATAAAAGACACCATATATTTCTCAGGTAAAAAAGAAAAACTTACTACTATTTTTCATGATAATCTCTGGCAGTAAAGATTTTATATTAAAGATCACCAAACTAAAAAAGTCTCAACAAAAAAGCAAACTCTTTGTGTACTTTATGGAAGTATAAATTAGAAACATATGACAGACTCAATATTCACCTATCAGAAAAAATAAGAAATACAGTCTACTCAACATGAACAAGGTGCACACAACTTTCATGCAGATTAATTTCTTACAAAGAATGATACAATTAAGAAGTATAACATTAACAAAGGTGGAAATGAGAAACTTACATACATGAAAAGAGTAGAAAACGGTATGTATTGTATCCGATACAATATGTTTAACTGATAAACAATATGCACCGAATAATTCTATACCTAACACTTGACTTTCATTTTGTATTCAATTGGCGCAATAACACGTGCCAAAACCTCCATCACGAATTATACAAAAACTGCAAGTCCCACGGATATTTTCTCACAGAACACTTATCATTTCAATACAGTGCAGAGAGAGATCTCCAAACAACTCACTCACGATCATTCCATGAATATCTCATCCATTCTGCAATACTGTAATCAACAATAACAACAAAAAATGCATAGTAGGAAGTAAGCTTTGAATAAAGTAAAATGTGAATAATAATAATAATAATAATAATAATAATAATAATAATAATAATAATAATAATAATAATAATAATAATAATAATAATAATAATAATAATAATAATAATAATAATAATAATAATAATAATAATAATAATAATAATAATAATAATAATAATAATAATAATAATAATAATAATAATAATAATAATAATAATAATAATAATAATAATAATAATAATAATAATAATAATAATAATAATAATAATAATAATAATAATAATAATAATAATAATAATAATAATAATAATAATAATAATAATAATAATAATAATAATAATAATAATAATAATAATAATAATAATAATAATAATAATAATAATAATAATAATAATAATAGAGCCAGAAAACCTGTGTTAATCAATGGATAAATATAAAGCTCATGTCCAAGAAGGTTTTCACAACCTAATTTACAAGTCTGAATAGCTCCTGAATGGTAATTATTGAACACTAAAAAGAGCGATCATATTTAATGGACACACAACCTAAGGATCATGTTGCTGCCAAAGCCAGAATGGAACACAGTTTATTTTCCCCAGCTGAAGTTTAAGTTTCTCCTACAAAAATGAGATTTACCATACACTTGGTAATACAGTTTTTTTTTTGGACAGGAAGAGACTGTGGCCTTAATCAAGGTACAAACCCAGCACATGCCACAGAAAACCATCTTCATAGCTGCCGATGACGAGATTCAAACCCACCATCTCCAGAGTGGCCTGGGACGTCTTGCTCATCAGCCTCGTGTTCTTAGTGTGTGTGGAGTCCCTCAACCAGTCTTAAAATGTATATTAATATTTCATCACAATGATGTACCTCAGATTATTAAAATAATGGTCAGTGAGCTAGCTATGAATTATGTAAAATGTTGTAAAGCCATCAGAAATCATTGGTTTGACAGAACATGATTGTTAAGAGACTTGTCTTATTTCTTCCTCCAAGCAGTGCAGTAAATTATGAAGAAAACATCATGTAGATGTTTCATTTCCTTCAATATAATTTTCTTGTTTTTGAATGGAATTGATTGGACACCAAGGTTCAATTTGGAATGTACTTCCTGATCCCAGTAAAAATCTTACCCCAAGTTGACAGAACCCAGGACACTAGAGTTGACAAGTGAGTTGCTAAACCAAAGCAACAAAGCACTGCCTATGCCAAGTTTTCACTGAATACATGTTTATGACTGTTGATCTGTTTAATAAAAAATATCTGACACAGTTCTCTTCACAGATCTTACAGATTAAGTAAAAAAAAACCTGATCAATAGTTTCAGAGTATGTAAATAATTTGTATAACATGAGTTGCTTGAATATTTTTACTTGATTTGCGTAACTTTCACATGTGTATATTACTCCTGTTAAAGAGCAGTGTAATTCAAGTTCCTGTACTAAGGAAAAATTTATACTAAATGACTAAATTATGTTCAGAGCCCTGTGCGGATATACAAAATATTATCCACATCCACACTTCCTTCATCCGCGGCTATTGTAACTATTTGACTACATTACACCTAATGTATTGAAATGGATAGATCTGTTAACATAGTATGATAGGCCTGATACCTGGCAACAGACCTCTTCAGTGATACATTTATGAGGAATTTCCTCTTGCGACAACTACGGACGTATTGAGTGGTTATCTTTTGGAACTTTTGTTCCTTCCTTCCTTCCTTCCTTCCTTCCTTCCTTCCTTCCTTCCTTCCTTCCTTCCTTCCTTCCACTAATTGAGGACAGGAGCAACTTAGGCTAAGGTCAGATTTACGGCTTTATGGACTTGAGACTCTTAATATATCACCATTTTATCTCACACCAATGTCAAGGGTCCCATCACCATGAGCAAAAGTAACTGCATGAAATGTATGAAAGACTGACTTGTTGAGATTTCTAGAGTACATCTGAGTGAAAAATCAACAAATATAATTATTTAGAAATTATCAGCAAAATTACCCGCACCACCATACAGTTTGCATCCGCCAGGACACTAACTCTGTGGATATCTGCAGATATCCACATCTGTGTAGAGCTCTAATTATGGTTACAAAGTTTACTACCATATAAGAATATACTGTAATTAAAATCCAAACCCTCTTTATAAAAAAGAATCTACAATCTTGCTAGCAGCAAAGAAGTATAATCCGTTACAATGTATTGAAGCTTCCAAATTTTCTTTTCAACATAATTCAACATTGTTCCATAATTATGAAATTAACACAGCTAATACTTAAAAAACAAGCACAAGAAACTTTTTTAAATGAGCTAGGTCATCAGCCCCTAATAGTACCAGATGAAATAAAATGTAAAAATAACTAAAATTTAAAATTTATCCATGGACTAGAATTTAAATGATGATGAAGGAAATGATTGTGAATTTAAAATAATCAGTAGATCTAATTCGGAATGACTTATTTTCTTATAAAATAATTTTAAAAATATATGAAAATATATTAAAATGCAATAAGACATTGCCTTTGAAATGAAATAATATTTTTCATTCGAAATAAATGTTTCAAAAAACATTAAAAATACACAAAAATAGATCAAAAGAGTTAAGAGAATAAAAACATGGTTAAAAAATTCAAAACAAATAGAAACTTCACATTTTAACACAATAAAATAAGCCACTAATCTCTTATAAAATGGATGACGAGGTCTGCTGGCTGCTCGTCATCTCGCAGAATGAGAGAGGTGGTACTCGGAAGTTTTAGACTATGGCACAAATCAGCCAGGTCAAATGATCACGACAAGTACAGAGCGGGTCTTCTCCGTTCAGTACGTTGGAGCGCGTTGCTATACCATGGCTGATCCGAAGACGACATAATACCACTGCTTCCCTCTGTGAAACCCGAAGAAAAGTCTTCCATACCTTTGTAGTTCCTTTTATCGTTCTCAACTTATCTGGAAGTTGAGGGGCCTGCCACTCCACCTCCCAGTAGGATAATACCATGGCTGATCCAAAAGACGACAAAATATCACCGTTTCTCTCTGTGAAACCCAGAGAGAAGTCTTCCATACCTTTGTAGTTCCTTTTATCGTTCTCAGCTTATCTGGAAGTTGAGTGGCCTGCCACTCTATCTCCCAGTGGAACATACACAAATGTCTCAGCTGAAAACAAATATCACTGGGTGGAACCCTGTAAGGCAACGAAGGAAAAGTGACCACCTTCTTGGCGGCCCTTCAACTAAATCTTTTCCCGCTATACCCATGTGGCTCTGAAGCCACAAAATGGTGATTCTGCACTCCCAACACCTGGCCAGCTGATCCTGGATCCGCTACACCAGAGTGTGCCGTGGGAAACGTGCATCAATAGCTCATAGCAAACTCAAGGAACTGGTACACAGCAGAAAAAGCTGATGTTCATTGGACAGTGTATATCATAAAGCTTTGAGGATAGCACAGAGCTCTACTGTGCACACACTATAGGTTTCTGGAGAGGAAAAGGGAACACCGAACGCACAGCCTGCTTTTTCTTCTGGCCTCAAACCATCTGTGTAAATATCTACTGAACCTGGATACTGGCCATATTTACTTTTGGGCTGGTGTGCAGTTCCAGGATAATTTCTGGTCATTGTATTAATCACAGAGATACCTTACTTGGTCGTCTAACAAGACAAGGAACTGAAGGTACATCAAATAATCTGTAACTGCTCTCTATGCGTATAACAATTGGCTGCGTTGCTCATGGATAAGTAGCATACAACCGACTTTTTCCACTATGGAATACGCAGGGATAGCTTGGGTGAAGTGGCATCTGTCACAAGGTCGCAGCACAGGAAAATAGCATTTGTTGACATATCAGGTGTAGAGGCAGCACACCAGATTCGGGTCTTGTAAGGAATGCTCCCGTTGCCAACCTAACTCTGCTCTGGTGGATGCTATTCAGTTTCACAAGGGCACTTTGCTTTGCTGATCCATATGCTGCACTGTTGTAGCCTAAACTGGATAAAATATGTATCCTATAAAATCATAGGAGCACCATGCCATCAATCCCCACGCAATGCCACTAATAAATTTCCAAATATTTAGTTTTTTTAGCATAGACTTTCAACTGACGCACGTGTGGCTCCCACATAATTTAGTATCGAAAAGAATCCCAAGAAATTGGCAAATGTCAACTACTGAAAGAGCGACCCCCACAGCAATATAAAAGCTCAGGATGGGGATGAAGAGTGAACTTTTTTTGTTTTTGTTTTCGCTAGTTGCTTTACGTCACGTCGACAGAGATAGGTCTTATGGCGATGATGGGATAGGCCTAGGAATGGGAAGGAAGTGGCTGTGGCCTTAATTAAGGTACAGCCCTAGCATTTGCCTGGTATGAAAATGGGAAACCATGCAAAGCCATCTTCAGGGCTGCCGACAGTGGGGTTCGAACGCACTATCTCCCAGATGCGAGTTCACAGCTGTGCGCTCCTAACCGCACGGCCAACTTGCCTGGTGACAGCAGAAGTGAACAACAGAGGTCTTTGCACTTGAAAACCAAAAGCCATGTTCTAAGGTTCACTTTTCCACTCTCCTAATAGCTTGCTATAATTGTTGCTCTGCATCTGTCATATTTTCTGAGCTTTACTGCAGAGCAATATCGTCCACGTATATCAACGGTACAACTGCTGGACCAGCAGCATCGACTATACCGTTTATAGCAATCACGAACAGAGTGACATGGAGAACCAATTGCTGTGGGACTCCATTTTCTTAAATGTGCCCTCCCGACACGGACAGGGAATAGACGAAAGTGACAAAGAATTAGCAATAAAAACCAGCAAGTTATCTCAGAATTTCCATTCATGAGGGACTGAAAGGTTTCCACATTGCCATGTGGTGTCATAGGCCTTCCCTAATCAAAGAAAACAGCCACCAAATGCTGTTTTCAGAGAAATGCATCATGAATAGAACTCTCCAGCATACCAAGTGATCAGCAGTGGAGTAGACAGTATTCTAGAATCTGATGATATTTTTTCAAGAAAAAAAAACATGTCTCTTTTTCAAGTATGTTTTTCTTTTTCAGGTAGTTCATAAATTTATTACACAAATTTAGTTTGGTTAGACAGAAAAACCTAACAGTTACAAATAAAATGAGTCGAAACTGAAAAGAATGAAGCCTCCATCTAGCAGCGAGGATAGGAAATGTGCCGGCTGCCAAAACCTGTCGCACTCCTCTGAATGACAGATGAAATGAAATGTTAATGGAGAGTGTTGCTGGAATGAAAGATGACAGGGAAAACCGGAGTAACCGGAGAAAAACCTGTCCTGCCTCTGCTTTGTCCAGTACAAATCTCACATGGAATGACTGGGATTTGAAGTATGGTATCCGGCAGTGAGTGGCCAGTGCGCTGCCGCCTGAACCACAGAGTCTTCGGCTTCAGATAATAAATAAATACTTAAAAAGGGTGAAAGGCATTGAACTTCCCTCCTTAATAAGCAAAGGAGAAAATAGCAATGGATCATCGAAGAGCATAAAGGCAGAGGTGCTCTTCTGTAAGGATTTCAAGCCAAATCAGATCACGACACTGTCTAAGAAGAAGGGAAATTTCAGGCTTCTACAAAGCAGTACGGGTCATTAACAAAAATCAATTTATTAGGAAAGGAAAGTTCCTTCCTTCATGAGGTAACCAATGCTTTCTCTCATTTAAATTACTTGGGATGAAGCATGAACATTTATATTATGAGCAATAAATATGTTTACTTTGACATACTTTGACTGAAACTTCGGCAGTATAAAATGCTAGATATCAAACATTTTAGATTCCGGATTTCATGAGGAATTACACACTATAAACTTCATTTTATCTGTATTGACTGGTGAACTCTTACATTAATACCAAAAACAGTATTTATTTATTTATTTATTTATTTATTTATTTATTTATTTATTTATTTATTTATTTAAGAGGATAATAAATACTGTTTTTGGTATTAATGAAAGAGTTTCCTGAGGAACCTTAACCTTCTGAATCAACAGTATAGTGTAAAATGCAACAACTGACTATTGTTAACAATGGCGAAGTGTTCGTTTCACGTTATACTCCCTATTCAGTAGTACAAAGTTCAGGTTCACTTTCTCTTTAAATTTTTCATACAGCATTAACCAAAAGACTTACAGTATATCAAGTAATAGAAAAGATGTCAAGACAGCATTTCTAGTAGATATTAGCTCAGGAATTATGGATCATGATAGGTTTTTATACCAAAAAGGAAATTCAACAATGTTTAACAAAGAGAAAGTGGCAATACAAATGCATTAAGAAGCTGTAATTAAAAGAAATATCTATTACAGCACCTACAGTTGTAGAAAATGGAGCCTACTTAAATGAGTTCCTGTGTGATGAGATAATTGTGGTATATATGAAGAAAAACAACAGAATGTTTTGCAGTACCTGATACACTGTCATATTTATTCTACTGAATTCAATTCTCTGCTAGTGCATGTGAAATTTTTGCTATTTCCACTGGATCAAGTAGAGGTTCAGCAAAAAATATTTGCTATACTGGTACTGTAAACTTTATTGTTAGCAGTTTTGCAGATGTTTCAAACTATAATTTGTTTCTGCTTATTTTATCTGTTTTGGAAGCTTAATACTGTTTGTAATTTGTCACTCTATAAGATGATATGCCAATTTTTATACCATATATCTACAGAGAATTAAACTAATATGTATATTTTACAAGAAATGATGTTTTTATTTTCCTACAGTGGTGAAAGTGGTTTGAAATATGCAATACATTTCATTTATCTAAAAACACACTCAAAAATATACCTGTTTGGCTCCTTGGTCGAATGGTCAGCATACTGGCATTCAGTTCAGAGGGTTGTGGGTTCAATTCCCAGCCGGGCCATGGATTTTAAATGTGTTTGGTTAATTCCTCCAGTTCAGGGGCTGGGTGTTCTTCATACACATCCTCATTTGTATACAACAGATCACACTACTAATGACCACAAAAACATGCAACAGTTAATACATTCCTAACATACAGTTGGCATCAGAAAAGCCATACAGCAGTAAAACTGAACTTAATCCACATTAATGCCAACCTCATGTACAGTAGTTTGTAAAAGAAGGAGGAGAAGAAGAAAAATTTGTGTCTGTTTTAGTTATTTATATCTAGGCTGTCAAAATAATCTTGAGGTCAAATTAGCATCATTTGAGTCACAATAGGCCACAAAGTCAGTTGAAGGTTAATCATCAGAAATGCCAAATATTCTCCTCCTTCTCCTATTGCTTTTCCCATCTTGGTACAGCTGCAGGTGCAAACTGTGTCACACATGTGGATCTGGCCCAGCTTTATGGCCGGATGCCCTTCCTGATGCCAACCCTATGTGGAGCGAAATATTCACTACCGTGTGTTTCTGTGACAGTCGGTAGCATGGTGTAAATTATTGTGTGAATATACAACGACATGTTGGGAGAAACCCAAACAACCAGTCCCCGAACCATAGGAATTAACCAAACACAGATAAAATGTCCGGCCCGGCTGGGAATAGAACCTGGGGCCCCTTGAACTGAAGGCCAGTATGCTGACCATTCAGCCACAGAGCCAAAGAAAAGTAAACTAAAGTACGGTATTTAAAAAAATAGTTCAATATAGATAACAACCTTCTGACTCCTGTTTCACAAGTTACTGATCTTAGTGCTTTATTCAGTTATAATTACAGCTATCGATCAAATAAAGTTTTCAATTGGTTAACCACAATAATTTAATCTAAATTGAATAGTTAGGTGAATTTTAATTTGTTTTTCAAAATGTTTACACACTAGAGCACAAACAACAAAATATAACTTTAACTGAATACACATAATGCAGAAAAGATACTTAATGTATAGTTCCCTTTGAGTTTGTGTACTGCCCACAGTTCTGTAAGAAATCCTTTCCCATACAGATTCCCTATATTGTTTCTGGATGCATCTGAGATACAGCATTTAATCTAGGTTTCAGGATGGTAGTTCACTGATAAATTTGTGAATAACTCCATTGATTTACTATCCCTATCAAATATGCCATGAGTGTCTGGCTCCTTGGCTAAATGGTTAGCGGGTTGGCCTTTAGCCACAGGGGTCCCGGGTTCAATTCCCAGCAGGGTCACGAATTTTGACCGTCATTGGTTAATTTCGCTGGCACGGGGGCTGCGTGTATGTGTCGTCTTCATCATCATTTCATCCTCATCACGACACGCAGGTCGCCTACGGGCGTCAACTCAAAAGACCTGCACCTGGCAAGCTGAACTTGTCTTCTTCGGACACTCCCGGCACTAAAAGCCATACGCCATTTCATTTCATTTCATTTCATTTCATTTCATTTCATTTCATTTCATTTCATTTCATTTCATTTCATACCATGAGTACAAGAAATTTTGTAAATCTGGCTACAAACTTTTATGGAAGGTAACATATTTCTAAGCATGGCTTAAAACACTGAATCAATTTTTCCATCATCATTTCAAATTTAATTTTAGTTAGCTGTACAATATCAGAAGAATTGGTTGATTATGCATCTGTAACTCAAGTTTATCTTTCATGAGACTTTCAAACACAAAATGTGTGCTCTATTCCACCAAGTTACTATCACCTGGTTTGTTTAGTTTCTTGTCAGTTTGGTTTACTGGATAAGGGCTGTGTTTAACATGACCCCATATTTTTCTACATTTTGCAAGTAACATATCCACAGAAGCATCCTTAATAGCTCTATTTACACTTAGTTGTAGCGAAGTGTAAGCTCTTCTCCTTTCACCCATAAGCCCACAGAAGGGAGTGCTGGACCTTCCATCAGCAGTAGCACAATTGTCTGAGCCAGCAGCAGGTGAGACTTGTCATTAGTAAATGTTATATTTGTGTAAAGTTATTGGAATTTATATTGCTCTCCACTCTCACTGTTAACACCTTAAGTGCCACATATGCAGTAAAAAAAATTTCCATCCAGGCCATTCACTTTTTTTAACTATAGAGTATAAAATAGTGCATCTTATTACAGAAATGTACCTTTTAGTCATCTAGGGCCAAAATTGTAGCCATAACATTGTGTTGAAATTGTGGTGACACATTGGTCTCACGCGGCCTATACAGCTGGAAGGTAGTGTCAGTGGCCGCGTGAGACCAATGTGTCACCACATATCCTAGCACAGTTCTCACCTTCCTGTCACACTGGTATACGTCTGTCTCATTAGCTCATGAACTACTAAAGAATAAAACACATATCTTTGGAACATTGAAATCTAATTGGAAGGATAATCCAACCGATGTTACTAGAAGGAAGTTAGCAAGAGGAGAGACAAGATCCCATGAAAGTAAAACTGGTGTGGTTGTTCAGAAATGGCATGATAAAAGAGACTTGTAAATTTTGACAACTAAACACGCTGGTGTGATGGTCACTATTGAGAGGAGGGACGGTGAAGTGAAAAAACCATGGAGTGTTATAGAGTATAACAAAAATGCAAACCGTAGATTGATTTATCAGATCATAAAAAGATCTATAGTACATCCCTGAGACGGGGAGTAAAATGGTACAGAAAAATAGCTATAGAGATATTGATCGCCACAAGTATAATAAATGCCATTTATTTTTCCAATCAACTTGGGAATGATAGTATATCTCTTACCCAGTTCAAGGAGGACATTGTTGAACAGTTAACAGGTACCAGTACCGGTATCAAAGATCTTCATATTCCCCCACAAGTACCAAAAACCAGGTATTACCCCACCGACTGGAGGATGTAGGCCAGCAGGGAAGACGGAGATGCAGTAAGTGTTATGAAGAGATCTATCGGGAATCGGGAAGGCAATATGCCATGAGGAAGACTCTACAGTCTAAGTTCAAAGGATCAGCCTGTGGAAATTTCTTCTGTTTGGACTGTTTCTTCAAAGTGCACAGATTTGTAGTGTGACTGTAATTGTGAAACACAGTTTGAATTATATTCCTTCAGAAAGTCTCATTTGTTATACTTTAAATTCATATGCAAAAAGTGTACCAATTTGTGGTGTGATTGCGAATGAGACAAAGTTACAAATATTTTTCTAGAAAGTTAATGTAATTTTTATATCCTATGTTTTAAATTCGTCTGTAAACCCTGATATGAGACAATGAACAATGACAACACTATACAGTACAATCTTTTGTTATTTGGACACATGACATGATGAAAACAATAAATAAAGCCATCATGATTTATTTATTGTGGATGATACATTACAGTGACGTACAGGCTACGTGGTGCCACATCAGACTCGCAAATGGACAGGCCAAGAATAGATTCATGACGTACTGGCCACCTACTTTCATTTAACAGACGTTTACATGTCAAGTGTGATGAGAGTATGGCACTACGGGGCCTGAGACTTGGAGAGTGCGCGTGAGTCCACAGCGGACTCACGCGGCCCGAATGGCATTAAGCTCTGTGAGTCAACGTTGGTCTCACGTGGCACTCAAGGTGTTAAGAGATTTAGGCAGTTTATATTATTGGTGTATTCATTAGTAAATAGTGCAAGTTGTGTTAAGTCTTAAAAACAGTAGTTTACATCACTATTGTGCTTCAAGACAGCATTTTTCAGTGCAGAAGGTACTGCTGCAACATGTCCACACCTCGTACATGGCTGTAGATCTGTATAAGGTCGGTCGTCTTCAGGTGGGCATATCAGTGGACCCCCTAAAGAGAGCATTTCCCTGAAAATGGAGCAGGCTGTCTTAAGAAAAGACTGAAAACTGACTCATAATTGTTTCCTGTGTGATATTAATTTTTGTGATAACTTATTAATAAGAGCAGACTCATTTACGGTGACTGGTGAAAGAGTAGAGATATCAAGACAGCAATGGAAATTAAATCTGCCCAAATATCTCTCTACCTAAGATAGTTAAGAAACGTAACTTTCCTGTGAAGAGGCAATCCATGTGAACAGATGTCTCTATAAAAAAGCCCTAATGAAAACATAAATGCTCGTGATCAGCCCGTAAGCTTAGCAGTTGAGGATAGACCTGATACTGCAAATCCCACCACACCAAATTAAAGAATCAGAAATGTAATTTCATTAGAACACAGAATACACTAAATGTTGCTAAAGCTAAAATACATTTGCTTGAAAAAAGTTTCAGATATAAAATCAAAAAGCAGTTTCACACAATCACAACAATTTGCTTCTTTCAGCAAAAAAGGAGAAACTTATATTCAATGCAATGTTGAAGAAATGACCAGTGGAAAGTAAAAAAGGAATGTGATACTGTGATGAATTTCTCTTCGATTCACCTCTTTTAAAAATAAAATCTCCCAAGGCACTGTTTAAATTATGACTTGCTGCCTTTGCCTTCTGAAGCACATTTGAGTACCATCAAATACCACTGGACTGACCCGTGACCAAACCTGCCAAACTGAGCTCCGAAGTGCCCCACAGGCATGATTTGATTAGAGACTCATGTGTGAACATTGAAGTGGACAAAGTTAATACAGATATGGTTAAAATTTGTAAACATTTTCGTAATACACAGGTTATTGAATGCAGCAGTTTTGAGAGACACTGTTACATAAAGCATGGCCTTCATCTAAACAATTTAAGTAAACGAAAGATAGCAAATATTGTTCTAGATTTGATTAATCTTAAGATATGTGCTGTAAAAAAAGGCAAATCCCTTGAGTTATAATACTGACCAGGAAAACTAGTAGAAAGAGCCAGCTGCACTTCAAGCTGGCTCAGTCAACTAGAAAATGAAACTCAGGAAAGTAAGGAATTTCAAGTTACCCAAGTGCAACAGTCAAGTTTTAGGGAGGAAGGGGGTCTGAGATTGCTCTTGGTAAACTGTCAGAGTGTAGTAAATAAACAAATTAAAATTCAGTACATTGATAGAATCTTATGAGACTGATGTGGTGATAGGAATAGAATCGTGGTTGAGAGAAGGGGTGGGTAATAGAGAAGTATTTCCAGAAGGGTATACAGTTTATCGTAGAGACCGAGGAGATAAAATGGGATCAGGGGTGTTTATTCTGGTGAAGGAAAGTTATTGTTGACATAAAAACAATAATAATGATATGGTAATAATTGGGGGAGATCTAAACTTGCCTGAAGTTGAATGGAATGGAGCTGCAAGTGAAGCCCATGAACAGAAACTGGCAAATAAGTTAATTTGGAATGGAGGATATACACAAGTAGTACAAGAACCGACTTGTCTCAATAACTTACTAGATGTATTCTTGATTAAACCATAGGAAATTGTTGATAAAACTGAGGTACCGTAACTGAAGGAATAGGTGACCATAAGGCTGTAATAATGGATGTAGGACTGGTTCCAAAAAGGCTTAATAAGAGGGTCACAAAAGACAAGAAACTGTACAGAAAAACTAAAGTTGATGAATTTGGGACTTACCTTAAATCACAATTCAGTTGTTTGGATAGGTGAAGGGAGTAACGTGGATACACTTTGGGCTAAATTTAAAGGAATCATTTGGGAAGGAGAGAAGAGATTTGTACCTGTTAAGAAGGGTAAAATGACTTCAGACCCTGTTTATTATACAAGGGAAATAAGAAAATTAAAAAGAAAATGTAGAATAGTAAATAGGAAAATCAAAGAGGGTAGGGAGAGTAGAGAAACTAGAAAACAGCTAATGAGGGAACTGAATAGAGTGAAGAAGGAACCAAAAGAGAATTATATGAATGGCATACTTCAAGAGGGTAATAACCACAAAGGGAAATGGAAAAAGCTGTATTCATATATCAGGAATCAAAAAGGAAGAGGCATCCAAATTTCTACAATGGTGGGAGAAGGGGGTGAACACTATTTAACAGATACTGAGAAAGCAAACCTATTCAGTAGGGAATTCAGAGATTCAGTAGAAGATTGTCAGGAGTTGGAAACCGTAATGGAAGATAGAGAGGGAGAGACACAGAGGGAAACAAGAAGCTTCTCATTCACAAATGAAGATATTTACAGAGAAATCCAGCTGCTTCAGCAAGGAAAAGCAGGCAGGAAGTGGTCAAATTAATGGGGAGGTGTTAAAGACAATGGGGTGGTACATAGTGCCTTATTTAAAATTTCTCTTTGACTATGTCATAAATAATAGTGTAATACCAAAGGAATGGAAGAAATCTATAATAATACCAATTTATAAAGGAAAGGGTGATAAAAGGAAACCAGAGAACTACAGACCAATCAGCCTGACCAGTGTAGTTTGTAAAATACTGGAGAGTTTAATATGAAAGTACATCAGAGAGATATGTGATGATAAAAATTGGTTCATGAGGAGCCAGTATGGATTTAGAAAGAAATTTTCTTGTGAGGCACAACTGGTGGGATTTCAGCAGGACATATCAGATCAGTTGGATTCAGGAGGCCAGTTAGATTGCATAGCCATAGATATTTCCAAAGCCTTTGATAGAGTGGAACATGGAATATTATTAAAGAAATTGGAGGGAATAGGATTGGACGTAAGGGTTACACGTTGGATAAAAACATTTCTAAATTCAAGGGTTCAGAAAGTCAAAAGTAGGAAATAATGTATTGCAGGAAGAGAAAGTTTGCAAGGGAAGTGCACAGGGTAGTAAAATCGGTCCGTTACTTTTCTTAATATATGCAAATGATTTAGGGAATAATACAACATCAAAAATCAGATTGTATGCAGATGACATAATTGTTTATAGGGAAATAAATAACTTTGAGGATTGTTCAGAATTACAAAGGGACCCTGAGAGTATCCAACAATGGGTTGAAGAAAATAATATGAAGGTTAATGGAGGCAAATCAACTGTTACAACATTTACAAACAGGAGTTTTAAAACTGAATTTGAATATACTTTGGATGAGGTAGTTATTCTAAAAGATGGCAAGTGCAAATACTTAGGAATGAGATTTGAAAGTAATGTGCACTGGAAGGGTCATGTGGATGACATTGTTGGGAAAGCATACATATCGTTACATGTCTTAATCAGGCTGCTTAAAGGATGCAACAAAGAATTAAAAGAGAAAAGGTACTTAAGTATGGTTCGTCCATTATTGGAATATGCAAACAGTGATTGGAATCCTCACCAAGATTACCTAATAAAAGAAATAGATAGTGTGCAGAGGAAAGCAACAAGATTTGTAACAGGGGATTTCAGGAGAAAGAGTAGTGTATCAGAAATGTTAAAGGAACTTGGGTGGGAAACTTTAAGTAAGAGATGGGAGAAAACTAGACTTATAGGATTATATAGAGCCTATACAAGAGAAGAAGCATGGGGAGACATCCGTGAGAGGCTTCAATAGGAAAATAATTATATCAGCAGGACTGATCAAAAGTATAAAATTAGAAGGAATTTTAGCATAAGCGATTGGGGTAAATTTTCATTCATTGGGAAGGGTGTCAAGGAGTGGAACAGTTTACCAGGGGTAGTGTTTGATCCTTTCCCAAAATCTGTACAGATATTCAAGAAGAGAATACACAGCAACAGAGAAAATAAATGAAACATTAGAGGGCATTGGACCAGTGCAGGTTATTGTAAATAAAAAATGTGTGTGAATAAATTAATTCCATCCCCTGGTCTAAGGAGTTTGGACAGCCAAAGTAGGGGTGAAGTGCAGTGGGGACTTCAAGGGCCCTGGGACCGCTACAGTAGCTGTGAAGGTCCTTCAGGAACTCTGAAAAGTGGTGGCAAAAGGGGCTTTGGTTAAGACGCAGCAGGTTGTTATGCTACTTAGGTTCCAAAATGGGTAAAAAATAAATAAGTAAATAAATGCAATGTAAATTTTAATCTTATACCAGTTGTATAGTATTATTTGAAGTAATTCCACATACTGTACATGAGTTGACTATATGTAAATACAGGAGATATTATAAGTAGAATTTTGCAAACAATATAAATTTATAAAGGATGAGCTGTGTGTTTAATAGAAAAAATATGTTAGCGTAAATTGTATAATACTGTTTTCTAGGGAAATTTTCTTGTCTTGTTAATCTAAAATTTAGTGCTTGACAATAATGTATTTTAGTGTACCATTTGCCACCGAGGTAGACACCTCATTTGCAAATAAAGAGATTTTGATTTGATTTTGAAGTCCAGCGCTCAACTGCCTGAGCTACTCAGCCTTAACTCTTTGTCTATCGGTTTGTGTGTTCAGAGTGCTGATGAGAAACATGAGACTGTAGATGAAAAAATGTTAAATCATTAACTAATGAAGATAAATTAAAATATTTCAAGTAAGACAATAAAATCGTCTCCAGCAGAAACGTATTAATGAGGTTTCACTGTATTTTAAAGGTGGCAACTCTCAACTAACATCCATAAACCCCTCTCTTCTCCTCAGCTTTCTGCAGGAATCTGGACCATTCATCGTTCTTCTCCTTTTACATCTGTAACAGGAGTACTATTCTCAGTCACCCCAATACACTGTATTCACAGCACAAAACTGCATGATATTCTAACATAGTTCAAGAATAATTGTAGCGTGAAGTCACGTGCTGAAATTGTCCTTTTCTATTTGTTGATTGCATAAGGCAAATTTTGGAATGACAAGTACCATGGATAAGGCGAGTTATGGAACAATAGCCTAACTTTGGTGACGGAATTACATAGGAAAATGCAAGTTTTGATGCCTACTTACATGAGAGAATTATCACAAACCTAACCAAGAAAGCAATACTACATCTTCTTTTTTTTTTTAATTTTTATTTTATTTTATGGATATGATGAATTTGCGAACAGACTACCTCAAGTGTTCAAACCAACAGTTTTTCATAAAAACAATCTGAGGCCATGATCTGAGACGATGTTGAATGGCCTACTGTTTTACACAATCCACTTCACATGTTTATTCTCTTCTGTTTTTACAGACGATACAGTCCTGAGTCCTTACTACTTAGTGGAGATAAATACCAACAAAGAAAAATTCAGAAGATAAAACTATCCACTCCTGTGTTATTCAAGGGACAGGGGGATGGGGAGAGGTCATTTTAAGTTTGTCCTGTTTTGTATGCATTCTTGAAATGCATGTTTTTGGAAGTTGGTTGGTGTCCCATTTTGTCTCTGTTGTGGTACTAAAGGGTTTGAAGGTGCAGTCTAGGTAAATATAATTTGTGCTAATAAATCCGTGCTTTGAAGAGATCATACTTTAATGACAAACAAATCTTTACCCAATGATGAATGAGAAATAACCAGGATTCATAGACCAATGACATTTCCTCCACCCTACAGTTAAAGCTAATCAGTTCAAGCAAAGAATTACAAAGCATTTGATTGGATAGTCAAATTTTATATTGATATACTAATCAGTTTGATTAATCAATTCATTCCTCAGCACCAGTTATAATCTCTCATTTAATGAATATATAGACATACTAGCAAGATACCTGTGCTTCGCTACGGTATTATACTGAAATTTATAATTGAATGTTTATTGTTTTATACATAATCCGCCGAAATTCGCGATCTGACTCGTTTTCTGCAAGAATCCGCCAAAATTCTCGATCTGACTCGTTTTCTAATAGATTACAGCAAGTTTCCTCAGATTTTTCAATCTTTCTTTCCAGCAATTGATTTTGTATTTCCCGGGCTAGGTACAGGTATTCCACCCGGTCAGTTGGGTCCCTAAAAGATTTAGGAATTCAACTCCTTTTCACTCCCGCCTCCCAAGATGATTCCCCCCCCCCCCCCCCCCAAACGCGGTTTTCTTTGTTTTTAAAGAAGATCCAAATACCAATTTTCACGTCTGTAACCACTTTAGTTTTTATTAGATGTAAGTATTCTCATACAATTAAGTCAATTAATTTTTCAATTCTTTCACCCCCCCCCCCCCCCTTCATTGGATTTTCCAAGAATACGTGTTTTACTTTTAAAGCAGATTCCAAATATCAAATTTCATGTCTGTAACATCTTCATTTTTGAAATATCAGTAGCCTAATTAAAATAATTCAACACCATTTTCAGCCACTTTTATGCCCCCCCCCCCCCTTTCCACCCAAGTGGTATTTCCAAAAACTAAAAATACACATTTCTTTATTTTTAATAGAGATAAAAAATACAATTTTTCACTTCTGTAACATGTTAAGTTTTTTTGAGATATACTGTAGAAATTCTCATTTTAAAATTTCACCCCCTTCTTAGTTCCCCTTAAGTGGAGTTTCCAAAAACAAATCACCTATGTTTCTTTACATTTACAGGAGATTCCAAATACCACTTTTTACGTCTGTAACATTTTACATTTCTCAGATATTCTGTAGATATAGTCTTTCAAAAAATTCACCCCAATTTGTCACTCCTGTTTAACCACCATTACGGATTTTCGAAAAACAAAAAGTACGTGTTTCTTTATTTTTAAAGAAGATCCCAAATACCAATTTTCAGGCCTGTAATATCTTCAGTTTCTGAGATATAAATAGCCTCATTAAAGGTATTCAAACCCTTTTTCACCGCTCCTATTGGGGATTTTCCAAAAACAAAAAATACATGTTTCTTTATTTTTAAAAGAGATTCTAAATACCAATTTTTACATCTGTAAACTTTTAAAGTTTTAAGATGTAGATCCACTCATTTTCAAAATTCACCCCCCTTTTCACCCTCCCATTAATTGGATTTTCCAAAAACAAAAAATTACATTCTTTATTTTTAAAAGAGATAAAAAGTACCAATTTTCAGGTCTGTAATATCTTCAGTTTCTGAAATATAAGTACCGGTATCCTGATTAAAGGCATTCAACCCCTTTTTCACCCCTCCTATTGGGATTTTTCTAAAACAAAAAAATACGTGTTTCCGTGTTTTTAAAGAAGATTCTAAATACCAATTTTTACTTCTGTAAACATTTAACGTTTTGAGATATAGATACACTAATTTTAAAATTTCACCCCCTTAGCGACGGAATATCCAAAAATCCTACTTAGCTAGCACCTACATCTTAATATGAATGTATCCCCAAAATTTCATTTCTTTATGTCCAATAGTTTTGGCTCGGCGATAATGAGTCGGTCGGTCGGTCGGAGAGTCAGGACAAGTTATTTTATATATATAGATTTGTCAGAAATCATTACAAAAACTGGTTTGCACTACTAGATACCATAAAGTGGGGTAACTTCGGCTACTGACGAATAGCAACACTTATTTTCTGCTGCTTCCTAAACTGAAAAAGATGAACCACTTGCAACAACTAAAATGCACATATCAACACTCGGTAGTCCAAGAAACATTGGCGGGCTCATTGTTGAGTTAATCGATTTTTTCGCAGCCCCAACTATTTTCTTGTCTGGTAACAGGAGAGAACCGAACTGTTCTCTAGCCCCAGCATTCGATTCTCCATTCCAGTGGTTTATGGGATCAAAATGTAAGTATGTCTGGTAACTGATCAACGCAATTTGATGTATTTTATTCAAATAGGTTTTTCAGGGAATAGTTTTGTGATAAATGTTGTCCCCGTCGGGGTAACCTCGGCCATGCCAAGAACATACAGGAAAACAGTACGCGGCCGCGGGTATTGTAATTACAATCCTGTTTACTTCAAGAACGCTTTAGAAGAGATCAATAAAGGCACATTAACAATAAATGGGGATGTTTATCCCGACAGGGAGGGGAAAGACGGTTCCCATTTCCAATGATAAATAGACGGATATCAGTTAACATGGACGATACACATTTAAGAACTTGACTGACGGCCCAGATATTTTCTAATTTAGGAGTCAGGGTATTATGAGGACAGTCTGTAAGATTGCTTCTTTTCTGACCTCCTTTTCTCTCCATACAATTGGGCTTTATGATTTTTGTACTTTTTATTTATTATCTTTTGTGCCATTACAAATATTTATGCAATGCAACATGTAATTTGTAATATCATAAAATGCTTGTACGCTTAGGCTAAACAAAATAGTTTCTTCTTTGGGGAAAATGTGAATTTGATCACTATACATCTGTTTCACCACGAATCATTTTAATTTGTCTGCGATTGTTGATAATGGGCGTTCTGCAGGTTTAAAAAAAAAACATTCACTGTGGCCGAAGTAACACTACATCGAAGAAAACTTTGTTTCTTGAGTTATTCTTATGGTGGCTGAAGTTATCCTAAAACATGGGGTAACTTCGGCCACTCTTTCGATATTCATAATTCATTACTGAATAACAATTAGAATTATGTTCATATTAAAAAATGAAGAACAAACATGGCAGAACTTATATTTTTCAGAAAATTAGAGGGAATATTTCACATTTTAATTTTAAAAATATACGAGAAAGTGGCCGAAGTTATCCCGTTTTACGGTACTCTGAAAAATATTTCAACTGAGCTACTTATCATCTGCTTCATGTGCCCTTGGTATGTCCTATATTACAGTATTGTCTGCGTTTCAGCAACCCTTCTTATCAGAATTCAATCCATAAATTAAATTCAGTACAACCTAAAATTTATGTGTTTATATTCATTTACAGCAGGGATCCCCAATGATAATTTTGACTATATAGAATCAAGGCAATCATTTGTACACAATCTATCACAATGCTGTGAATTTCTAGATATGTTTTTTAAACTACTCTACTACATGGTGTATTGCTTGCAACTAGAAGAAATAAACTTGCGTGTTCAAGACAGGTATTCTGTATTTATCCTGCTTTTCACAGGAAAGTCCACCTTTTTTTCCCTCAATGTCCTGCTTTCCAGATCAACTTCATTTTTAATACAGTTTTAAATAGTTTAGTTCCCAGTGTCATCTACAGGTGCAGCAATCTGAAATGCATATACAGTACAATGTTGACTGTAATTCAATTCTAAGTTGGTAAGCATGTCTGAGTTTATACAGGGAGTATAATTTAAGACTTCAGCAGGGCTGAGTGGCTCATACGGTTGAGGCGCTGGCCTTTTGACCCCAACTTGGCAGGTTCGATCCTGGCTCAGTCCGGTGGTATTTGAAGGTGCTCAAATACGTCAGCCTCGTGTCGGTAGATTTACTGGCACGTAAAAGAACTCCTGTAGGACTAAATTCCGGCACCTTAGCGTCCCTAAAAACCGTAAAAGTAGTTAGTGGGACATAAAGCAAATAACATTAAAATTAATTAAGACTTCACACTTCTGCTCACAGGCCGCAGGAATCCCCAAGCGAGCATCATATGGCTTGTATCAAGCTCGGCATGATAAGAAGTCTTGACGGCTGTCATAGCAGTTCGCTAGTAACTATTAGAATTTTAAGGTGTTTTGTGAGATTATCACGATGGCTAAAAATGCTATAGCACAGAGATTTTTTGGCTGAGTTATTTGCACAAGATGAAGAAACCAGTTAATAGTGCCTTCGAAAATTCTGTAGACAATTTCCCGGTTGTACAGTACCATCAAAATGTTACGTACAACAACTCTTTCACAAGTGGTGTAGTACTGGTTCTGTGACTAATAAGAAAAAACACCGCAGAAGAACAGTTCTCACACAGGAGAGGTTAGAGTTCAATATGGACAAAAATGAAGCTTATTAATTTAAAAGGTTAGAAGATATACAAGAAAGACTGCAAGTCAGTCCACATAAGTCACTTAGGAGAGTAGATCAGGAAACTGGTATTTTTTTATAATTGGCTTAATGTTGCACCGACACAGATAGGCCTTATGGCAACGATGGGACAGGAAAGACCTGGGAGTGGGAAGGAAGTGGCCATGGCCTTAATTAAGGTACAGCCCCAGCATTTTCCTAGTGTGAAAATGGGAAACCACGGAAAACCATCTTCAGGCCTGCCGACAGTGGGGCTCGAACCCACTATCTCTTGGATGCATGCTCACAGCTATGCGTCCCTAACCGCATGGCCAACTCGCCTGGTAAAAACTGGTATTTCACATACATCAGCACGTAATGCAAAAAAAAAAAATTATTACATTTGTGATCTTACCCAACTCATTCAGTCCATAACATACAGCCTACAGATTTCATTGCAAGAATAAGATTTTTCAGTTGGCTAATGAATAGTGTCTGTCCCTGTGGTCTAGATGTAGTGTGCCTGCCTCTTACCCAGAGGTCCCGGTCTGATTCCCGGCCAGATCAGGGATTTTTGCCTGGTCCTGAAGGTTGGTTTGAGGTCTATTCCACCCATGTGATTACAATTGAGAAACTATCTGACTGTGAGATGGTGACCCCAGTCTAGAAAACCAAGAATAAAGATCGAGAGAATTCGTCGCACTAACCATGCATCACCTCGTAATGTGCAGGCCTTTGGGCTGAGCAGCGGCCACTTGATAGGCCAAGGCCCATCAGGGCTATAGTGTCATGGGGTTTCTGTTTATTGAATAGTGTCCACGATGGTATCATGGATACGAAATTTCTCTTTATGAGTGACGAAGCATGGTTTTATTTGAGTGAATATGTCAGTTCACAGAACAGGAGGATCTGGGATACAGAGAACCTGCACATTTAACAGCCAAGACCTCTGCACAATGTGCAGGTGGGTGTATGGTGCGTGCTATTAGTACCCGACGAATTATTGGGCACAATTACTTACGACTGCTATATTCACTGTATTCTCGAACCATTTTTTGCTCAACTGACTGACGAAAAAAAAAAAAGAGGTACGGCTATTTCCAACAGGATGTGCAACAGCCCATTCAGCGCGTAGCTCTATGCAACGGTAGCAGGAAGTGTCCGATGATGATCAGATCAGCAGTAAAAGCCTATGGTCCCCTCGTTTGTCTAATTTAAGCACATGCGAGTTTTACCTATGGGGAAGTCTGAAAGGAAAAGTTTACAGAAAAAATTCTGAAACTGCAGAAGAATTAAAAATCAAAATTAGGAACACTGAGCGTAACATCAATGTTTACAAACTGCGAAGTGTGTTTCGAAACCTCGTAAGATGTGAAGCTTGCATCGCAGCTCATGGAGATAACTTTCAACATCTGTAAATACTGGTGAGTTCAGTTTCATTTATTTATTTATTTATTTATTTATTTATTTATTTATTTCCTTGAGCATATATATAGCCAGTGAGTTCAGTTTTGTTTGGTTTCTATAGGCACAATCATACTGCTTCTTTGAGGCAACTACGTCTGCTCGCCATTGCGGGCACTGCGCTCGCTGTCACCACTCCTCTTTGCTCCTATGTCTCGGTACTCCTCTATGAAATGTTCAATTATACTCCCTGTACAAAAGTATGGGATATTAGTACCAGGAAATGAACAATAAAGCAGTGTTATTCTCTTAGTGACAATTGGAAATAAAACATGTCTGCAAGCAATATAGGATGTTCTACTTCTAGCTACATTGTAAGAGTTGTAACAACTGTAAAAGGTGAGAGTATATTTCAAGTACTATGTATTAAATGTTTCAGAATGCATCAGTCCAGAAGTTTCACAAGTAATATGAGTAAGGAAACACTATCAGACAATGCCAATGACAAACAAAACTTCATTAAGTTATACCAGAGAAAAGACTAAGTTCAGCCACAGAAACATGTTATGAGGAAATGGTACGATGATGAGGAGGTCTTTACTCATTAAACAGTGAGAAGTGACCAGGAAGAGATTACTGAAGACTGGAATGACCTGGAGTTGTGTCCTGTGCATTGTTTCAAGCTTACATTTACAGACACTATTTCTGACATGAAGCTATACGCATTGCAACAAAGCCACACACATTCAATCTAACATCTCATTGCTAACTGGGGATGGAGTAGATTGCAGTAACCAAACTGTGGACAGTCGTTGGGAAAGAAAGAAATGGTGGTTCCCTCTGCATGATTTTATTTGACAGTGCTTGTCTGAATGTGGGGCAAATTATGAAAATATTGGAATATGGAAAAATTTCACATATTGTCAGCTTTGAAGAGCAGTTGTCCAAGCATATTGTGGAAATTATGGCAAAGCTCAGCATTGTATGCCAACTGGAGGACCTGCTGTTGTTCTTGTGGTACCAGATAACTCAGGATACCTTATCCCATCTCACTAAATTGATGCTTTGCCGAGTGGCCATGGTTCTGCGGGCAAAATGTGATCATAAATCATATTAGGTGGCCATAATGTACTGGCTCATCAATGTAGATTCATCATAGATTAATCTGATTCATGAAAATTTTCAGATCATTTAATGAAGCCTCAGCAACTAAAAACTAATAAATAATAATAATAATAATAATAATAATAATAATAATAATAATAATAATAATAATAATAATAATAATAATAATAATAATAATAATAATAATAATAATAATAATAATATCATGCACTGAACAGATCTTCAACCTCAAAACCGCTCTAAAATTCAGGACCCTCAGAAACCTTCCAATCATCTGTACCTTCGTAGATTTCAAGAAGGCTTATGATTCAGTTGATCGTCGATCTCTGTTCAGCATCCTGAAAGAACAGGGATTAGACTCCAAAACGCTAAAATTGACCAAACAGACCCTCACTGACACGAAGTCAAGAGTGAAATTCATGGGAGAAATCTCAGACGAATTCCTGATAAAAACTGGTGTCCGGCAAGGAGATGGACTATCACCCCTCCTCTTCAACCTCGTACTAGATAAGGTGATGAGGGAACGGGAAAACGAACTGAAAGCACAAAATAGCTGGAACCCAGTAAACATCAGGACACGAAAAAACAACCTTGAAATTCCATGCTTAGCCTTCACGGATGACCTGGCCCTTTTGTCCAGCGATAAAGTCACAGCAATAAAGCAAGTTGAAATTCTCCAAGAATGTGCCAGAATGGTCGGACTTCATATCTCCTTCCAGAAAACTGAATTTTTCTGTGCAAAACTAGACATCCATAGTCTCAATACAAAATACGGACAAATCAACAGAGTCCCTCACTTCAAATACCTGGGCGAAATCCTCGAACCAACCGGACAAGAGAAAATAGCCCAAAACAACCGTGTCCAAAAACTCAGAAGAGCTTATGGGAGAACAAGAGAAATCTACAACAAAAAATGTATGTCTCTCCACTTTAAGATTAAACATTATAATACTGTAATCAAACCGGAGGCTTTATATGCAGGGGAAACTCTAACACTTCATAGAAAGGGCGAACTAGAAAATATCCTAAAAGAAGAGCGAAAAATCATGAGGAAAATTTTAGGACCAAGACACACGGGAGAAGGGTACCGCCTCCAAACCCGGAAATCCACAGAAAAATTATGTAATATTGCGGCAGACCTCAGGAAATAAAGGCTAAAATTTTATGGACATGTTAAGAGGCTTCCAGAAACTAGACTAACCCACCAAGTTCTTGAAAGAGTTGACAAACTGAAGAATTTTCCTTGGATACAACAAACAAAAGCAGACATGAAGAACGCACAAATTCTCTGTGAAGACATTTTGAATTGAAATATATATAGAAAGAAAATTGACAATTGGGAAGTTACTCCAGAGAATGAAGTTACAAAAAGAGCAGGTACCAAGTGGACGGAAGAAAGGAAAAGGATCTTTAGTCAACAGATGAAAGCATCCTGGATCCTCCGCAAACGAAATCATAAATAAAGCTTCGTGTGTTCCGAAAGGGACCATTCACGCATAATAATAATAATAATAATAATAATAATAATAATAATAATAATAATAATAATAATAATAATGTACAGCTGCATAAAATTATTATTATTATTATTATTATTATTATTATTATTATTATTATTATTATTATTATTATTATTATTATTATTATTATTATTATAACTTTGGTTCCAAGTTCAAAGTTTTCCAATGTCTCAAGTACGTTTGTGTTCTTGGAGATATCTTCAGAAGCAATACAAAAATTAAAGTTTGGATATTTAATATTTAGGCCCATTTGAGGTGACACCATGAATTATAACAGATTCACATTTGATTTCTGACAGTTTGGCTTTTCTAAAAGTATAGCAGCATTTAAGTGAACTGGAAGGAGAAAATCATTACAAATAGCATGAAAGAGGGTCAACAATTACAAAATACTTTAGTCTTCTTTTTTTATGTTGAATTCATACAAACTATGCACGTGTAAACCAACATTACGTTTCTTGGATATTATTCTTGTACAGTGTTGGCAAAGTCCTTATCTTATTTGAGAACAGTTTTTTTTTTTTTTTTTCTAGTATGTTCCTCCACATCACCATCACTTCAAACTCCAGAAAAACACAGCTTGCAGTAGTTTGCCATAATTTCCACAATATACTAATGGTACTGTCGTGTTCAGAGAAGTTCTGCCTAACACCTTATGTGGTTTGTTTTAGTATATCGTGCTCACTGGTAATGTAAAGCTGCATAAAATGAAGTTGTGTTTTCACAAGTGCCAGTAATGGCTGCATATTTGAAGCAATTAATTCATATTTTTTTACATAGTTATTTATATGGTCCCTGTTGTGCTATATTTTACTCTACGGTGCTTATTTATATGAGCATTAGGTAAGACATGTCTTTGTGATGACCGGTGTCCTTTCATTTGAAGCGAAGTTTGGTAGTACTTATCTGGCATGCTGGGCAGCACAGTTTAGCCCATAATTGCTTTAGTTCCGATATTCCTTTCTGCCTTCCCATTCATTGTGTTTATCTTAATCAACTTCGCAATGCAAAATAAGGTGCTGTTCACACTAAGGCGATATAAGATAAGTGATATATATTAAGGAATATATTGCGACGAGATATTGCTAGGAAGGTTCATGACACTGGGCGATAAAAATTTGGTGGGAACACAATTCTCACTACATCAGTTACAAATATGAGTTCAAACGTTCTAGTGGCTTATTGGTTCAGGCGTAGGATGAGAACAAAACGAAAATACTGGGTACATCCCTACAATCTTACCAACCTGCACCAAACTTTGGCTGTTGTTTCTCGAAGGCTGTCTCAACATGAATCAAAATTCAGGGATTTTCATCGAGTGAATCCTGAAAACTTTCATTTTCTGAAAAGCCTAGTGTCACAAACCATTGAAAAAAAAAGATACACCCTTCAGGAAGGCCATTTCTTCAGATAAAAAACTTCTGATTACTATAAGGTAAGTAGATACGAATATAAAAAGCAGTATTAAGAAAACTGAGCAGTTTTAATTTGATATTTTTTAACTTTTTTTTTTTTTTTTTTTTTACAAATTGTACCAATCAGTTCCACTAAATTAATGAAAGGTATTACAGAATTGTCTTCTCTTCTTCCCGTCATGTTCATAGCTTGAAATATCGTACAATACCAATCGCTGAAGAGACTAGGAAGCTGCACTTCGAGAGATATGTCACTTGCGATATGTTGTGCAATCGCGCAGCTGTGAACCCTTTCTATCGCCTCCCTTTAGATTTCAAGTAGCTGTCTGTGCGTGTCGCGTATCGTATTTCACTTACGATATATCACTTATCTTATATCGCCTTACTGTGAACGCGGCCTAATTCATATTTTATTTTACCATTTTTAATTATAGAGTAAGTTTTTCTCATAAAAATTGACACTACATTTCGATTTTCTTGTTGAAATGTATTCTTTTACACAGTTGCTCAACCTAACTTTCCCCATCTTGCACATTTATGGGTTGATACGTCATTCTAAGGGAATTTCATTCCGAGAAATGCTCGACTTGTTGGAAAGTGATGAAATTCTCAATGCAGGTATGAGATGATGTTTACAATGTTTTCTTGAAGAGAAAATATATTAAATTTATTAAATTAGATTTATTTCATTAAATAATCTATAAGATTATAATGTGTAGTATTGAATAGGTGGAAATCTTATACTTTAATTTAAATACTACAGTTAATACGGAACTTGAGATGTGAATTTCATTTCTTGCAAAAAAAAATATATTTTTTAACACCTATTCAGTATTTTTTACTTATTTAATTTTTACAACTTAAAGTTCTTTAACATTATCACAATTTAAGAATCTACAAGAAAACATACCGAGCGAGTTGGTCATGTGATTAGAGGCGCGCAGCTCTGAACTTGCATTCGAGAGATAGTGGGTTTGAACCCCGCTATTGGCAGCCCTGAAGATGGTTTTCCATGGTTTCCCATTTTCACACCAAGCAAATGCTGGGGCTGTACCTTAATTAATGCCACAGCTGCCTCTATTCAATGCCTAGCCCTTTCCTATTCCATCAACGCCATAAGACCTATCTGTGTCGGTGTGACGTAAAGCAGATTGCGAAGGAAATACAAGAAAACACGAGTATATTTTTCTATAGTTTAAAAAAACTTTTATCTATGATTTTTAACAACTTGAACATTTTATCATTTCTAAAAGTGATTTTGAAGTTTTCAGCAAGATTAATTGCTTCAATGAATTATGAATGTACATTTTCTTGTCAATTTCTCCCAGCTAAAGATGACCCATCTAAACATGTACTGTACAGTTCTATATATGGAATGAAACACAGTGCTACCACCCAGTGTGACCTATATGCCTCAGCCTTTTTCTTGAAGTTACATATCGAATACAAAAAACTTAAAGCTTTTACATGCTTTGCACATGCATATTAACAAATGTTGAAAATTATGAGTTCATTCTCAAAAAATATTATCTTGGCAGACCGAGGTCTTAATAACGAACAATCATACAGAGATAGCAGAAATTATTTATTTAAAATTACTGACTCACAGCAACAAACAATTAGTATACTATATTTATGTAATAATAAAACAGTGAAAATTATGTACGAAATGTTCTTAGCAAGTAAAATAAAATAAAGAAGGGATGTATGAGGAAATTTGTACAACTATAGTATGGAAATAATACTTGTACCACACAAGAGAGAGAGAGAGAGAGAGAGGGGGGGGGAGAGAGAGAGAGAGAGGGAGAATGTGTTTTAAATACGTGAAATTAAGAGAGAGATAAAGGTAAAAGAAATATGTGATTCACCATAAAAGAACTGTTGCAAGTCAGTCTCAGGTTTATCTATGGTTAAAAATTCCTGTAGTTATCCCTTGTGAACTTGTAACAGTGAAGGAAACAGAAAACTGTCCTTCAGTGAAGATCACATGCTCTATGACACCAGAGATTTCAAATAAAAGGTGGTTCAAACTTAACTGAGCCTAATTTTTTTCAAGCAACTGCATCCAACACGTTGGTGCCCTTGAAGAAGCAGGTACTTAGGTACTTAGTAACTAGTTTAATCTTGTCCGAGATCTATAAGAAAGACGAGTGAACAGAAAGTGCCATGCAGCGGGGAACAACATATTGTCATCAAATTCCTTATTGGGAAAGAGGTCCAACCATCAGAAAATTTACAGAGACTATCTCATTGATGAAAAAGCTTCAGAGAGAGAGAGAGAGAGTGAGATGGGGGTGGGGGTGGGGGTGGGGGAAGGGGTCAGTCAAGGACGAGCTGTATAACTGTCAGCTGCAAATACCAATCACTCCAACCAACTCTGACTGTTCTCATGTGTTTATAGCAGGAAACGGGCACATCAATGTCAAAGAACTTTCTTCAATATTATGCATAACTGTTGAGAGTATAGAAGCTATCATCATAAATAAACATTTGCACTACAGGAAAGTGGAGATCCTTTGGGTCCCAAACACACTGACCGTCAGAACAAACTTCTTTTATTTACCTATTTTTACGTTGCACAAGCTCAGATTGCTTTTATGGCAATGATAGGATAGGACAGGGTTAGGTTGGAAAGGAAGCGACTGTGGCCTCAATTAATGTACAATGCTTATCGTGAAAATGGGAAACCATGGAAAACCAACATGAAGAATGAGACAGTGGTGTTTGAACCCACCATCTTACGAATGCAAGTTAACAACTACATGTTTGAACTGTATAGCCAACTTGTTTAGTAATAACACAATGGTATGCACACAGGAGGTCAATAATCTCCTGAGATGGTCTGAAGCAGAAGATAAGTTTCTGATGTCTATTATAGATATCACTGATGAAACCTGAGACTATTAAGTCATTCCTGAGTCTCGACAGTCAACAAGGGGGAAGTACCATAGTGGTTCTCCAAGATTCAAGAAACCAAGGAGGAACATTTCTGCTGGAAAGTTAATTGCAACATTCTTTTTGGACTGGAAGGGATTTTCTTCAGGAGGCCAAAACAATGGATACAGAATATTATTCCAAAACTTTATCAGAGAAGTGAAGAGTAAGGTTTGGTCTGAGAGCAAAACAGGAGGAAATGGGTGTTTTTCTTCCAATGCAACACACGGACAGAAATTCTATGAAAATTGAAGTGGAACCTCCAGTCCTACTCAGCTTACAGTCCAGATAGGGTCTCATGTGACCTTCACCTGTTTGTGAGATTTGACACCAAAATGGAAGATGTGTGATTTGAGGATAACAATGCAGTGATCGTAAGTTCCAGAGTGTGTTCACAACCAACCAAAAGGTTTTTGGGAAAGGTTTGCTGGAATACCGAAAAAAAAATGTATACAGAAGCTAATGGGACTATTTTTAATGACAATATGTGGAACAAGTAAGTTTCTAGTAAAATATTCTATTAAAACAGCCAGTCCAGGAACAAGTACATTTCTAGATATTTTTCTGAAAATAGTCAGTCCTGGTTATAACCCAACCAACTGGTATATTTTAAGAAAGATACCAATAAGTCCACCCTCTTGACAGAAACTTTAATCACAGTTTATCACAGTTCTACAAAGCTACGTAACTTTTGAATCATCTTCAAGTGAAAGCGAGATAATGGTACTCGATATCCTTACACAGTGAGGATGAGAGCTCTCATTATCCCACTTAAGTTGGCAGATATCTGCCATGGTTCCTTGCAAAATTCTGAAACATATAATTTCCTACTAACATGTCTGTTTCAGGCCTGCAGATATTTTGATGTAAAGTTAATTATATGCCTTTGCTGGCAAGATGTAGTGTTTACAGTGCGCTGTGTCTTCTGGTATGGGCTAGAATAAAATTGTTACTTTCATTGACCTGTCTCAGTCTCTTCCTTGGCTTTGACAATATGAAAGTGGCTGAGGTATGAGTAATGTTAGTAATGCCATTCCTTATGCAGCCAGTCCCTGCTATGAATGGTGTGAAAATGTCGCTCATAGGGTCGGTTGGTGCAGGCATTTCAGTGGGCTTGGCAGACTGATGTGCAATAGCAACTTATGGCTCGGTGAGGAAAGCAACGGGAAACTACCTCACTCCTCATTTCCCTAGTACGCCTCTTCAGTGACACCTAGGCCATCTATGACAGCTAATGGTGAACCTGTTGAGGATCCAACCAGCCTTCGGGCTGAATACCCAACATACATACATACAAGTTAATTATAAGAATTGTGAACTGTATGTAGAGTAGACTTATTCCCCACCTATGTTCCGCGAAATGGTTAAAGTAACAGGTTACTTTTCATAGAGAAAAGTGGAATGATTAGAGGCTCTTTTAGGGAGGAAATTCAGATTTATCACCTCAGAAAAGACATGCAGTCCTACTACAATAATGCTACAAAAGGGAAGTATGATTACGCATTAAATAATAATGCATTAAAATAAAATAATATATGATATGATTGTTTTGACATTTCACTTTGAGGTATAATATGTTCTGTTCATTTATTTCTCAGAGAGCCTTTAACGACACCATAAATGCCACTTTTGAGACTGCTTTTGATGATAAACTATTTAATTAGGCAAACAGCTTCTCTCAAATATCTGGTAAATAAGAGAAACCGACCATGATAGATCAGTGCATTTAAGCACTGTCGGTGCAGACACATACATGGATTTTGGATACTGCAAGGTTCAAATTCTATCATATTCCATCCCCAAAATATCTTCCGAAGAAAATAATGAGTCTAGAGGCTGCAGCTGCTCAATTCCCGCACCTAACCTGAACTAAACACAAATACACACACAAGTACCATAACAACACAGGTTGTGAGACAGATATTACATGTTCAGTAGGACAGACTGAAGACGAAAAAAAAAAGTAAAATAAAATGTGAATTTTTTTTTCCATTGTGAATTAAAATAATTATTGTGAATGATTATTATTTTATTGTAAACCAAATCCCATGGCACAACAGCCCCGAAGGGCCATGGCCTACCAAGCAACCGCTGCTCAGCCCAAAGGCCTGCAGATTATGAGGTGCCGTGTGGTCAGCATGATGAATCCTCTCAGCCGTTATTCTTGGCTTTCTAGACAGGGGCCACTATCTCGCTGCCAAATAGCTCCTCAAGTGTAATCAAGTAGGGTAACTGGACCTCGAACCAGCCCTCAGATCCAGGTAGAAAACCCTGACGTGACTGGGAATCAAACCCAGGGCCTCTGGGTAAGAGGCAGGCACGCTACCCCTACACCGATGGGCCAGCATTATTTTATTGTAAGAATTTACATATTGACCATATTTTCAGTGTACAGTATTTTAGAAAAGCCTTTAGGGAAGCGTTTACTGGACATTTATGCTAGTATGGGATTAACAGTTGTGAATTCGTTGTTCAAAGATACGGCTGTTCACCATTACATATGGGATAGGAGCACTAGATCCATAACGGACTATATACTGATCGACTTCGAATTCAGGAAATCTATTAGAAATGTTATGGGTGTGCCGGGAATTGTTCAACCATGCAGACCCGTATCTCATCTGCAGTGACTTAAGCATTGCTAGGCCTAGGATAAAGAAAGTGAAGTCAGTTTCACCTGGGTAAGTATAGAAAATTTCTAGGTTGAGGAAATTAGAAGTACTGGCATATGGATATGATTAGTGGAATGTTCCAGAGAATACTAGTATACGGTCAGTAGGTTCAGGATACAGAAGAAGAATGGGTAGCATATAAGGATGATGATGTAAAAAGAACAGCTGTGTGTAAAGATGGCAAAAAGCAAACATCTTGGTAGAATATTGAAGTCGGGGCAACCTGTAAAAGCAAAAAGAAAGTGAATCAAAATTGGCTGCAATGAAGAACTGATGTAGATAGGAAATTGTACACAGATGAAAGAAACAGAGCAAAGCAAATAATTGTAGAATGCAAGAAGAAATCATGGGAAGATTTCAGTAACAACATGTAAAGGCTAAGTCTGTACTGTAATTAAGAATCTTAAAAAGGGAGGGAAAAGGAAAATTAAGAGTATATTGGATAGATCAGGTGAACTCACACTAGATCCCCAGGGAATCACTGGACAGATTGAAGGAATATTCTGAAGCCCTTCTCAAAGTACGTAGATGGATCAAAAGGTTAGTTGAACTAACGCGCCACAGTAGCACGCTGTGTGTCACAAACGTGGGCACAGCGGAGAAAGGGACAGACACTGCCCACACGTCTGTTAAGCAGGTCGCTGTGGTGTCTCGTCTAATGTTGTGTGAATAGCGGCTAAATACAATGGCGTGTCAACTGGATGTTCACTCCAAATATGAGGTGCGTGCGACAATCCAATTCCTATGGGCCAAAAGGAAGAATTGCATGGACATTCATCGTGAAATTAGTGCTGTGTATGGGGAGCGGGCCATTTCCCGGCAAGGTATCATAAAGTGGTGTCAGCAATTCGAGGCCGGACGCACGGATATCACGGATAACCATTGCGAAGGCAGGCCCGCAACATCCAGGACCCGTGCAAAGGTCAACAGTGTGAATGCGATCATTAGACAAAACCGGTGCATTAAACTGTGAGAAATCGTGATGCAGCTGAACATGTCGTATGGCAGTGTGTTCGCCAATGTTCACGAGGACCTTGGATATCGCAAGCTGTGTCAAAGATGGGTCCCACGTTTCCAATCCTCCCTGGCATTTTTGCAACGCTATGCCGCAGACGGCAACGGGTTTCTGCGGCGAATCGTCACAGGCGACGAAACGTGGGTGCACCACTTCACCGCCGAGACGAAGCGAACATCAATGGAATGGGTGCATCCCTCATCACCACAACGAAAGAAGGCCAAGGTTCAACCTTCAGCCGGTAAGGTTATGGCGACAGTGTTCTTTGACATGGAGGGTTTTCTGCGCGTGGAATTCATGCCGAAAGGAACGACGATCAATGCGGCGTTGTATTGTGTAACGTTGCACCGGTTGCGTAAAGTGATTAAAGGGAAGCGCCGGGGGAAATTGAGCGCCGGTGTGATTTTGTCGCATGATAACGCAACACCTCACATGGCCCGCCAAACAAGAGAACTGCTTCAGCATTTCAAGTGGGAGGTCTGGCAACATCCACCCTACAGTCCCGACCTAGCGCCATGTGACTTTCATCTGTTCGGTGAGCTGAAAACGGAGCTCGGTGGTCGACATTTCCAGACCGATGAGGAGGTGAAGGCCGCTGTCTCCGAGTGGTTGCAGAACGCTGGAGGAAATTTCTATGCATCCGGCATTGACAAGTTGGTTGTGCGTTTGCAGAAATGTTTGGAGTCTCTTGGAAACTATGTGTTAAGTGACATTACAGTGTATGTCGTTATAGTCGTGTTGCTGTTGTATAGGTGGTGTAATAAATGGCCATAACTGGGAAGTGCAACTTATTTTCTGATCTGCCCTCGTAAATCCTTCAGTTGAAGTCCCAAATAAGGGACTTCATGGGGAGGAGAACAACAATGGTAGTGAAATAACGCTTGAGGAAGAGGAATGGATGATAAAGAAACTACACTGTCATAAAGCAGCTGGGATAGATGAAATTACACCTGAAATGGCACGAAATGCGAGTAAGGTACCTTCTGATAGGAAGAAAGGGAACAGAAAGACTACAACAACTAACAAAGTATTCCACTGATCAGTAAACCAGGCGAGGTGTTCACAGTCATTTTGGAAAGGAGGGTGCAATCAATGGGGTAGAGTAAGTTGAATGAAAATCAGTAAGGTCAAAGGGGTTGTCAGGATCATATTTTCATTATCATTGAGTAACTAAATAATGCCATGAGAAGGAATAAGCAGTTATACACTATCTACCAAAAATCAATTGGGCATCCACATTGGTTTGTAATTTAGTACGTCAGTTAAATTGCGTGGCCGACATATGCTTCAGGATGTATGAGAATCAGGTGACAAGTATGGCATGAGATGAAGTACAGAGCTATCAGACTTTGATAACGGCATGACTGTGGGTTACTACCTGAGTAGACTGTAAAGCAGGACGATTGTAGTGAAGTTAAACAGGCCTTTACCAACAGTACCAATTGTCCTGCATTAAGTGGATGGGCATTGTGACAATAGTGCATGTGCTGGGAGACTTAAAATTTGGACAGACAGAAATCGCAGAAACCTGAAATGTGAAATTGTCAAAAATTGAACACAACCAATGGCTACTATCCATTAGGAGTTTCATGCAGCAAAAGGAGTATCTCTTTCCATTGGAACATAGCATACAGAGGCCCATCAACTCTGATATTCCAAAAGAACAGCAGCACTTAAGCCCAATATCACAAAAGACAATAAAGCTAGGTGACTCAGGAGGCGTTTGGACCATCACACTTGGACACTGGAACAGTGGAAATCAATTCTGTGGAGTGGTGAGTGGAGGTTCACATTAATCTGGTCTGATGGGCAAGTATGGGTGTGGCTTCTACTCGGAGAATGGCTTCTGCAGGAGTGTATAGTACCACCCAGGAAATTTGGTGGTGGTAGAATGATGGGGTGGGGTTCTTTCTCGCATTTCAGCTTGGGATTGCTGGTGTTCCTCCATGGCAGCATGACCAAAGAGGCATATTGTAACATTTTGTATAATGGAATGCTCCCAATATCGTGGTGTTTCCAAGGAACTGACCCTTATTACTTTAAGGGTGTCAATGCTAGATGCCATGTTTCAGGGGCTACTTATGTGTGCAGTGATATGCTGACAACAATGTTCACCGATTGGACTGGCCCACCCAGAGTTCCGACCTCAATCCAATAGGACATCTTTGGGATGAACTGGAACACCAGGCGAGGTCTCAGGAGGAGTGGCCAAAATCTACTGTCACACACTGGGAATGGTTGCAAGAGGAATGGCAATAAGTTCCTTTGGATGTCCTGCACACACTCGTTGAGAGCATGCCAGACAGGGTGGCTGGTGTTACAGAGGTTCTAACAGGGAATAATAATAATAATAATAATAATAATAATAATAATAATAATAATAATAATAATAATAATAATAATAATAATAATAATAATAATAATAATAATAATAATAATAATAATAATAATAATAATAATAATAATAATAATAATAATAATAATAATAATAATAATAATAATAATAATAATAATAATAATAATAATAATAATAATAATAATAATAATAATAATAATAATAATAATAATAATAATAATAATAATAATAATAATAATAATAATAATAATAATAATAATAATAATAATAATAATAATAATAATAATAATAATAATAATAATAATAATAATAATGTGGCCTCCAGAGAGGCCTGGTGTACGAGTTGACGCTGTATAGGCGACCTGCACGTCTGTGAGAATGGGACCCTACCTATGATGAATTCTAATAACAACGGCGTACACACCCTACACACCCAGTCCCCGAGCCACTGGAATTAAACAATGAAGGTTAAAATCCCCAACCTGGTCGGGAATCTAACCTGGGACCCGTTGGGCCAAAGGCCAGCATGCTAAACATTTAGCCATGGAGCCGGACTAAAAAATAGAACAGGATGCCAACAACTGAACAAACATTGAGGGACAGATGTCCAGTTACTCTCTGATATATACAATAGAACACCAAGGGAAGATACGAATGAGGGATTAGTGGTACGTTATTACAGGCAATCAAAGTCATTTATGTTGACAAACAAGCTGCAGTGAGAACTGATGGCTGAATGACTTTTTGGTTTAAAATAGTTACAGGGGTTCAACAAGGCTGTAATCTTTAACATTAGTTGTTTATAGTATACAGTACATGGATCATTTAATGGCATGGAGGGATTCAGTTTGGTGGAAATATCACTCATCCAGGGAATAATAAGATAAGTAAAAAAAAGTCAAAGTTCTCATTGGAAGAAATTTTTTGTTTTTAAACAACATGAAATCACTGATTCATCAAATGTTGCCAGACCATTCTGTGTTATATGAAACCGTTTTTTTTTTTTTTTTTTTTTTTTTTTTTTTTTTTTTTTTTAATAATGGTATTTGTTTGATTTTGTTTAATTTAAAATATTAATGAAGTATTTGCTTTGAATCTTGAATGAAAGTGACAGACATGTCCTATATTGACCAGGCATTATTTTCTGTAGTGGACCAGTCAAAAACAAGGTGGTGTAAGTCACACTGTATTGTTAGCTAGTAAGAATTAACAGCTCTCTTTAAGAAAGTCAGCTGTGTAAATTCACTACCAATAATTAATTTACAAGACAATAATGTCCACGTCCACAATACAAACAGGAAATATACTACACACAAGACAAACCAACTTATCTGGTTTAAGCCACTTTTATTAACAACTAGCTGATGTACCCTGCTTCGCTACGGGATTCTCAGAAAGACTGTCTTTGTAGTTTTCTACCTGAAGTCGTCAGGAATGTAGTGATTAAAAGCAATGTTATATAAAATACTCGATCAAATTAATACACCGCACATTTTCTCACTTTTAACGAACAGTACTACGGTGCCGATCTAACAGTCCAAAGATCCAGTGCTGCAATGACCAGACCGCAGACAGCCGTGAACAGTTCTCTGCCATTATTCCGTTAAATATGTACACTGCTCATTCCAATCAGTGCCTCAGAATAGGAATTGAATAGCTCGAATGCTATGATGAACCAGTTTGTTACGTATCAGTACTTCAGTAGTATCATAAATTTATCTAACTCCCCAGCTACTTCCCACCAATTTTCAGGCAGGCTGTTATACTCGGTACGACTGGGAGAGTTGGGTGTGCAGTTAGGGGTGCATAGCTGTGAGCTTGGATCAGGGAGTTAGTGGGTTTGAACTCCACTGTCAACAGCCCTGAAAATGGTTTTCCGTGGTCTCCAATTTTCACACCAGGAAAATGCTGGGGCTATAACGTAGGAGCTGCTTCCTCCCCACTCCTTTCTCTTTCGTATCCCATCGTTGCCATGAGTCCTATCTGTGTCGGAGCGATGTAGAGCAAATATTAAAAAACTTGGTACACAGCAGTAATCTCATCTATCAGAGATGAATGGCAACAGACACACAAAGTAAATCACAACAAACAATGGTCAATGTAATGTTATTGTTGATCAATGTTATGAGCTTTCTGTATTATATGCCTTCACATTCAGTTTTCTTTCGACTCTGTAATATAAGGCCGTCTTATAAAATTAATTATAGCGTAGACTGTAGTTCCTTATTCCCCAACTTTACATACCGATTTTCATTAAATTCTGTTTACCCATCTTATCGTGACGGCGCTGATATGATCTTAACAACAAAAATCTATATTCATTAATATCTCCGTTATCATAGCCGGTACGGTCAAAATGTATAAGACATAAATGATCGGAAATTTAATACCATGTAACTTTATTTATATAGTAATTGTTAATAAGACCACTAATAACACAAATATTCAAGAATTAAATTTTGGGCCTTCCCCTAAACTACCATTTCGCTCAGCGTGAATAAGATTACTTATGGCGTAGATTGTAGCGACTTATTCGCCAACTTTGCATACCTATTTTAATTAAGATGGGACCACTAATAACATAAATATTTGTGAATAAAATTTTAGGCCTTCCCCTAAACTACAATTTCTTTCAGAGTGAATAAGATTATTTATAGTTCATATTGTAGCGACTTATTTTAGAACTTTACATACCAGTTTTCATTAAGATAGAACCACTAATAACATAAACAACTGAGAATTACATTTTAGGCCTTCCCATAAACTACCATTTTTCTCAGCGTGAAAAAGATTATTTATGGCCTAGACTGTAGTGACTTATTCCTGGACTTTACATACTGATTTTCATTAAATTCTCTTCAGCCGTTTTCTCGTGATGCGTGTACATACATACATACATACATACATACATACAGAAATTACGGAAAATTAAAAAATGCATTTCCTTGTTACTATGGACATGACTGATACAGAAATAAAAATTCCTTTTTAAATTTTGAGCAATGTATGGACAAATCGCTTATTTTATATATATAGATTGTCAATAAGACCACTTATAACACAAATATTTGAGAATTAAATTTTGGGTCTTCACCTAAACTACCATTTCGCTCAACATGAATAAAGTTATTTATGGTGTAGATTGTAGCGACTTATTCGCTGACTTTGCATACCTATTTTAATTAAGATGGGATCACTAATAACATACATAATTGCGAAATAAAATTTTAGGCCTTCCCCTAAACTACCATTTCGTTCAGAGTGAATAAGATTATTTATAGTTTATACTGTAGGGACTTATTTTAGAACTTTACATACCAGGTTTCATTAAAATACACTGACTGACAGAGCAAATGCAACACCAAGAAGGAGTGGTTCGAAAGGGATGAAAGTTGGGGAAAAAACAGAGACGGCACGGACGAATAATTGATGTTTATTTCAAACCGATATGCAGGTTACACAATGCGCACGGCATCGACTCAGTAGGATGTAGGACCACCGCGAGCGGCGATGCACGCAGAAACACGTCGAGGTACAGAGTCAATAAGAGTGCGGATGGTGTCCTGAGGGATGGTTCTCCATTCTCTGTCAACCATTTGCTACAGTTGGTCGTCCGTACGAGGCTGGGGCAGAGTTTGCAAACGGCGTCCAATGAGATCCCACACGTGTTCGATTGGTGAGAGATCCGGAGAGTACGCTGGCCACGGAAGCATCTGTACACCTCGTAGAGCCTGTTGGGAGATGCGAGCAGTGTGTGGGCGGGCATTATCCTGCTGAACAGAGCATTAGGCAGCCCCTGAAGGTACGGGAGTGCCACCGGCCGCAGCACATGCTGCACGTAGCGGTGGGCATTTAACGTGCCTTGAATACGCACTAGAGGTGACGTGGAATCATATGCAATAGCGCCCCAAACCATGATGCCGCGTTGTCTAGCGGTAGGGCGCTCCACAGTTACTGCCGGATTTGACCTTTCTCCACGCCGACGCCACACTTGTCTGCGGTGACTATCACTGACAGAACAGAAGCGTGACTCATCGGAGAACACGACGTTCCGCCATTCCCTCATCCAAGTCGCTCTAGCCCGGCACCATGCCAGGCGTGCACGTCTATGCTGTGGAGTCAATGGTAGTCTTCTGAGCGGACGCCGGGAGTGCAGGCCTCCTTCAACCAATCGACAGGAAATTGTTCTGGTCGATATTGGAACAGCCAGGGTGTCTTGCACATGCTGAAGAATGGCGGTTGACGTGGCGTGCGGGGCTGCCACTGCTTGGCGGCGGATGCGCCGATCCTCGCGTGCTGACGTCATTCGGGCTGCGCCTGGACCCCTCGCACGTGCCACATGTCCCTGCCCCAACCATCTTCGCCACAGGCGCTGCACCGTGGACACATCCCTATGGGTATCGGCTGCGATTTGACGAAGCGACCAACCTACCCTTCTCAGCCCGATCACCATACCCCTCGTAAAGTCGTCTGTCTGCTGGAAATGCCTCCGTTGACGGCGGCCTAGCATTCTTAGCTATACACGTGTCCTGTGGCACACGACAACATGTTCTACAATGACTGTCGGCTGAGAAATCACGGTACGAAGTGGGCCATTCGCCAACGCCGTGCCCCATTTATCGTTCGCTACGTGCACAGCACAGCGGCGCATTTCACATCATGAGCATACCTCAGTGACGTCAGTCTACCCTGCAATTGGCATAAAGTTCTGACCACTCCTTCTTGGTGTTGCATTTGCTCTGTCAGTCAGTGTAGTACCACTAATAACATAAACATTTGAAAATTACATTTTAGGCCTTCCCCTAAACTACCATTTCTCACAGCGTGAAAAAGATTATTTATGGCCTAGATTGTAGAGATCTTTTCCCCGACTTTACATACCGATTTTCATTAAATTCTCTTCAGCCGTTTTCTCGTGATGCGTGTACATAAATACATACATACAGACAGACAGACAGACATTACAGAAAATTTAAAAAAATGAATTTCCTTGTTACTATGGACATGACTGATACAGAAATACCATCCTTTTTAAATTTTGAGCGATGTACAGACAAAACTCTTATTTTATATATATATAGATGTATGAACCAAAGGAATGGCATGCTAAAGAGGAAAGTTTTCTGACTCCCCGGCTATTTCCCGCCAATATTCAGTCAGGCTATTATACTCGGTACGCAGCAGTAATCCCATCTATCGGAGTTGAGAGGCAGCATAAGAGACAAAGAACATCACAACAAACAATGGTCAATGTAATCTTATTGTTGATCAATGTCATGCCCTTTCAATATTGTAAGCCTTCACATTCAGTTTTCTTCCGACTCTGAAATACCACTCTTATCATAGTCGGTATGTTGAAACTGAATAAAACATAAATGTTCGGAAATTGTATTCTCTATAACTTTTGTTACGTAAGACTTTTCCATAGGACCAATAACATAGGTATTTAAAAATTATATTTTAGGCGTCTTCCCCTAAACTACAGTTTCATCCGGGGTGAATAAAATTGTTTATAGCTTAGACTGTAGTTTCTTATTCCCCGACTCTATATAGTGATTTTCATTAAATTCTGTTAACCCATTTTCTCGTGACTCGGCGTTGATATGGACTTGGCAACAAAGATACAACTTCATGAATATCTGATTTACCACAGCCAGTACGGTAAAATTGTATGACATAAGTGGTCAGAAATTTAATTCTATAAAACTTTGGTTATGTAGTATTTATCGATACGACCACCAATAATACAAATATTTGAGAATTAAGTTTTAGACCTTCCACTAAACTACCATTTCACTCAGAGTAATTTAAATGATTTATAGTCTAGATTGTAGTGGCTCATTCTCCGACTTCGCATACCAATTTCCAATGAGATAGGACCACTAATAATGAAAATATTTAAGAATAACAGTTTTAGGTTTTCCCCTAGACTACCATTTCACTCAGCATGAATAAAATTATTTATAGTCTACATTGTAGTGACTTATTCCCCAACTTTGGATACAAATTGTTATTAAGATTGGACCACTAATAACATAAATAACTGAAAATTACCTTTCTGGCCTTCCCTTAAACTACCATTTCCATCAGTGTGAACACAATTATTTATGTCCTAGAATGTAGCGACTTATTGCCCGACTTTGCATACCAATTTTCATTAAGTTCTCTTTAGCCGTTTTCTAGTGATGCGTGTACATACATACATACATACATACATACATACATACATACATACATACATACATACAGACAGACAGACAGAAATTACGGAAAAGTAAAAAGTGCATTTCCTTGTTACTATGGACATGACGGATACAGAAATACCATTCTTTTCAAATTCTGAGCAATGTACAGAGAAAACTCTTATTTTATATATATAGATATTCAGAATATTAAGAAGATAACTCCACTTATCTGGTTCTTACCGCTTCTGAACTGATGATACATACGCCTACACCACCATCGTGCAAAGTCAGTTAAAGCCAGCTCAAATAGTTTTTCAGCGTTTTGCATGGTACAGTACAACAGAGCATTAAGTCTTCTCAAGAGGTAGGATGGTAGTATAGTAAGCAAAATTGAATCAAAGTGTAGCAAAGCTAAAGCAGTGATCTCACAGTTGTGATCAAGGATATTCTGTAAAATAGATGCGAGTTCTTGGATGAAAATTAATTTACATAGCATGTACAAACATGTGGGAACAATGGTAGAATGGAGCCCAGGATGAGGAGATAAAACTATGGTAGGAATAAATCCACTTGATGAAGCTATATGCTTAAACCAGCTTCAGTGGTGGGGTCATGTGAGATGAATGGAGGAGGATAGGTTCACAGGACTCTGAGCAGCAACATCTTGCTTGGTATGGCCAACCTGCAGTAGAACAAATATGTGGATTCTTCAAACTGGTCCCATAGGACATGTGGCAAGTTGACATTCTATGAAGCACAAATGAATTCACTGCACTGCCATGTCATGAAAACCCAACTCTATTATCTTGTATTCTGCTAGTAGCCTGTACTTCCATGTGGGATAAGTTTAGAATCAAAAGTACTAGCTAACTCTTGTTAGTAAACATGGACTATAGGCATAATGCATCAGACTGATATAGTTGTCGGGAAACTAGTCTGAGTATGTTGGACTTTGCCATGCAACCTGGTGGGCAATATGTGTAAATCTAAATATATACTCCTTGTTCTTGTTATTGTTGTGTATAAATATCTAACAATACAGTTACATAAAGCTTACAAGTAACGTTATTTCCTCTCCTATTCACGACATAATTTTTGGTGCCGAAGCCCCAGAAAAAATTGGGGATTATATCATCAAAAAGGATCTTCAATCATGTTTGCAAGAATTAAATAAAGTTTGAATCAAGTGGTTGCTCATACATATAACTTGTTATAACGCATCACGATAAGAAGACAATGCATGACCGGCAAGTACAACTTCTGTGTTCCTCCAAGGGCAACAGGTAAGTCACAGTTACTGCCTGTATATTCCCAAAAATTATTTTAAATAATCTTGTGCTGTTCCACACTGTAAAGTAACCCAGTAAATTCTTAAAGTACAACACGATACAGTCTCATCGTACTGCACGATAGGCGATTGATGATAATAGTAGTGCAACACCCCAAGTCATATTGTTAAGATAAGTATACCGTACTCTTCGGCACTAACTGCTATCAACTGTCATGAAATTTGATTCTTGAGTAATTGCACACATTGATTATACTGATAGGTGTATACTAGTATGAGAGGTAATAACATTATTTAACCTGAATCCATTAACGGCTGCCACGTTCTTGTGTCTGACACGTGGTGCTATCTAGTGTTGTCAAGCAAAACCAGTACATCGTCAGCTTCTGAACTGATGATACATATGCCTACACTACCATCATGCAAAGCCAGTTAAAGCCAGCTCAAATAGTTTTTCAGTGCTTTGCATGGTACAGTACAGCAGATCATTAAGTCTTTTCAAGAGGCAAGAATGAAAGGCGGTGACTCCAAAACAAAACAAACTTAAACAAAAACGTATGAGGAAAAGGAGTAATATTACATGCTCAGTCACGGAAGTAGACATTTACTGACACTACATCACTTGAGGATAATCATAAGATAAGACAGACTTCAGGAGATTTTGAGTCGACTTATATGCCTTGACAATGAGATCCATGACCTCCTTGATGACAGTGAATACAATGCGGACATTCAAAGATGGAAAGAATATACAGACTCAGCTGAGTGCACCACCATACAGACTTCACATGGTAGTGAGAAGAAACTCATCAATTTTACGGAAAACACTACAAATAAGTAACATTTTTTCAAGAATAAAATTTACTGTGTCCACCTATTCAATACAATTATATTCTGTAGTGATTAAATCCTACATGAATTATAAACACTAATTAGGAACATGTTTCGCCCTAGTTTTGGACATCTTCAGCCTAATAATAATCTTAAGGTCAAGTCTTTAAACCTATTAAACATTAGAACTTAAAACTAAATACAATGGTCTTATGCTAAAAAAATGACAAAAAGTTGTGCTTTAGGTGATATTTACATAGTTTACAATGTGTACATTAATTAAAACCCAGAATTTGTGACAAGGAAGCAATTAAAATTACCTTACAATGACTAGAAATTGTCCGAAGTGTAAACTGGAACTTCTCCTACTGTATGGATGAAAGTTTCTGCAAATATTTTGTTCACACTGACTAGAAACTGACCACAGTGTAAATTGGAACTTCTCCAACTGTATATGGATGAAACATTAGGTTGAAGGTTTATACAGTTGTGTTCGTTCAAAGGTGGTTATGGTCACCTATGTCGTAAGTACACAGTTACAAAACCGGAACCGTGGTATAATGCCGGGCTTGCTGGGTTGGAATATTCCTTTAGAAAGGAGCATGGTTGGATGGTAATATTTTATAGGTTAAAACGTGTATGTTGGAACATATTGTTAATATCATTCATTAGTCAGGTGCTCATCTGATAAAATGTTTCCTGGAATTTTGTGCCATTCTTGTCGGATTAATGTTCCCATTGGTGCATTGTTTAACCTTTGGGAGGATTTATAAGTATTGTCTGTAATTGTCCAGTCAGATGTTAGCTTGATCCACTTGTATGTTTTTCTTGTTCTTATTGTGCCTATTTTTATACATGCTTAGGGGACATAGAATTAAACCCTAGTTATATTAATCAATAAAATACGACCTTCAGGACAGCTGTACCTCAATTCAAAAACAGAAGAATTATACAACTTAATTTACGAGAATATCGGAAGACGTATATCAGTGCCACTTACAAAGTTACCTGTGTAATCGTCATTGTGAATTAGCGCTACGCTAATTACCAGAAATTATTTCTAATGGAAATAATTAACAGAATACTTTTAAAAATATATTTTCTGAATATTTTTACAAGTGCATTCGTCCTAATTACATGGGAATTATAATGTGTGTCTGTCAACTGAACGCCTACTTCCGCTTGTTGTGGAACAGTACCCTCCTAAGCTGTATGCAGTGCGACTGGTACACTCACTCTCTATTCAACGCTCTACAACAGAACTACTCATTTGACTCCCGATCAGAGCCAAGCACAGTCTGTCATTGTCAGCTGTTATACAGGGAAGCTTTGCCAGGTGTAACACTGAATAAACTTAACTCAGTAATCCAACAGATGTCAAACATCATCTTATATGTTGAAAAAGTACATATTATTCTGCAATAGCAGAAGAGAAGATTTTTGCCAGAATTATGACTAATTATTTTGTGCAAGTTTCAGAATTTTTTTTTACAAGGAATGGACGTCGGGGAAGAGGACATCAGCCTACATCACATCATGAGGATGCACTCCTCAACATATGCAACTTCTCAATCATCATGTGGTGCTAAAATCGTAGGACTGCAGTCAACGATATCAGGATGGCAGGGTACCAACCCTGAATAAATCATCTGAGGACGAAACCCCATCGTACGGAATGAAACCACCAGTCTAGGCTAAGTCGACATTAAACTGCACTATATGTCTGTTCCACAGGGTAGTATCTTTATTTTTCCTTACTCTTGGTGTGGTCTTGTAGTTTATTGGCTCATATTTTTTCATAGTTTGTTTGGTATGCATTCATCTATATGCATCATTGAAATCTGGTGTTCAATTATTGGACATAATTTTTTCTGATTTCAGATGATAGACTGATACCGTGGGTTAAACAGTAGTGACAGTGGTAGATCATCAGAGTCATATCCATGTGATATTTTCGTCATCATCAAACCTTCAAGGAATTTTAATTCATCTGTGAATTTAGAACATTTTGATGAATTTCCTGCTGTAATATTTTTGTCTTCAAATAGCAATATTTCAGTAAAATTTAGGAACTTTTATGCTTCATGGTGATGGAGTCAATTTCATTGGAATGTTAAAGTAGATATCTGATAAGGTTCATTTGAGAATTTCCAATTTATTATTACGATAATTTTATTATGTGCGAGGTCGAATCTTTGACATTGAATTAAACGGAATTGGGTGTAATTGTGATACTTCGGAAATTTTCTGACCACGTGTTTCTTGAGATACTGTGTTGGATTGCAGTTAAATATATTTGAGTCTCAGTTGATGTAATGATTGGAATTCATTGCTGTAATATAAATGTTAGAATAGTGTCTTCGCATAATGAAATGTGTAACCCGTATGTGGAGAATTAGTGATGTAGTATTGACAATACAGTCATTGATGTGTGATATTTTGGAAGATAGTTATTTCTTCTCAAGTCAGGTGATTGTGATAATGTTTTTGAAGTCTTTATGAATTATTAAACCTGTTTGTTGAAAGATAAGATATGATTTTATTAGTCATTGCATATGTGATCTCTCTTTGTTGGAAGTTACAGACAACATATAGTACCGGAGCATTTCCTAATTATAGTTGCTAAGGATTATTGAGATTGTTTTGCAGATTTTCATTAATAAAATCTGTGAATTTGAATTTGTATGAAAAGCGATTTCTACAGTCATTCACACTTACATTTCTGACCATGTGTTGAATTGATAAATATCACCCGGTTGTCTAACGTGCGGAACTCCATTTCAGGTGAGTGTTATCACGTTATGTCAATATGTGTAGATTTCTTCTGTAGATAGACATTTGTAGAATTGTGGCTATGGTAAATGGTGTAGATGTTAAGAGTTATTTCAAACTTGTTGCCAGGATTATTTTATGTGATTCCAGTTATTTAAATGCCACATAGGCAAAAATTTGTGTGCATTTCACAGTACAGAAATGTCAATGTTATTACCAGATTTTAGTGTTGTGGATTTATTTTGTTTCTGTGTCATGGGAGCTAATGGTATTTTTCAGTTCAGTTAGTTGACCATATAACTTGAAGTTTTACTCAATTTATTATTTAATTAATTAATGGAACAGGAATTCATTAATAAATTATGAACAGATACATGGTTCGCATGTCGATTCAGTTCACAAGTTATACAATAGCACAAGTTCTGTTGATGTTTATAGGTAAAGTAATGTAATGTTCGTAAATAATTGAAATAGCGTAAAATTTAATTCCATAATGCCTAATACGCCTCATTTTGGGTGCTGCCATTGGTTTTTGCAGTTTCCTTATAACCGCATAACCTTTGGTGGTGCTATTTGAGGATCCAACCAGCCTCTGGGCTGATGACCTAAGAGACAGACAGACAGACAGACAGACAGACAGACAGACAGACAGACAGACAGACAGACAGACAGACAGACAGACAGACAGACAGACAGACAGACAGACAGACAGACAATGTTCATTATTCTCGAATAGATTTTGTATTGAAAAGTTTATCATCATCGATTATTCAATCTTTCCAGATTGTTTGAGAATTACGCTCCAGACCTTTTCTCAATTAAATTCTAAAGTTATTAACTAAATGAATAATCCACAAGAACAAAGCTTTAATCTAGTTTGTTAAAATAGTTAGGGTGAAATTTTACTGTACCATCACATTTGTTTGCCTTAATTTCATGTGACTTCAAGATCATGATGGACTTAAAATTTTACAGTACTGATCATAATCACAGATAGACAAGATGGCAAATTTTCAGTTCATTTTTTAGAAATAAATCATGCTTATATTTTAAAGATTATTCACCCTTATTTCTTGCCAAACTCTTCATAATTTTTTCCTGAGATTTACTACAATTTATGATCATTGCCAGTCCTTACTGAGCACCTCTGAGTTATCATTTGCTCACCGCTGCCCTCACTAAAGGGACAATGTATATACATCCCTTGTTCTTGTTATTGTTATGTATAAATATGTCTGCCAATATGTAAAGCTTACGAATATTATACCACAGTGACCAAATATTTTTCTCTTAGGTACATTAAACTTTTAAGATATAAGGAAAGGAAACGATATGCTTATTAGAACTGTGTAATATTATGTGCTACTGGGATCCCACAATTTTCATGTGCTTGAGATGTCAATAGTGATAAAAAACATAGAAGTTGAAGCTCACCATAAAAAATTTCTGATAGGCACAGTACTGTAATCATTTAACAAATCCATTCCATATAGTAGTAAGGATAATATCATAGGTTAGCTGTAAAAACTAATATGTCTCCCACCATAAGTAAGAATACGTATTCAAAAGTATCACTCTCAGTAATAATGACAAGAATGTTAAAAATGTTTTAGACTTCCATGGAAATCTACAGAGGAAGTGAGAACTGTTTACCTAAGGCAGCATGTGCATAAATATAAATTTCATTATGTAGGTAGTCAAAGAATGGTGGTGCAATTTGATTAATATAAATGGTCTAGTGAACAGCTTTGTAAAATGTCATGGAGCACTATTCAATGGAAAAAATCCAACATGCTGCTGATGTGATCATGCTGGGCATATATTTAAAAAGCATGGAATGATGAGGGGAGTCCCTTCAAATTACAGTACCAAATGTCAATCAAAGTGGAAACATAACCTTATACAAAGATAGTTTTATTTCAGGAAAAATACTAGAATAGTTCTACTAATGAACTGAATTGGTGTAAATACATATGAAGCTCATTAAGAGAGAAAGCTTGCATGGCTCATCATAAAGTTCAGAAATATTCCACAGATTTTTCAAGAGAAGGACTAAAATTGGAAAGATACTGGTACTGAAAAAAGTAAATACCACACTTTATTTGAAGTTTAGCACAATTTAACTACGATGGCCTGCGATTCTGTTGTCTTGGCGAGATAAGATGATATATGAGGAAAACAATGCGCCAAATTTGAAAAATGCCACTGGTCTTCTTGTAACACGTAGAGATTAGATATTCTTCAATGTTGTATGAATTTTACTGATACTTAAGTTAAGCCCTCATCACAAAGGATGGTTGGGTCCCTAACAGTTTCACCATCAGCTGTCACATAATGTTTGGGTGTCACTTAAGATGTGTATGAGGAAAAGGATGAGTGAGTGGTTACCAATTACTTCCCTCATAGAGCCAGGAGGTGCTATTGTATATCAGCCCACTGAAAGGCATACATCAATTAAACTTACACGTCATACTTCCACTCCATTCATCAGAAGGATCGACTGTAAAACGAATGGTGTTATTAGCATTGCTCATGTTGTGCTGAATAGCTCTGAGCTCAAGTTGATGAGTTTGATCCAGGTTCAGTCTAATAGTATTTGAAGGTGCTCATATCTGCCCATCTCATTTCTGCTGAGACATCTCCAAAAGCATGAAAGCAGATTGCAGGATTTAAAACCAATAACATAAGCATCGCTTATATCATCATCACTTTCATACTGTTGAATTATGAGAAAGGATGATTTTTAAAAATCTTTAAGCCTATTCCAGAAGACATTGTATACTGGAAAGACTCTCATCATAACAATGATAATGATGCAATTAAAGGAATATATGAATAACTTCTAGAATGAAGATAAGCTCCAGGTTTTTAATTAAATCAATCTGAATGGTTTTTTTCTTCTTTCAATTTACAACCTGTGACAATAAAGTTCAGTGAATAGTCCTGTACTATCAACATAGATGAACAATGCACGACAGTGAACTTTCTGTCCTTTGAAATAGTTCCCTCCCATAACTATGCACTGCTGAGATCGGCGATACATGTCCTGGAAACTTTGCAAGAAAGCTTCCTTTGGGATGGTGTTCAAAAGCCTCGTCACATGTCGTTGGATGTCAGGAATATCGTCAAATCTCATTCCTTTCAAAGCGAGTTTGAGTCGTTTTGATGTGTGACTTTTTGGCTCTGATCTTTTTTCGACAAGGCGATCCCGGACAACACCATTCCATGCTTTGCCGTTTCGTTTCAGGGTCGTACCTGAGACACCAGGTTTCATCCTCAGTGACAATACAGTTCAAGAAATTTGGTGTCACATCCGCTACTTCGACAAAATCCTGTGAAGCCTCTAAACGTGCCTGCTTCTGATCATCAGTCAACTGATGTGGCACAAGACAAGAACAAGTTTTCCTCTTCCCTAACTTCTGGGTACGGATTTGTCGCATCGATTCACAGTTAATCTGAAGTTCATCCGCTATCATGCGCACAGTTAATCGCTGACCGTTTGTGATTAATATCCTCACCTTATCAATGTTTTCGTCACTGATGGCAATCGCTGGTCTTCCGCTAGGAGGGTTGTCAGAAACACTTTCCTGGCCTCCTTGAAAACGGGTGAACCACTCGTACACACACTTCAAGGACAGTACTTGATCTTCATAAACATGTACCAGCATCACATGCGTTTCTTTCGGTGTCTTGCCAACCTTATAACAAAACTATACATTGATCTTTTGGTCGTTCATGTTCCTGTTCACAGTTCAGAACCAACGCACTAAACACGCACTGTGTCAAACAGGTCTTACACAGCACACACATGATGCTCAACAGAACAACGTTGGGAGTAGGTGGTCAAAACCTGCTGCTACGTAGGTGCAGCGTTGCGTGTCGCCAGTGTGGCCGGATCGACCGTTCTGGCTTCATTCACCGAACTTTACTGTCACAGGTTGTACTTTACCTCACACCAACACAGACAGGTCTTATGGTGACAATAGGATAGGAAAGGGACAGTAGTGGGATGAAAGCAGCTGTGGCCTTAATTAAGGTACAGCCCCCAGCATTTGCTTGGTGTGAAAATGGGAAGTCATGGAAAACCATCTTCAGGGCTGCCAACAGTGGGGTTCGAACCTTCTATCTCCCTAATGCAAGCTCACACCTGCATGAGCCTAACCGCACAGCCAACTTACTAGGTATTTGAATGATCTGATACGAGATTTGCATCTTACAATGAACAGATGGTATATAGGGATCGAGACTAAAATCCAGGTGGCAACAGAAATCGTATTTTACTACAATCAAGAGGAAAATTTTGACTCTCTGCATAGCAGAACTAGTTACGGGCCGCATCTTCTATGCTCATGGTTGCAAAATCAAATTCTTCTGCCACAAATTGGTATAAAAAGTATCTAAATATGAGAGACCTGAAGACCATGTGGTTTATTGTCCCGATGCAATTTGTATAATTTGGGAGTATATTTACCGATGCTTCAAAATGACTTCTCAAGGTAGTTATATTGCATAAGTATCTATCTGTAACTGCATTTATGTGCCCTTTGCCTGAAGGAAACATACAAAAATCTTCAATCAACTTCAGAAAATATTAACTAAGGAACATCAATGGACATTGCAGTGAAACCTAAAGATCTCCAGTATCTAATTAGGCCAGTAGCATTTCTTTGCTTTATAAAAATGTCCAAATGGGACAGTAGAAATAAACATCAGACAATAAAAGAAGGGACTGAGAGGAAATGTTTAACACTGGGAGAAAAATGTCATTTGTGCCAGTCTAGTGAATCCTAAAAATCTGCTATTACCTTCTTTGCATATATGCTGTAAGATCATGAAACAACATACAAAAGTGTTGGGAACGATGGTTATTGCTTCAAGAATTTAAGTTGAAAATTTCAGTTTTGTTCGATTCTAAAATGAAAAAGAAAATATTCGACTGATCTCCAATTAGACAAGTTATGAAGGACACTATGTTTCTGGTCACTATGAATGACGTACAACTTCAGACTTCTTGTGTTGTCAATGAATTTAGTAAGAAATTTTATTTGAAATCTAAAACACAAGAAATATGGAGAAATATGATAAGACTGTATGTTCTCAGATGTAAACTCCATTTTTTTGTTTCCTCACCTTAACCTCTGTTATTATAAATTAGGAACCTTGAATGATGAGTAGGATGAACAATTTCATCCACAAATAAAGGAAGTGGAGAAATTATACCAGGGGTAGTGAACACACAGCAATGATGGTGGACTACTGTTGATGCTTGGAAAAAAGACATGCAACAAGGTCAAGAGCGTAAATCAACACAGCCCTCACACACTAATCTGCTTAACAATACATAGGAGTACTGATCAGCTTTAGTTCAAAGATTTTTAATTTTGTAACTTTCTTTATTACATTAAAATGTATTTGTTAGCATTTCATTTTGTGATTTTTAAGAAAAGCGTATATGATTCAGGAAAAACGACTTCAGCAATCAATTCAGTATGTCAAAACTAGTTGAAATCACCATCCGACATCTTGGTCAGCATTGAGGCCTTCGGTTAAGAGGGTCCTGGATTCGATTCCCGACCGGGTTGGGGATTTTAATCGCGTGTGATTAATTCTTCTGGCCCAGAGACTGGGTGTTTGTGTTTGTACGAACACTTTCCTCTTCATATTCAGACAACACACTATACTACCAACCACTACAGAAGCTACCATCATATGCAAAAATGTCATGTTGATATTGTGGGTCTTACTGTATCACGAAAAATGTCTTGATAGGCAATGTGCAAATTTCAAATATTTTTTTTTGCTAAGGGCTTTACGTCGCACCGACAATATATTTTATCACATTCACATTAAAATGTTTCTTCATAGCCTTTATCAGATATTACAGTAATTCAGGGTTTATTTTAGAATGGGCCAATATTCAATGCTATTAAGAAATTACAATAATTTAGACACACTCTAGGAGAATGCAGAAAAACATAGTAAATCAGTACTGGTATTAGCTTAAATGATGATGCTGATGGTGAAAATTAGAATGCTGTACCTAACAAGAATTAGTAAGGTTACCCCAAGCAATCATTTAATATTAAAACATGTTCTGTAACAAGTGTACTTAAGCAAGGACTTTCATTCATCAATAAAGCAACATAACCATCTTTTCAGTGATGAGTTTCTTCATGTGCCATGTTCAAGCTAGCATATAGCAAACTTTAAAATAATAAAAGGTGTAAACGTAACATAAATTCACAGACATGGAAAGACATTTTGCAATGGATGCAGAAAGTGTGATGATAATGTTCATCAGTGGAAGAACGGAACTGCTTAACAGAGGTGACCAAGATTGTTTTGTATTTGCGGCAGCAAATTAGGAAAAGATGTAAAGCATTATGGAAACAATTATTCCTTACCTATCTTCCCTCCTTCAACACACTTGGTTTTGAAACAATACGTTCAATGTAATATTACAGCCACAGCAGAGAAACCATTTCATTTTTTCCCCCCATTATTAGAAGCTTTTTCCAGTGGTGTGGCATGGGAAAAATCTTGGTGCTGTCAGTTCGAAACTGGTACAGTCGAGGAGAGGATGTAGTTCTTTTGAGCGTTCGACTAATTTTTTACGGGGGAAAATATCTTTTTTACCAAATACAATATCCAATGTATAGAATTATACAAAGAATAATAGAATTATAAGAATAGTAATAATAAATGTGTGTATTAGTGATTTTGGAAGATTTTACCAAAATATACGCCACAGCCACGGTGATTCTGTATATAATAATACATTAAAATGTCTTTGAAAACATCCATGTGATTTAATCTTCAATTCAGGAATTGGTCTGCCATTCAAAGTACAGTGAAAACCCTCTAAAATGGACACCTACGGTTTGTTACAAATCTGTTCAATGTAGTGGGGTGTCCAATCAACATGGTGGGTGTACAGTATTTCAAAAGTATACTGACAGTGCAGGTAAGGAAACACTCTGACGTAGTGTGTACTGTATATACATAATAAAGACAGCGGTTCTTTCAATTAATGTAGAGTACAGTACACTAAATTTCATGCATTCTAAAACTTAAAAAAAAAGGCACTACAGTATTGTCTTATGTTTTATTTTGTATACTGTACAGTACTCACAATTTACTGCTTAGCGAAAAATCAATCACAGGATTGTTTTATTTTTCGACTTCTGTAAGTGCTAATTCCAATTAAATATTTCTATGTAATCCAAATAGAGTTTCAATCATTTTTGGTTGGTTGTGCACAAACGCATAATGTTTCAACTAATTAATACACAGCTTTTTGATGAGTAGGTGGCTCCCTGGGGACAGAAACTGTTTCTCTTCTTATTCTGAAGACAATCTTTCTTCAAAAAAAATCACTTTTTGTAACAATCCAATAATTTTTTCTGCAATACCATCATGGACTTTAAACACATTACTGAAATCACTAAAAACACCATCTCACAATTCTCTACGAAGGACTTCACGGAGATATCTCAATTTCTCAGTTAACACATTTCACAAATTTTTCTTTAGACACATCCATCCAAGTACCATGGATCATGCAAATGTGTCGTGGACCATCATACTTGGTGTAAATTTGATTGTATTGTTATACTTATAAGCCAAATCACAGGAAGACTCTCTGTCTTGAACAAGCAGCATTTCCAACGACAATGTTAAAATTGCTTGCACTAAACCATTACAAAACAGCAAAACAAAATAGCTTTGAACCTGTCCAAACTGTCATTTAATGGCTGTCCAGGTGTCCAGAGTTGAGGGGTGTCCAATTTACAGAGAACTTTTAACATGTAAATGTATAGGAAATTGAATGGTGCATTCAATATATGTCCAATCAAAAGGGGTGTCCAGGATATAGATGTGTCCAAAGTGAGGGGTTTCACTGTAATATTACCTTTAAACATGATATAGGCTTTTGGGCTTATGCCGTGTCAAGAAGCCTTTCTCATGGACAGTTGAGATTTTCTTCTGATGACGCAGAGCAAAGTTCTCTGCAAAAAGTAAATAATGTCACCTTATTTTCTTGACATGCATAAGCCCAAAAGCCTATATCGTGTCTATAAGTACGGGCCGTGAAAGCATCAATGGCAATATTACTTTTCTCTCTAAATGTACATTATCCTAAGGAACGATTTAAAAGTCTCTCTTTAACACAGTTGCAAACATAGGAAAATACTTCACCAGTCAATCTAGAAGCCATGCTTGGTGAGTATAGAGGAAAGAAGAAACACAAAGTTTGTCTTTGTGTCTAAATCGGAAATAATGCACGACACCACCATGACAGACTCTCAACAAAGCACTGAAGGACACAGACACCCAGACTGGGCAAGTTTGTCGCTGAAGTGCTATAGGCAACACTTGGCATGAATTGGAAACATTAGCGACATTCTGTGTGTGTATTATGTAGCAGTTCTGTACCAGGAGGTACACCCGCCCCGTTCATTTAAATGAAGCACCTTGGAAAATGCCATCTTAAAATTAAAACTCGCAACTACTAGCACAAGAAGTTTGAACTTTTCTCTACAGATGTCTCTACCAAAAAACTTATGTTATACCCTCTGGTGTGAAGAGGGACTATTAAGATTGCAAAGTAATTTGTTATTTTAAGGTTTACCAAACTGAAGTGTTTATTCTTTGATTTTGGCATGTTAAAGTCTGCAACACTTCTATCTCTTCCCGCCAACTCCGGATCCTGGCCAACAGAAAATTTTGTACATTTATTTTTCTGCCAATTACATCTGTCTTGTATCTATTTAATTACCCAGAGTTTTATGGATCCTTTCTCTCGGGTATAAAAGCTGACATATTTTTCAACCAGGTTGTCTTATTCATCGCTCCAGTCTAGTGTGTGTGTGTGTGTGTGTGTGTGTGTGTGTGTGTGTGTGTGTGTGTGTGTGTGTGTGTGTAAAGGAGGCAGAGCGCCTCGTCCATCGCAGAGTAATCCATCAGCTCAAGGTAATGGCAGTCCTATCTAAGGGATAGTCTTTGAAAGCTAGCTTGAGGGAAGGTTTCCAATCTTTACTAATGTAACTTTAATTTTCTAAAATGTAACTTTTAAACAAGTCAATAGAACTTAGCTGAAATCAGGGAATAGAGAGTATGATATCCTCTTGCGTTCCCTATCAACTTTATTTTGAGGTGACTATGATTTTGTAACCTTTTTTAAGTTTGAAATTTTTGTAATTTAAATATTCTCTCCATCTAGCCACCTCGGTAGTATAGGCTTAGCCTCTGTAACTTTGGGCCAGAAGCCCAAATATAGGATTTTAATCTTTTAATTGCAAATTTCAAGGAGTGCAAGTGTCCGCCTCCATATCATTTTGATTTTTGGGCCAGTAACTTAAACCTGTTGTTTTCCACAAAGGCCCGGTAGAATGGGTATTCGATACACCTGTAAAATTCAATTTCATTCTTTTATGTTAAGAGGTTAGACTGTTGAGTGTCTAAGAGAGTGAATACTGTTTGAATTGTAAAATGTAGGTTGTGCCTTTGATAGGCCTGGACCTTTCTGGAACTATGTTTCCAAGTGTAAAATTTTAATAGAGCAAAGGTCTATGTAAAGGTTAAATGGTGCATTTGGAAGGCTGGTGTGGTATAATGTTTGGAGAGTGGTCTCCTAGATAATTTTTGTGGATCAAAAGGTGCTCTTGAAACATGGTATATTTTGAATACTCTGTCTCCTTGTGAAGTAAAAGAAATTGGGAGGTTACTCTCCTTCACTGTTTTTTGAAAGGAACTGCAGCGCTCTTGGAGAATGTATAATTAGGGAGCTTCCAGCTCAAAGTTCTTAATTACTTGTTGTTTGATTTTCTAAAATTGTTACCCAATCTTATGAACTTTTGTACCTGAACTGTAAAGTTTATTTTTGAAACAAAAAAAAAAAAAATAATAATAGCAGCGTAAGAAATATAGCTATAATTTTAAAGTTTTAAATTAATCTTCTGATTGTCCTATTTTGGCCCATTCATGCCCGCACCTCCTTTCACCTCTGTCCACCACAATATCCCTGGAACAAGTTCAATTCTTCAGTACTAGATGGCAATCATATCTTTTCTGACATGTGTTATGGGAATCTGGTGGATTTAGACTGTTGATAGAAAGTACTAATTATATAATATGGAATATACGTAAGTTCTATTTTTCTTTAATACCTAGCACAAACTTGCGACACCCTTCTATGCATTTTCATCACAGTCTGTATCTGCTACTCTCATTTCATTTTAGTGACTGTTTTCAGGAAGCAATTATAATTTAATAATAACAAATTTGCCAAAATCATAGGTGAATATCCAGCAGTTAAAAATATATGTCAAACAAAGCTAAATCCTAAATAAAAGAATGGTTCCTTCATAACTTCATATCAGCAAGCTACTCCGTACTGGCTTTGGCAGAACCAGTTTATGCAAAACGGATATGTCAGAAGTGTATCAGTATGACACTAATATTGTGGTATATCATATAAGCATGAGGTGCAGAAAACAACCTATACTGAATCTTTGTTTTAAACCACGAATAAGAAAAACTTGTTTGATTCCAGGAGGACAGTGTACAAGATCCACTTCATAAAATTTTCCCCTTTGGAAGTACAGTATATTACTAAGCCAGATCATCTGTGAGAAACCTAGCCACACGATGTGTACTGAAATACACGACAGTGACAATCAATGCAGCAGTGTCAGATAGCCAGCATTTATGTGATAACAGAGAAGAAATATAATAAAAATAAATAGCATTCCACTAGCAAGAGTATCTCATACAAGCAAATAAAATACACCAACTGAGCTGTTATTTAATACTGGCACTATCAACACAGACAAGACAGATCCAAAATATTTGAACTAAGAAGCTTGTCTTTCTATATAACTCACCAGCTCTGCACATAATGCAGAATGCTTTTCCTGAGCATGCAGCAAGAAGAGAAACAAAAAGCATTTGAATTGGGTGAGGTTCAGGTTGGTAGGTTGGCAAGAAAGGATCATGAAGACGAGCAATACTATAAATTGTCACCTTGATCACTGCCGCGTGAAGGGACAGATGGTGACCTAAATAAAAAATAATTTCTTTAAAACAATCTTTTCTGGCTGTATTCCAATTTATCTTAAGAAAATATGCTGTTATAATAAATATGAATACTAGCACCAGCAAAACACATTATTCTCCCAAACATACTAGTAAAAGGTATGTAATAGTTCATAGCCTTTATCTTTTAAGACCTCTTTTCAAAGATATGTCACTCTAAGTATGAAATAATAATCCAATGCCTGTGCAATGTTTGCCTCACAAAAAGAAATATGTATACTTTCTGCCTTTACCTCATCATTACAATAAGGACATCAAATATGAAAATGTCTGCATCACAGAAGTTATATTATGCTTAAAAATACAAGGAGAACAAAATAACTTCTGAAAGATGTTCCATTAATGAACCTGTTTCAGGTCCCTTCTGGTGACCTGAGAGCATGATAGAGCCTTAAAAATAACACATTTTAGTTAAATAAAATTAAGAACCTACGAGGTGGTCGAAAACAACGTGAACCAGGTACATGAGCATCAGAGGGATGGTCATGCTGATAAATAATTTGAAAAAAAAAAAAGAATCTGATATCTCATGCTGTTTTCATTCTATCAGCTGCTGAAGTTGGCCAATCAGATCGCTTCATGAGCGAATTCAAATGGGCTCTGCGTGGCGATGTTGCCAAATATGCACGTGGTTTAGTACCAGCTTGAGAGTCATGCCAAGAAATCAGCATCAAACACAAACACACCATGGTTTCCAGTTGATATCATCATAGCATACCTGCTAAGGCGCGGTCCTGTCAATTCGGAGGTCTGTGCTCAAATCTCTCCAATATTTTTTCGATTGATGCTCTCAGGCAGATTTAGCAACACTGCCTTGCAAAGCCCATTTGAATTTGCCCACGAAGCAATCTCATTCACTAACTGCAGCAGTTGATAAAATGATGACGCGAGATAGCGAATAATTTTTTTTCAAATTATTTATTAGTATGTCCAACCCTCTAATGCGCATACACAAGGTTCACGTTGTTTTCGACCACCCTGTATACTAGTGCAGTTTACAGACAATTATAACTTTTGAATCTCCATCTACAAGATGACAACAGAAGAGATCTTAAAAATAATCTTTTCTGGCTGTATTCCAATTTATTTTAAGAAAATATGTTTTTATAACAAATCTGAATACTAGCACCAGTAAAATATATTATCTCTCAAACATACCAGTAAAAGGTATGTAATGATTCATAGTCTTTATCTTTTAAGACCTCAGTATGCTGCATCAGTCAAACACTACGTCGTGGGGAAGCATTTAAAACACAAAATGGCTTAAGATCCTATGCACATAAAATGTAGTAAATTCACGAAACTATTTTATCACGATGATATGAAGTGGAATTTTCTAACAGGAATGTAGATACTTTGGTGATGAATTAATTAACTGTGAAAATCTCTGATAAAAAGGTTCAGTGCAAATAAAGATATTATATTGTGAAATATACAGCATAAAAGTCATCAGATGCTGGGCATTCCACATCATCCTTCACCTTGTATTGCCCTGTAGTGTGTCTGAGTATCCATAATTTACATCAAACACCAGTGACAGCCTGTGCTTTCTTTCAATGTCCCTTTGCTGGTGCTTAACCCACTATCTCCATACAAGAACCATAAAAAACACTACTTTCTCCATAGGTCATCTTTATTGTTGCGAGATGGACTGAACTAACTGACATTTCTGTCAATGGTTTTTCAAGGAAACAAATGTCAACAAAAGCAGCATTTGTTACAAGACTAAATATTTTCATTTTAATACAGAGAGGTTGAGTTCTGGGATGATGTACATGTAACCAGCTAATTTCTTTTTTGGTTTAAGGAAGAACAGAGAACAAAGAAGACCATATAAAAATACATTAGTAATTCAACAAAAGCTTCACAAGTTATTTTGAAATAGTCATATTATCTTATTATGCATACACAAACCCAAGACCACAGAATAAAATCTAATGACTCAGCAGGTTACCTTTTCAAAGCAGTATGAAATAAAAGTAATAATGTAGACACTTAAAAAATAATATTGTTAATGAGGAGGAGAATGAGAGCATATACCGGAATACAGAAATCTTCACGATAAAGTATTGGAGAGAAGATGAAGAGTTAATCTATGACTGCTGAACTTATGTTATATCAACATTCTCCAGCTAAAATTCTATGGAGTTCAGTTATGAAGAGAAGAAGTTCCGTGAAAACAGTAATTTATCCACACACACGAGTACAATTTATTATATTTGATAACATGGACTCGACCATCGGCAGTTCCAGTCATTTATGGACCAAAATGATCATGAATAGGGCAATGTAATTTATGATGGCAAGTCATGGGTAATATTTTCGAACACTTCTTTCAACTTCGTGAACATGAACATGGAATACAAAGAAGTGGCAGAATTGGGTGATGAGAGCTGGATGTGGGATTTAGCAATGCTCCCAGATCTAACACAACATTTAAATATTTTGAATAAGGGAATGCAGGCTTCAAAATGAAGTGTACTGTTATTTTGACAGCAATTAGAGAGGGGTGAGTCCCCACACTTTTCATGGTGGACTGAGCTTGAAGCAGACTCAAATAGTTCAGTGCCATAAGGAAATTGGTTTATAAAATTGAGTGACTTATTGAAGAATGAGTTTGAAAACAGATTTAAAGACTTTCCTGTGAATGCGGGGAAAATATGTTTGTTCAAGAATTCACTTACAGTTGACTTCAGTGACACACAGGAACACCCTATTACCATATAAGACAGTAGATGGTACAACTTGCGAATGTCTGGCTGAGGGTTGGGTGGCCAGTACTGAACCAGACAAACTAAGGGAGAATCAACAGCTAAGGGCGGAGGAGTTCTCCCTTAGGAGGCTTGGTGAAGCCCTGGTGTAGGAAATGACACACAAATTACACCAATACGCTGTTGCCTTGCAGGTGTGGCAGGAGACTGCCAAAGGCTAAAGGGAGATTACCCCGACAGAAAATCCTCCATAGTGTTAGGCCTAGCAAGCCAGCTGAACAGAGATGATGAGGTTGTTGCTTTCAAAACCAAAACAAGCCTTGGATGTAAAAGTGTTAAAATCACCTCATCCAGGAACATGGAGATGGAAAATGACGATTAATATGAGAGGAAAAACTGATGCTTGAGCAAACTACAGTGAAATCCCCGTACAATAATTACCAATGCAATGGTAATCAAGGGACTAATTATATATATATATATATTTTTTTTTTTTGCTATTTGCTTTACGTCGCACCAACACAGATAGGTCTTATGGCGACGATGGGACAGGGAAGGGCTAGGAATGGGAAGGAAGCGACCATGGACTTAATTAAGATACAGCCCCAGTATTTGCCTGGTGTGAAAATGGGAAACCACGGAAAACCATTTTCAGGGCTGCGGACAGTGGGGTTTAAACCTACTATCTCCCGAATACTGGATACTGGCCGCACTTAAGCGACTGCAGCTATCAAGCTCAGTTATTAAATGTTTAACAATTAATTTATTGAAAACCACCTATTCAATACTACTAAAGTCTTTAAGACTATAATACAATCATTATATTATTGTCAACTTATTGTCATCTCTTAACATAAACAGTAATAATTTTTTTAAATCATCAACTATAAATCCAGCATTAATACCCCTTTATCAACAGCAGCCAATGCCCCTTTGCCTGGCCACACCCCTTCCACCACTCGCACCAATAGCGATCTTAACGGCCTGCCCACCCCACCTCTCCCAACACACTCCCCGCCAACATTGACACACCCCTACAATACGAGAAGCAGAGGTAAAGCGACTGTCAAACCACCTCACACAAGCAACACAGCCGGATTTCTCTCCTAAAGTCTAAAGGGTAAGTGTCAAGAAGATTAATTCCACTAATGAACTATCCCAAAACAACACTCACACACTTTTTTGTTTATTTCACAGATTTCAACACACTTCACAAGCCGTTACAATTACAGCCAGAATCCAGTTTAACTCCTCTTCAGACTACACTGGAATAACTTCAAAACTTCACAACCTAGACAACATACAACATGTTTAAAGGGAGATGGTGTTGTTGGAGTCATCAGTCCATAGACTGGTTTGATGCAGCTCTCCATGCCACCCTATCCTGTGCTAACCTTTTCATTTCTACGTAACTATTGCATCCTACATCTGCTCTAATCTGTTTGTCATATTCATACCTTGGTCTACCCCTACCGTTCTTGCCACCTACACTTCCTTCAAAAACCAACTGAACAAGTCCTCGGTGTCTTAAGATGTGTCCTATCATTCTATCTCTTCTTCTCGTCAAATTTAGCCAAATCGATCTCCTCTCACCAATTCGATTCAGTATCTCTTCATTCGTGATTCGATCTATCCATCTCACCTTCAGCATTCTTCTGTAACACCACATTTCAAAAGCTTCTATTCTCTTTCTTTCTGAGCTAGTTATTGTCCATGTTTCACTTCCATACAATGCCACGCTCCACACAAAAGTCTTCAAAAACATCTTTCTAATTCCGATATCAATGTTTGAAGTGAGCAAATTTCTTTTCTTAAGAAAGCTCTTCCTTGCTTGTGCTAGTCTGCATTTTATGTCCTCCTTACTTCTGCCATCGTTGGTTATTTTACTACCCAAGTAACAATATTCATCTACTTCCTTTAAGACTTCGTTTCCTAATCTAATATTTCCTACATCACCTGCCTTCGTTCGACTGCACTCCATTACTTTTGTTTTGGACTTATTTATTTTCATCTTGTACTCCTTACCTAAGACTTCATCCATACCATTCAGCAACTTCTCGAGATCTTCTGCAGTCTCAGATAAAATAACAATATCATCCGCAAATCTCAAGGTTTTGATTTCCTCTCCTTGGACTGTGATTCCATTTCCAAATTTCTCTTTGATTTCCTTTACTGCCTGTTCTATGTAAACATTGAAAAGGAGAGGGGACAAACTGCAGCCTTGCCTCACTCCTTTCTGGATTGCTGCTTCTTTTTCAAAGCCCTCGATTCTTATCACTGCAGACTGATTTTTATACAGACTGTAGATAATTCTTCGTTCCCGGTATCTGATCCCTATCATCTTCAGAATCATAAATAGCCTGGTCCAATCAACATTATCGAATGCCTTTTCTAGATCTACGAATGCCATGTACGTGGGCTTGTCCTTCTTGATTCGATCCTCTAAGATCAGACGTAAAGTCAGGATTGCTTCACGTGTTCCTACATTTCTTCTGAAGCCAAATTGATCTTCCCCCAACTCAGCTTCAACTTGTTTTTCCATTCTTCTGTAAATAATACGTGTTAAAATTTTGCAGGCATGAGATACTAAACTAATAGTGCGGTAGTTTTCACACCTGTCAGCACCGGCTTTCTTGGGAATAGGTATAACAACATTCTGCCGAAAATCGGATGGGACTTCTCCTGTCTCATACATCTTGCACACTAAATGAAATAACCTTACCATGCTGGCTTCTCCTAAGGCAGTCAGTAATTCAGAGGGAATATCATCAATTCCAGGTGCCTTGTTCCTATTTAGGTCACTCACAGCTCTGTCAAACTCTGACCTCAAAATTGGGTCTCCCATTTCATCAGCATCAACAGCCCCTTCATGTTCCAGAACGAAATTATCTACATCGTTACCTTGATACAACTGTTGGATATGCTCCTGCCATCTTTCTGCTTTGTCTTCTTTCCCTAGAAGTGGCTTTCCATCTGAGCTCTTAATATTCATACACCTAGATTTCCTTTCTCCAAAGTTTTCCTTGATTTTCCTGTATGCAGCATCTACCTTTCCCAGGACCATACAGCCTTCGACATCCTTGCACTTCTCCTTCAGCCATTCTTCCTTAGCTACCTTGCACTTTCTATCCACTTGATTCTTTAATCGCCTGTATTCTTTTCTGCCCTCTTCATTTCTAGCATTCTTGTATTTTCGTCGTTCATCAATCAGGTCTAGTATCTCCTGAGTTATCCACTGATTCTTAGTTGATCTTTTCTTCCTTCCTAACATTTCTTCAGCAGCCCTACTGACTTCATTTTTCATGACTCTCCACTCTTCCTCTACTGTGTTTCCTTCGGCCTTTTCATTTAGTCCTTGTGCAACATGTTCCTTGAAACAATCCATCACACTCTTTTCTTTCAACTTGTCTAGATCCCATCTTTTTGCATTCTTTCCTTTCTTCAATTTCTTCAACTTCAGATGGCATTTTATGACCAACAAGTTGTGGTCAGAGTCCACGTCTGCTCCTGGGAAAGTTTTGCAATCCAACACCTGGTTTCTGAATCTCTGCCTAATCATAATGAAGTCTATTTGATACCTTCCAGTGTCTCCAGGTCTCGTCCACGTATACAGCCGTCGTTTGTGGTGTTTGAACCAAGTATTGGCGAGGACTAAATTATGGTCAGTGCAGAATTCAACCAGCCGACTTCCTCTTTCGTTCCTTTGTCCCAATCCAAATTCTCCTACTGTGCTACCTTCTCTTCCTTGGCCTACGACTGCGTTCCAGTCTCCCATCACAATTAGATTCTCGTCACCTTTGACATATTGTATTAAATCTTCTATCTCCTCATATATTCTTTCAATTTCTTCATCATCCGCTGAACTAGTAGGCATATAGACCTGCACTATTGTGGTGGGCATTGGTTTGGTGTCTATCTTGGCGACAATAATTCTTTCACTATGCTGATCGTAGTAGCTTATCCGCTGCCCTATTTTCTTATTCATTATTAAACCAACTCCCGCATTACCCCTGTTTGATTTCGTGTTGATAATTCGGTAGTCGCCTGACCAAAAATCCTGTTCTTCCTGCCAACGTACTTCACTTATACCAACTACATCTAACTTTAGCCTATCCATCTCCCTTTTCAGATTCTCTAACCTACCACAACGATTCAAACTTCTAACATTCCACGCTCCGACTCGCAGAATGTCAGTATCCATCTTCCTGATGATCGCCCCCTCTCGTGTAGTCCCCACCCGGAGATCCGAATGGGGGACTAGTTTACCTCCGGAATATTTTACCCGGGAGGAAGCCATCATCAGTACATCATTCATACAGAGAGAGCTGCATGTCCTCGGGAGGTGGTTACGGCTGTAGTTTCCCGTTGCTTTCAGCCGTGTAGCAGTATCAACACAGCTAAGCCATGTTGAGTATTATTACAAGGCCGTATCAGTCAATCATCTAGACTGCCGCCCTTGCAACTACCGAAAGGCTGCTACCCCCCTTTCGATGAACCATTCGTTAGTCTGGTCTCTCAACAGATACCCATCCGATATGGTTGCACCTGCGGCTCGGCTATCTGCATCATTGGGACACGCAAGCCTCCCCACCGCGGCAAGGTCACATGGTTCGTAGAGGAGGAGGGAGATGGTATAATCTGTTATTTAAATGAGACTCTATCAAGCATTCTCTACCAGCAATCTTGCCATCTAACCAGCACCTCACTTAAAATTTTAATAGAGATTCTCATTTCTTTTAAAAGTGATGTTGATCTATAGAAGATTTTGGCTATCCCAAAAACCACATGGGCTGAATGTGTTTGATCTCCTATATATGCAAAAAGAAATGTGTAAATGTTGTGATTCCAACAGACTTCAATTGCATTATGAGTGTTGATTTTTCTGTATTATCTGCAATGAATGTGGACACGAGTAGGTTCCCATTAGAACTCTAAGACAAGATCAGCCAGTTCATTTCCAAATGTACCATATGTTCTTGTACATAGCGTAAATTGTTGTAAAAAATTGTTTTAAGAATAGTTCTAGTACAGTTAACCTCCTATATAGCTGAAAGAACCTGTAGATGTTTTGTTTCACTTGACTTCAAATGCCGTCTCATTATCGGCATTATGAGAACTGATATCTTTGTATTATCTCCATTGGATGTGAACATGAATTGTACGTCCCATTAGAACTGTAAGACATGATCGACCAGTTCACTCCAAATATAACCGTGACGTTCTTGTACATCAGTGAAAATTGTTATATATTAAAAAAAAAAAAAAATTCATGAGAATAGTTGTAGTGTAGCATCCACTCAGAGCTCTGACTTGGAGTTTAGAATTTATGGCTGATGATGCCTGCAGGCGAAACATGTACCACATGCTTAAACTTTAATATAATGATTGTATTATAGTCTTAAAGACTTTAATAGTATTGAATAGGTGGTTTTCAATAAATTAATTGTTAAACATTTAATGCAATGATAATCACTGGTATGATAATAAATTATTCTGGTCCTGGTATTAATTTAATTAATTCAATGTAAAAATTCATCTGGATTTAATAATATTCTTGAAAACTATAATTCTATTATGACTGCTGTTTCAGATCCCGCTTTTGTGCTTTCCTCCTGTTACTACAGTAACACAAACCACAAAGAGCCGGGAAAACATATCACTATCATTTGAAAAGCAAAAATCTAAATGAACCATTTTTAATTCCAGTAGGAGCCATTGCATCTTGTAAAGCATCACAAAATTTTCCTTTATAGTTTTGGTTGTATTCTAGAGAATAATTTGGTGACTCTTGGTGTAATAAAATCTTTGCGTTTTCCCCTGCCCTTAATGAATATGAAACGGACTGTAATTTCTGATGTTTGCAATAGTGTTGAGCAGTACTGACACTAATATAATGCTGGAAATATTGTAGTTCGTTGATAATGTGAAAACAAGTCTGGTCAAATAGGAAAAAAAAAAGAAAGAAAAAAAACAAGTTAACATAGTAAATAACAGTGTACAGTACACTGTTGCCGATTTAACATTAAAGCTTTTCTAGTTGTATTTTTTCTGTATTCTTTGTATTTTGTGCTCCCAAATCTTGTCTTTGCAGGAATTAAAAGTTGCAAACTGTGAGGTAATTAATGTAGTTCAATTGTATGGTGTTTACCTATATACCTGTCAAATTAGGAATGACTTACGGCTAAATCCTCTACGGCAATATTTACATCAATACATCATTAAAAAGTTAACTCGTGTCCTCATCCCGAGGTGGTGCAGCTCTTTTCAGGCACACTCCCATTGGAGGTGAGTTGCATGTATCATTGCGACCTCCTGCCATTCTTAAATTTCCGGCAGTACCGGGAATCGAACCCGGGCCCCCGAGGACGGCAGCTAATAACACTAACCGTTACGCTACGGAGGCGGTACAGCAATATATACATATTTAATCAGTCACTATGTAAAATTACATATTTATGTATAGAAATCTAACTTACAAAGATCTAAGTAAAGCCAGGCTGGAATGACCAGGATTAAGGTCCATAAGCACTGTTCCCAAATACACAAATTAAACCACTGATCACTATTATGGCAAGTGCGATTACGAAGGCTTTAGTGAGACCAAACCGTTTATGAAAATCAGCAAAATATTTAAGCAATGTCCCTCAGGCTTCTATAATCAAGATCACACTCACTTATTCAAGATTATTTTTCTCAAAAGAAATCAATGGTTGGCTCAGACGTGCTGCATCAATTTTCTAATAGTAGGATCATTGTATATCCAATGAGGATAATCAGGCTTAAAAATGATTACATCTACTCTTCGATTTATGTCAATATTAGAGACCCAAATGCACCTCTTCATGGATGTTATTGACACCCTTCTACTTCAGAAATTGTCAACGGGTAATCTGGCAGTGTGATGATGCTAGTTTCGTAAGTGTGCACTGTGATCAAAGAATCTCACAAAATGAGCGAGTTACGACTTCATACTGGCAACGCCAAAAATGGCTGTTGCCCTGAGGACTATCTCGTGTAGTACAAACAGCTGATGATATTCATGTCATTTTAACAGCGTCTCGTCATTCACTGCATGATAGACCCTGATGGCCTCAGGCCCATCTGTGTGCTATGGTGCATCACTTACAAACTGCCATGGAATAATATACATAAATGTTACGATGTTGATTCAAAAATGAACAGATTGAACAGAATAGCAATGAAATTGTAGAACAAGATAGGCAAGAATTACGTATGGCTAATGGGAGTGGTGTATGAACTGGTGAGTGCAGCTAAGAAAAAATTAAAAAACGCGAAAGATCATACTTAGTGGCGCGGTGCGAAGGAAGGATGTACCTCTATGGTGGGTGAAGGCTTTAAAATGACCGGATGGACTGGGTGTGTCAGCAGTTGGACTTGGTGTATGTGAAGACAGATTGCTGACAGGAGGCTGGGACTTTGCGCAGGACAGACTGCACCTGAACAGGCAAGGCTCCTACGTTAAAAAGCCTACTCAAGAGAGTTTGAGTCTTGCCAGCAAAGATGTGGAAGACTGGATTCAGAGGAGGGCTGCCAACTGGAGCTGAGAGCAGGCAATGAGTAGCCACAGATTATAATGCCAAAGAAATCCAAAGCTCTTCACACAAGTTCCAGTAAAGTAATGATGACCTTCTTCTTAACTGCAGGGGCCCCCTGCTTGTCAACTTTCTCGAGTGTGGAATCACAATCAATGTGCAGCGCTATGTAGACGCTTTGCAGAAACTGTTACATGCCATTAAGTCAAAACACCCTGGAATGCTGCTGGACGGAGTCATCCTGTCACATGGTAATGCTTGCCCTCATACTTCCAATCCGGCAAAGGCTACACTTCAGCGATTTGGTTGGGAAATACTTCAACATCCTCCTTACAGCCTGGATGTTTCACCTTGTGATTTTCACATTTTTAGCAACCTGAAGAAAGACATTCATGGTCGTCAGGTTCATTTGGACGAGGAAGAGCAACAGTGGGTGCGGTTGTGGATCCCATCAGAACCTATCTCTTTCTAAAAAATTGGAATTGATCGTCTCATCCCCCAGTGGGATAAAATTATATTAACGTTTTTAGTGATTATTTTTTAATGAAACTATTCCATGGTCACGTTGTAGCGGGTGTTCGGTTTTCATTTGACTGCCCCTGATACATAGTCGAGTTGCATTGTTTTGAGCACCAGCTTAATATCCAGAGTAACCACAGTGTGGAGCAAGGTCAGCAGCTAGGAGAGACTCAATAAGGTGTTGGTAAGTTATCACAAGTACCTTGAACCATGCTACATGCAGAGCATCCCACAGTTTCTGGAAGGTGAGAGTCACAGTGTGAGTAAACTGATAATCCCACATAAGATCCAGCCCATGGAAGTTCGTGGAAGTCTAGGAAATGCTATCAGACATTTCAAATTGTCCTGCAGAAAAATCCCGTCCACAACAGGGAAGACAATCAGCATGAGTAAGTGTATGTGATCTGCAAGGATGGATCTATAACTGAATTCGTCCAGAGTGCTTTACATACAGACGAATAGTCCTAGATAATGCCGTGAAGGCACTCCCCACATCATTATGCAGTTGCCACTGGATTGTATTCTTCCAACAATGGCTGCAGGTATCTGTTCTCTGCTGTTTCTTTTCTGACACACAAAATATTCATCTATTTGACAAAGCATAGGTGCAGTTACCATCTGTAAGTTTCAGAACCCATATTGCAGCAGGGTTCACTGAACTGTCATTTTAGACATGTCTAGAATCCCATGTTTCATATTTGATACTGAGCTGCTCCACTGTATCATGCTGGTCGGTCCTCATGCACCTTCACAGCCAACATCCATCCGTGACAACAATGGCATGCGATGCTTCGCAGTTTCCAGATCAGCTTTCAAAATGGTACCATTAGTCCAATACTGACATGCTTTCACCAAAGCAGGATGTGAACAGTTCACAAACTGTGATGTTGGCCAAAAATCATCCCCTTTTGCAACTCGAGATAAACTGTTCCCTTTACCCCCACGCAACGAGTCATGTGTGTGTGTGTGTGTGTGTGTGCAAACAGCTTCTTGCATACCTTATATACCACAACATCAGCTCATGACATGTGACTAACTCCATGGCAGTGGGCTGCTAACATCAAATATAGGAGATCGTTATAACATGACTCAACTTTGTATTTCTTATCATGTCCTTAATAAGTTTTTATGCTTCAATGCAACTTCACATACACATTTTCTCATTAAATGTTACTAAATATCATGGACTTAAAACAACTTCACTATTGTTTGGTAAAGGTAAATGAGTTTTCTTGTAGCAGCATTTTCAAATTTACCGTTATCAGACAGTAGTAAAGTTGGTTCAATTCCATAAAACTGATATCGTCATTATGTAATAACTGTCAATATTGAAAATTATACAGAATACATATTTTAGAGTTATAGAAAATACTTGTAAATACCATTGCATAGATTTTATTCTCAAAAATGTTGTTTTCATCCAGTATTCAGCATCTACACAGATTTTCTAATTTTATACTTTTCCTTTTATTCATGAACATCCAACTTGTGTCATCACAAGAAAAATTGTTTAGTAAATATTCTCACAAAAGACAGAAAATACATTTCAGTATGTATTACTCAAACAGGCAGGATACCTCAAAGCAAGTGGCAATTAAGAAAGAAAGTAAAACAGCAATAACTTTTCACAGCATCCACTGAATTATCAGCAGTAAAAATGAATATGAATAAACCATGTGAGTAAATAAGTTGATACCAGTACTGTTGTTGTTATACCCAATGTAAGTCATTCCACGTCAATTTAACATGGGAAAATGTTCCCTTTCAGTTTTCTTAAAATTTTGTAGGTGCGTACTCCAAGCAGAAGTATGTATTTATATAGCCCGTCAGCTCTATATGACATCCGATTTGTCAGTTACAGGAAAATTGTCTTCAAACCTATGCTTTTTCCACACTAAAATGTTTCTACGAGGGTTATTTTGTTTTCAATCTCCAATGGGACATAAAATAAAGACAAGTGTGAATTAACAAATCATTTTCTTACCATGAGTCTACAACTATCTAAGATACTTTTCCACATGGTTACCATGAGTATTGAGACATTTGTTACAACAGTGCACGAGTTTTCCGATACCCTCTTCACAGACTGCCAGTGCCTTGAGATAGGTCTGCGCAGCCTCTTGAACCTCTTCCTTTGTGTGGAAGCGCTGTCCTCCCAGAGCTTTCTTCAGCTGTCAAAAAAAATTAAGGTCACTCGGCGCTATGTGTGGGCTGTACGCCGGGTGACTGAACACTTTCCAACGAAAGTGACCAAAAACCTGTTGGGCTACTGCAGCAGTGTGTGGTTTGCACTAAAAACGTAGCTCATTCTGTGATGAATTTCTGCAACACTATTACCTTCTGCCTGTACAAATTGTATGACGCTGTGCAACTCGCACTTGGCTGGAGAATCAATGATGTTTAAGTGCCTACAGCTTAGCTCTAACTGATGAGTTGAACTCAGCAATGGCAGACGTTATAGTGAGGTAGCTGCACAGTAACAGAGTGTGCAGATCCACCCCCTTCCACTTGTTTGGTCACTTAGCATTGCGGTTGGAGGTTGAACAAAAATAGCCCTCGTATTAATAAGTTTAACTTTGGTGTCATCCAATTTAAGAGACTTGAAAGTGAAATTATTCAAGGTTAATTTAACTAACATTTCTGACCTTTAAGTGTAATGTTGGGCCTATCAGACCCTCAGTAAACTTTATTTTGATGTAGCACTATACATTCCTGTTCCATCCCTATCTTTCAGGTTAACAAATTTCTTCAAATAATTAACCATTTCCATTCCAATGTTGGCAACTGAAGAGTAAAGAGGATTCATATATTACATAGGTCTGACATGTCTAAGATATGTTCATATTTTCTTCCATTTTGAAGAGCACACTTGTCAATGAATTGATATATAAATCAATTAAATCAATACAATGAACACTGTCACCACACTGTAATAGAGAGAAGGGTTAGTAAAATCACTTGTTGGGCAGGGGTGAGAACAAAAATCATTTCATAGACTTAAGAAAACAAAAGCAAGTTTGCTTGAAGTAAGTCTTACTTCACAGCCAGAAGTTACCTGCGACTTACCTCACGAGGATTTCATAATTTGTTAAAATTAATCGTTCCTCAGTACTGTACTAAGACATTATTCAAAATCCCTAAAGTACAAAAAAATGACCAAAAAACTGCGTTTCATTTACCCAAGAAACACTTTGTAAGTAACTTTTGTGGTATTGCCTTTTGGGGCTAAAATGACCATGCGACACAGAAATGCACATGTGAGAAACATGTCTTCTCTCAAGTCTATATTAAAAAAAAGTTTCTTTATTTTTAAAGAAGATTCCTAATACCAATTTTCATGTCTGTAACATCTTCAGTTTTTGAAATATCACTATCCAGATGAAAATAATTCAACCCCTTTTTTCAGTCCTTTTTGCCCCCTCCCCACTAAGTAATTTTTTGAAAACAAAAAAATACATGTTTCTTTGTTTCTAAATGAGATTAAAGATACCATTTTTCATGTCTGTAACTGTGAAGTTTTTGAGATGTTCTGTAGATATGCTCATTTTAAAAATTCAACCCTATTTCAGTTCCCCAAGTGGATTTTCCAAAAACAAAAAAATATGTACACTGACTGACAGAGCAAATGCAACACCAAGAAGGAGTGGTCAGAACTTTATGCCAATTGCAGGGTAGACTGACGTCACTGAGGTATGCTCATGATGTGAAATGCGCCGCTGTGCTGCGCACGTAGCGAACGATAAATGGGACACGGCGTTGGCGAATGGCCCACTTCGTACCGTGATTTCTCAGCCGACAGTCATTGTAGAACGTGTTGTCTTGTGCCACAGGACACGTGTATAGCTAAGAATGCCAGGCCGCCGTCAACGGAGGCATTTCCAGCAGACAGACGACTTTACGAGGGATATGGTGATCGGGCTGAGAAGGGCAGGTTGGTCGCTTCGTCAAATCGCAGCCGATACCCATAGGGATGTGTCCACGGTGCAGCGCCTGTGGCGAAGATGATTGGCGCAGGGACATGTGGCACGTGCGAGGGGTCCAGGCGCAGCCCGAGTGACGTCAGCACGCGAGGATCGGCGCATCCGCCGCCAAGCGGTGGCAGCCCCGCACGCCACGTCAACCGCCATTCTTCAGCATGTGCAAGACACCCTGGCTGTTCCAATATCGACCAGAACAATTTCCCGTCGATTGGTTGAAGGAGGCCTGCACTCCCGGCGTCCGCTCAGAAGACTACCATTGACTCCACAGCATAGACGTGCACGCCTGGCATGGTGCCGGGCTAGAGCGACTTGGATGAGGGAATGGCGGAATGTCGTGTTCTCCGATGAGTCACGCTTCTGTTCTGTCAGTGATAGTCACCGCAGACGAGTGTGGCGTCGGCGTGGAGAAAGGTCAAATCCGGCAGTAACTGTGGAGCGCCCTACCGCTAGACAACGCGGCATCATGGTTTGGGGCGCTATTGCGTATGATCCACGTCACCTCTAGTGCGTATTCAAGGCACGTTAAATGCCCACCGTTACGTGCAGCATGTTCTGCGGCCGGTGGCACTCCCGTACCTTCAGGGGCTGCCCAATGCTCTGTTTCAGCAGGATAATGCCCGCCCACACACTGCTCGCATCTCCCAACAGGCTCTACGAGGTGTACAGATGCTTCCGTGGCCAGCGTACTCTCCGGATCTCTCACCAATCGAACACGTGTGAGATCTCATTGGACGCCGTTTGCAAACTCTGCCCCAGCCTCGTACGGACGACCAACTGTGGCAAATGGTTGACAGAGAATGGAGAACCATCCCTCAGGACACCATCCGCACTCTTATTGACTCTGTACCTCGACGTGTTTCTGCGTGCATCGCCGCTCGCGGTGGTCCTACATCCTACTGAGTCGATGCCATGCGCATTGTGTAACCTGCATATCGGTTTTAAATAAACATCAATTATTCATCCGTGCCGTCTCTGTTTTTTCCCCAACTTTCATCCCTTTCGAACCACTCCTTCTTGGTGTTGCATTTGCTCTGTCAGTCAGTGTATTTCTTTATTTTTAAAGGAGATTTCAAGCACCAATTTTTATGTCTGTAAACTTTTAAGTTTTGAGATATAGCTATACACTTGATATACACTTTTAAAAAATGTTCCCCCCTTTTCACCCCCTTAGCAATGGAATATCCAAAAATCCTCCCTTAGTGAGCACCTACAGCCTAATATAAAAGTATCCCCAAAATTTCATTTCTTTATGTCCAGGAGTTTTGGCTCGGCGATGATAAATCAGTCAGTCTGTCAGTCAGCCGGTCAGTCAGAACATGTTATTTTGTATATAAACTAGCAGTTACCCATGGCTTTGCACGCGTGGATTTCGTAATTGGATAAAAGTAATCGTTCCTCGGTATAAGACATTATCCGAAAATCCCCAAAGTATAAAAATTCACCAAAAACTGAGTTTCATTTACCCCAGAAACACTTTGTAAACCACGTTTGTGGTATTGCCTTTTAGGGCTAAAATGACCATGCGACACAGAACTGTACATGTGAGAAACAGCCTTCTCTCAAATCGATTTAAAAAAAAAAGAAAACAGGTTTCTTTATTTTTAAAGGAGATTCCAAATACCTATTTCCACATCTGTAACATCTTCAGTTTTTTAGATATAAGTATCCTGATAAAAAATAATGCAACTCCTTTTTTTCACCCCCACTAAGGGCTTATTCCAAAAACAAAACAAAAATACATGTTCTGTATTGTTAAAGGACTTTCCAAATACCAAGTTTCCTGTTTGTAACATGTTAAGTTTTTGACATATACTGTAGATATACCGGTATTCATTTTAAAAATTCACCCGCTTTTTCAATTCTTTTCAGCCCCTTAATTGGATAATTCAAAAACAAAAAAGTATGCATTTCTTTATTTTGAAAGGAGATTCCAAATACCAGTTTTCATGTCTGTAACATCTTCAGTTTTCGAGACATAAGTCCTGTCATTAAAATAATTCAACTTCTTCTTCAATTCCTCCCACCCCCACCCCCCATCTTGGAATTTTCGAAAACAAAAGAAGACATGTTTCTTTTTTTTTTTAACGAGATTCCAAATATTAGTTTTCACATGGGTAATTTCTTTCGTATCTGAGATACAAGTATTCTCATACAAGGAATTCAACTAATTTTTCTATTCATTCATCACCCCCTTACGTGGATTTACCAAAAACGAAGGAATATATGTTTCTTTACTTTGAAAGAAGATTCCAAAGATAAATTGTCATGTCTATAACATGTTCAGGTTTTTAGATTTAAGTAGCCTCATAAAAAGAATTCAACTCCTTTTTCACCCCCTCCCTCCTAAAGTTGCCAACGGCTGTAGCCGTGTTGAAACACCGGATCCCGTGAGATCTCTGTAGTTAAACAACATTGGGCGCGGTCAAGATTTGGATGGGTTGCCACGCGCTGTTGGTAGGGGGTAAGGGAATGGAGGAGTGGAAAGGAACTAGTCACCCTACCGTACGTAAACTCTGGCTCAGGCATGCCTCTGCGGAGGTTCGGACCTGCCTTCGGGCAGAATACACCCTTACCTTACCCCCTAAAGTTGCTTCCCACCACCCAAATAAATGCGTGTTTCTTTATTTTTAAGGGAGATTCCAAATACCAGTTTTCATGTCTGTACCTTTCAGTTTTTATGTTATAAGTATCCCCATAAAAATAATTAAATTTTTTCACTTCCTTTCACCATCCCCCCTTAAGAGAATAAAAAATAAAAAAAGAACTACTTTATTTATAAAGGAGGTTCCAAATACCATTTTCACGACTGAAATATCTTCAGTTTTGAGAATTATGTATCCTCATAAAAATAATTCAACTCCTTTTTCACCCACCCCCCCAAAAATTTGAGTTCCCCAACAAACGCGTGTTTCTTTACTTCTAAAGGAGATTCAAAATGCCAATTTTCACGTCTGTAACATCTTTAGTTTTTTAATATAACTCTCCTCATACAAATAATTCAATTAAACTTTCAATTCTTTCAACCCCCTTAAGTGAATTATCCAAACACAAAAAATTACATATTTCTTTATTTTAAAAAGAGACTCCAAATACCAGTTTCCATGTCTAAAACATCTTCAGTTTTTGAGATATCAGTATCCTAATAAAAGAATTCAACCCCATTTTCAGTCCTTTTTATCCCCCTTAAGCATTCTTTTTTCATGTATTTTGTTTAAAAAAATTAAAAATACCAATTTTTACATCTGTGAGATTTACATTTGTGAGATACACCGTAGATACAGTATTTTTTTTAATTCGCCCCCTTTGTCACTCCTGTTCACACCCCCCCCCCCCCCCCCTATTGATTGGATCTTCCAAAAAAAAAAGTATTTCTTTATTTTTAAAGGCAATCCCAAATACCAATTTTCATGCCTGTAACATCTTCAGTTTCTAAGATATAAGTATCCTCATAAAAGGTATTCGACCCCTTTTGCATCTTCTTTCACCATCTCCTTAATGGGATTATCAGGAAAAAAATATGTGTTTCTTTATTTTTAAAGTAGATTCCAAATACTAACTTTTACATCTGTAAACTTTTAAGTTTTTGGAATTTAGATATACCCATATAAACAATTCACCCCCCCCCCCCTTTCACCCCCTTAGTGATGGAATCTCAAAAGATCCATCCTTAGTGAGCACCTACACTCTAATATAAATGTTTCCCCAAAATTTAATTTCTTTATGTCCAGTAGTTTTGTCTCAGTAGTTGGTTGGTCGGCAAGTTGGGACATGTTTATATATATGTGCAGTTAGGGGCGCGCAGCTGTGAGCTTGCATCTGGGAGATAGTGGGTTCGAACCCCACTGTCGGCAGCCCTGAAGATTGTTTTCCGTGGTTTTCCATTTTCACACCAGGCAAATGCTGGGGCTGTACCTTAGTTATGGCCAGGCCGCTTCATTCCCATTCGTAAGCCTTTCCTATCCCATCGTCGCCATAAGACCTATGTGTGTCAGTGCGATGTAAAGCAAATAGAAAAAATTCATATAAAAAAAGTCTGGCTCTTTGGCTGGATGGTCAGCATAGTGGGCTTCGGTTCAGAGGTTTCCAGGTTCAATGAACGTCCAGGTCATGGATTTTAACTGCGTACAGTTAATTCCTCTAGCTCAGGGTTGGGTGTTTGTGTTCATTTTAATACACGTCTTCATATACATACAACACATCACACCACAAAACCACCAGAGAAACATGCAATAGTAAATGCATAGGGTTGGCGTGAGGAAAGGCATCTGACTGTAAAACTGAGCTAAATCCATTGATAATGTTAATCTCTGATAATTGGGAAAAGGTCCAGAAAAGTAGGGTATTCTATTTTACAAATATATATATATATATATATATATATATATATATATATATATCCATACCATTTAAGATTTACTTGAATGACCGCTCAATTTTTAATTTATAGGGGACATGGACATCTTATTTGAGTTAGTAAATAACTAGGTAAGCTGGCCTTATTAACTAGGAGTAGCAAGCCAGCCTCTTACCTGGAATTTCTGGGTTAAATTCCTGACCAGGTCAGAGATTTTTGCCAGGATCTGAGGGCTGGTTTGAGGTTTACTCAACATATATGAGAATAATTGAGGAGCTAGTCGAAGGCAAGAGAGGAGCCTCAGTCTTGAAAGTCAAGAATAATGACCAAGAAGATTGGTCATCCTGAACACACATCACCATATAATCTGCAGGCCTTCCGGCTGAGCAGCGGATGGCCCATCAGGTTGTAGCAACATCAGGTTGGTTTGTTTTGTAAGGTCATATCTGAATGGTTTATGAGTCATACCTGTTTGCATATTTGTAATATTTTTAGGTCATAGAAATCTTTCCCATTCTAATCACACATTATAACAATGTAAATTGATCAATAATGCCATACGAAGTCTTAGCTAATAAAAGAGATGTTCTCTTTGACCTTCCAAATCTTAAAAATTGTTGTGTGTGATACACCCAATTCCTTCGTGACACTGACGTTTGTTTCCCCATTTTGTAATTACCATATTATGTGTGACTTTTCTTTAATATTAAACACTTTCCTTTTCTTTTGTGACATCTTCACAGCAATGTTTGCCATGACTATTTAACAGACAGACTGATTCAAAATCTACTATCTACTGAAAACAAGAATTTGAAAATAAGATTTACATTATTCTCAGCAATCCCCAAACGCGTAACAAACAAAAATCAACACTGGATGTTATAGTCGATATATTTCTCCAAAACTGTGATACAGAAATATTTTATATGATATGTCGTACTAAGTGATATTTTGAATACAGGGTTTATACAGGATTTAGATGGGACCATTAGATTTTGCTGTTAATAGTCAATAGGTCGTTAAAAGCGATGTCACAATAAACATTCATTTTTTCCAGGTTGAATGGAAAAATTACTTTTCTTGTTAAACCACAAACATGTTACACTATCTTTGTACATGAATAAGACTAAGTGAGTTGAAATTTTATGTAAATACATACTTCAACAATGTCTACACATGCACCAACTTCAATTAAAATCAAAGAATTAGGTTGTGAATGTTAAGATTTTGCATGGAATTACTCTTAAAACAACTTCTTTCAAATTTCTTGTACTAGAACCAAATTATTCAGTAATTTGGACGTCATCACATCTCCACAAAAATTATTTCACGTTATTCTAAACGTTAACAAGAAAATAGCATTTATTAGTAATCTGAAGGTCGGCATTTCCATTATTCAGCCTCCAATATTCTCCCATCATCACTGCTGCATCATGTATATTTTCTCATATAAATATTTGAACATTTAAAAGACAGAATGGTCATATAGAAGTAAATATTAAGATAACATACAAACAATTCAAGAATTCACCTTTTAAAGAGCTAGTGTTCTATAATTTCTGAATGAGTGAGTATATAATATAGCAGCCAATAAAACCATATGAAACACAACTCACTTGATATAAGGTTGATGTAAGGCTACCAAGCTGGCGTGGATGGTCAGGGTAACAGCTGCCAGATGAAAATAGTCGAACAGCACAGGCAGATGGTAATGCAGGCCACGTGTAGGTGAAAAGTGAAGCTGTAGTGTACGACTCGATACACATGCTATAGCACTATGTTGGTCAGGCCCAAATGTCTGGTCAGTAAACCACAATTCGACTGACAGGGAGAAGTCAGCCCGCTCCAATGTATCCTCGATCTGGAGAGGAAGAAAACGGCAATAAAGAAACAATACTGGAAGCTCTTCATCACTCTACACACTAAAGCTTGTCTTAAATCTACAGTACTTGAAAGAATGTTAAACAACACTTAAACATGGAAAGAAATCATCATTCATAAACATAGAAAATTCTAAAATGAATGAGCTCAACCAAAATCTCTTACTCGCTGGATGAATATGTCAACTAGTTCTCCTAGGATAAGCAATTCAGTTATTTTACACACAATACATTCAAGATCTACTGCTTTTGACTTTTGACTTAATAACAATGTTATTAGTTTTATGTCCCACTAACAACTTTTACAGTTTTTGGGGATGCCGAGGTGTCAGAATTTTGTCCTGCAGGAGTTCTCTAATGTACTGGTAAGTCTACCGACAAAAGGTTTACATATTTGAGCACCTTCAAATGCTATCAGACCGACCTGGGATCAAACCTGCCACTTGATTAATTTTTTATTTTAATTGCTTAATACTGCACAAACACTAGTAGGTATTTTAGCAATGCAGAGATAGTGCAGGAAAGGGTTACGAGTGGGAAGGTAGTGTATTAATAATAATTTCATACGGTTATTTCTAGCCTGATGCAGCCCTTGTAATGCAGATCCTGCGATGAGTGTGGGTTGCATCTGCCACGTATAGGAAACTGCTGTTTATTGTAGTGGAGGATAGTGTTATTTGTGGTATGTGAACTGCAGGGATGTTGGGAACAGTACAAACAGCCAGTCCCCGAGCCAAGGGAATTAACCACTTACGGTTAAAATCTCCAACAGAGCCGGGAATTGAACCCAGGGCTCTCTGAACTGAAGAGCACTACATTGCCCATTCAGACAAGGAGCCAGATGGTTGAGTATTATACAGTACAGAAAATAACAGTTGTACGAGAGAAATTTGTATGTCTATATAACCAGGTAAAAAGGTACAAAATAGCAGGCAATTAAAATATTCTACCTTGTGGCTGTCGACCAGAATATGGGCACGGAACATGATAACGTCGTCCAACAGAACCTCCTCGTTGCGGTACAGGATTTGGAATGTCTTGCTTACACCAGTCCCATTCACCACGCACGCTGGAAACACCAGGTCAGTGCCTGAAGTACACAACTAAATGTTATTTCTACAATGATGACCTAGGCATCCACTTTCAGCCATACAGTGAAGGAATCACTCTCACAACACAACTACACAATGATAAAAGACAAAATTTGTTTCACACTAATATGTAGCTATCTTTATGAAGATGTCCCAAATCTACATAAAACAAAACAGATTCTCTATTCATTGATTCAAAATGAAATGAAAATGAAACATACTCAAAAACCAATTCTTCTGCAAAAGAACAAAAAGAGGTTGGAATACTTCAATTAACTACGGAAAATAAAATTGTTCTAAAGTCGAGAATGTGCATCACTTTACATCCAACGTTACAGAACAAAAGGAACAAGGAAAAAAAAAGAATATCTAACACGTCCTAAATGTCTCGTACAGATTCAATGTTGTAATTAATTGATTAATTAATTAATATATTATTAAATAATTCCACTGAGATCACAAGAAACCAGTCCTGACAATCGTCTTTTCTCACAATCACTTGTTTCTTCATACTCCTGCATCCAATTTCTTCCTTTCATGAGCCCCTTATAAATTCTGTTTTTATCCATGGTCACAGTAATAACTAAACTTATGTCATAGTGGTCCAACTTTTCAATACTATATTATGTAATGTTTACACTATATTTTTAATCTAGGAACTAGTTTTGGCCTTGGCTGACCATCATCAGCCATAATACAAAACTGTACAAACACATCTAATGACTAAATCTCCTATGTTTATCCACAGTGAAAAAGTTTGTTATTTAGTTTTTGTACAGCCTCCAGTATTCTCCTATCATCACTGCTGCATCATGTACAGTATATTTTCTCATATAAATATTTGAACAATTCAAGAATCCTCCTTTTAAAGAGCTAATGTTCTATAATTTCTTAACAGGTGAGTATATAACATACCTTTTTTTTTTTTTTTTGCTAGTTGCTTTATGTCACACCGACACAGATATGTCTTATGGTGATGATGGGACAGGGAAGGGCTAGGAGTGGGAAGGAAGCAGCCGTGGCCTTAATTAAGGTACAGCCCCAGCATTTGCCTGGTGTGAAAATGGGAAACCACGGAAAACCATTTTCAGGGCTACCGACAGTGGGGTTCGAACCTACTATCTCCCGAATACTGGATACTGGCCGCACTTAAGCGACTGCAGCTATCGAGCTCGGTATATAATATACCAGCCAATAAAAACTTATGAAACACATTGCAATGTGTGACAAAAAAAAATAATTGTCTTTTCTGTGGAATATAGCTATAACAAATTACATGCAGAGGAAACTGCTTTTTACATCTGTGATAGTGAAACTTTTTATATCAAGAAAATCTTTCTGACGTGTTTAGATATTTTTAATACTGTATCCCAAGACATTTTGACATGTCGGTTAAGTTACCGGTACTGATAAAAGTTTAAATCCTTCCTTTTGTGCATTCATGACTTATCATTCTCAGTGTATTAAAAAGGTTACAAAACATGAATACAATGAATACTGAAAAAGTGAATGAAATAACATTACAAATGTAGATTCTCCTCTAGGCTATGGGATCATGCTATGAGGGTTTAGAACTATTTATTCATCCCAGCTAAGTGTATTATTAGTGCTTACAATGTTGTGATCATGATGATGGTTATTATTATTATTATTATTATTATTATTATTATTATTATTATTATTATTATTATTATTATTGGTTTTTATAGAGAAATTGAAAGTCCTACAATGGATAGATTAATAGACTACAATGGTTGATTAATAGTAAAATGTACTGGGGATTAAAATTGGTTTCACTGTGGTAATTCTATCATTTTAATTTCTGCTTGCCTTTCTGAGCAAGATCCTTGTACAAAGCATGTACAAGGGTTCACTTACTACACTGCAATGTCTGCTGTAGTTATTTCAAAAATTGGATAAGGTACTCAGTTCATTATTCTGTAATCTGGTTGTAGGCAAGTATTGTCTGAAACTGTAAATAACAGGAGAAGATATGAGATGTTAAAGAGGTGATCAAACTTAGTTTTTCCAAATGCTCCTAGAGGTTTCCCCCCAAATTAACACTATATCTGACGTAGCATTCAAAATCTGTATGCTGGGTGGTATTCTGGCAGTTTCAGAGAGTTCAGCTGGGTAAACATAAGAGAACACAAAGAAAGAAAGAAAGAAAGAAAGAAAGAAAGAAAGAAAGAAAGAAAGAAAGAGTGACTGATAGAATATAATGATGATATTTCAAGTACTAAAGATGCCATTCTGTTATTAATTAAATGTTTTCTTTTTCAGATATTTTCTTATATTTATTAATCTTGCATTAGTTTCAACAGACTGGAAAACTCAAAAGTTATGTATTAACTAAGTCGAAATTGAAAAGAAAATGGCTTCCACTTATACATACGTAGGTCGAGTCATAAGTCATGGCAACTATTTTTTTTTTCCTCATGAACAAGAGACAATACAATAAAAATGGTCCGTTATTGGACATTATAAATTTTCCAGCTAACTCATTCCTGGTTGCCAGGGTTTCGCCCCCCCGTGTGCTAGGTTGGGCTCATCAGTTGGTACCTAGCACACCTACCAAGTCGCATGGCTAGTGCATACTGTGGAGGCCATTGCGTAGGCTACTTGAAGCCACTGGCAGTGCCAATGCACTATGAGAGACTTTGTCTCACTACCAAAAATTGATGCCTGCAGGTAAGCAGGCTTCAAGTAGCCTACGCAGTAGCTTCCATGGTATGCACTAGCCATGCATCTTGGTAGGTGTGCTAGGTACCAACTGATGAACCCAACCTAGCACACGGGGACGAAATGCTGGCAACCAGGAATGAGTTAGCTGGAAAATTTATAATGTCCAATAACAGACCATTTATATCGGTATTATAAATTTACTCGTTCGGGACAAATATTTCAGATTCCCTATAGGAATCAACATCTATATCAACAAGAGACAACACGGAAAATCTAAGATATGTATTTGGAATCGTACTGTATGTACTTGCGTATGATGCTACTAGTGTATGTAAACAACAGTGTGGGTCTAAGCATGCCCCCAAGTTCAGTGTGAGTGAGTGAGAGCATCACAAAATGGAAGTCAACAAGCAGGAGCAGGAGGAATGATCCAGTGCATGAGGGGCACACTGTCAATGCAGTTTATTACAATTCCTTTTAGTTGTACCAATTGCAGTGCAAACCAAACATCCAGATCTTTTGGACAACGCCATAATCCTACCCGATAACGCGACAGCTCACACAGCAGCCATCGTTCAGCGTCGCTTACAATGGTGGGGATGGGAGGTTCTTCCACACCCGCCTTATTCGCCTGATCTGAGCCCATGTGACTATGATCTAATCCCCAAAGTCAGGAAGCCATTACGTGGACAACAGTCTGCTAACAAAGAGGACATCGTAACAGCATTTCGGAGAGGGGTGTCATACATCAGCGATACACATGCAGCGAATAGTATTCAGCGCCTGCCCCACCACTGGGAACGCACAGTGGAAACCTTGGGTGATTATTTCGAATGTCTGTAACCAGTGGAGACCTGTCCTTTGTATGTAGTCTTGTGTATTTGCTGTCTATACCATAATAAAAAAATGTTTACCAATGGCCTGTGTTCTGTCACTTTCCTGCAAGAAACTCCTGAAGTCAGAATTTGTCTACAGGCACTATGCATAAGTACATGCCCTATATTTCCAAATGCAAATCTTAGATTTTCCATGTTGTCTCCTGTTCGCGAGAAAAAAAATAGTTGCCATGACTTATGACTCGACCCTCGTATATATATTAAAGAACACTGTAAGGTGTGCAAGAATGTGATTTTAAGTCTCTTCTCATCTCAGATGTCCTATCAATATCAGATTCCAAATCCTTAAATCAGTCAATTTTGTGGCAGATTATGAAGTTTACCACCGACGAATCAGATGGAAAGCTACTCTGTACACCCTACGTACGACCAAAGGAATGGCTTCCAAGAGGAGTACGTAGGTGGTTTGAAAAGTTCTCGGAATGTACTAGAATTAAGTATCTTACCTTGGTGGAACTGCTTTTATTTTTCAACATAGTCTCCCTGTAGACTAATGCATTTGGTCCAGCGATGTTCCAATGCCTTGATCCCATCTCGAAAATGAGATTCCTCCAGGCCTGCAAAATACCTCTCCAATTCGGCTGTCAGTTCTTCCCTTGTAGAAAATCTCCGTCCACCGAGGAAAATTTTCAGCTTGGGGAATAGATGAAAGTCTGATGGTGCCAAATTAGGCGAATAAGGTGGATGTGGGAACAATTTGTACCCCAGTTCATGAAGTTTTGCTATGGCAATAACACTTGTGTGCGGCGGAGCGTTGTCCTGATGAAAAATGACCTTTTCCTTGCCAAACCAGGCCTTGTTTCGTGCATCTTTTCCTGTAGTTGGTCTAGGAGGTTTGCATAGTATTGCCCCGTAATTATTTGGTCAGTAGGAAGATAATCTATCAGCAGAATGCCTTTTGCATCCCAGAAAACTGAGGCCATGACCTTTCCGGCTGAACGCACTGCCTTTGCTTTCTTTGGTGGTGGTGAATCAGCATGTTTCCACTGCTTTGACTGCTGTTTTGTATCTGGGGTATAGTAGTGGACCCAAGTTTCATCTGTAGTCACAAACCGGCGCAAAAAATCTTGTTGGTTGCACTGAAAACAGGCCAGACTTTGTTCGGACATTTCCAATCTGGTGCGTTTATTGTCCAATGTCAAGAGCCATCTTGCGCATAATTTTTTCATACCCAATTCTTTGGTTAAAATATAATATACCCATTCAGAAGACATCCCTACAGCTTCAGCAATCTCCCGCACTTTCAGTCGACGATCCTCCATGACCATTTTATGCACTTTTGCGATAAATTCTGGGGTCATAACACTTTTTGGCCGTCCACTACGCGGATCATCATCCAAGCTCTCCCGACCAAATTTAAACTCGCTGGTCCACTTGGCAACAGTTGAAAATGAAGGAGCAGAGTCCCCCAGTGTGTTCTGAAAGTCGGCATGAATTTCCTTTGCTTTCATACCTTCCTTTACAAAGTATTTAATCACTGCTTGAATCTCAGTTTTTCCATTGTCACAAATCACTACGCAGGAACAACAACAAAGAGTCATCACTACCACACTCCTGCAGCTAGAGCACTGACGCGCCACGTGTTCACTCACAAAGGATGTGTGATTACTGCGCGGGAACCTCGTTGCTCTAGCACTGACATCTAGCGGTGATTCCGAGAACTTTTCAAACCGTCCTCGTAATTCCTTCATAGCTCCTTATTTTATCCTTCTTTAAATCAATATCATCTACAAATGTCAAAACTTGAAACAACAGGTAGGGAATAATTCCTTTTGAGCAGCCTTTCCCAACCAGTCTTCTATGAAAAATAATCAGTAATCTTTCTTTCTTTCTTTCTTTCTTTCTTTCTTTCTTTCTTTCTTTCTTAATCCGTTTACCCTCCAGGGTTGGTTTTTCCCTCGGGCTCAGCGAGGGATCCCACCTCTACCACCTAAGGGCAGTGTCCTGGAGCGCCAGACTTTGGGTCAGGGGATAAAACTGGGGAGGTGGACCAGTACCTCGCCCAGGCGGCCTCATCTGCTATTCAGTACAGGGGCCTTGTGGAGGGGATGTGAAGATTGGAAGGGATAGATCAGGAAGCGGCCGTGGCCTTAAGTAGAAGTGGGAAACCAACAAAAACCACTTTGAGGATGGCTGAGGAGGTAATCAAATCCCTCTCTACTCAGTTGACCTCCTGAGGCTAAGTGGACCCCATTCCAGCCCTTGTACCACTTTTCAAATTTCGTGACAGAGCCAGGATTCAAACTCGGGCCTCCGGGGGTGGTAGCTAATCATATTAACCACTACACCACAGACAATAATCAGCAATCACGGAAAAAAAATTGTTTACAAATCAAATCTGCAAACATTATGTGAAAACTGATTAAATGAATTGAAAAGAAAACAACAGGATTGAAGAGCTCTTCCCTGAAGAATTTAGTGTGGATGCTAGTCTACCCGTCAAGGGAAAAGAAGTACTTCATTGATCTTTCAACCAATTTTTCTTTAAATTTTGATTAAAAAGACATGTTAGCTGAGAATATTTCCTAAAATGCCTATTTGTTCCCACAACAGCTAAACATGCAGAGTAAAGTGAAAATCCATTTTAAGTCAAATTAAGATGACTAAAAGGCATTTGTTAATGCCTATTAATGCCTATTTTGACCATTGGTGCCTATATGATAAATGCCAATTTGAGTGCCTAAATCATATTTTTTAATTTTAAAAATTTATTTTTTTGCTTCGATATATCTCGTTGGTCAACAGAGAGTATAGTCCAATCCCACTGATGCTGAGAGGATTTTCTATATTCCCTCAATTTTGAAATATTGTGACTGAAACAAGGCACAAATTTATACCTAAAAACCTTGAAAAGTACACTGTACTGAACTGTAATGTAGCTGGAGAGGAAACTGTTTCAGTAGTTCCAGTACAGTTTCATTCAGTCTTCAAAGATTGAGATCAAACTGGCACTTCCAAATACAGTGAAAACCCGATTTAACATTGTTCAGGAGGTAATTTAATTTATATTTTAAATAGTTAAGTAGTTAATACAAACTCTGGCTCCTTGCTGAATAGTCAGCATCAGGGCCTTCGGTTCAGAGAATTTCAGGTTCAGTCAAGTCCACATGTGCATCACAGTTTGCACCTGTGACTCCACCTGAATGGAGGAAAAGCAGAAACAGTTAGAAACAGTTTGTACAAATTCTGATAGTGTATATTCCATACTTATATTAAACATTTTAAAACCTATTTAGGCTGCCTAAGACAGGATTTTAATGCCTAAAGTAGCTAGGTATTGCAACAAGCTTGATGCAAGTCTGGAATTAAGACTGCATCTTGCATCTTTTGAGTCCATTTTCAAGTAACTAAGAGCATCAAAGCAAGCTCAGCAATTTCATCAACAATGTTTCCCATGGCTGAGTAACAATAATTATAGACTTTTCAGACAAACACTACAATTATTATTATTATTATTATTATTATTATTATTATTATTATTATTATTAAAAATGAAAATGAGAGTTAGTTAAATAAGTGATCATCAATACTTAATATGAAGTTACACTTATTTCTGTGTTATGAAATTTATAAAAATAAATATGTGGATTGTCTTTTCTATTGTAATTTTCTGTTACCAACTAGAGAACCGAAGTAAGATGGCGACTACTGTGTGTGAGTCTGTGATATCCGTAGTAGATAATGGTGTAAGATGCAGTGAAAAATGTGGCAAATGCAGAAGAGTAGTTAAAAATGGGATTCTATGTCGTAAGTGTGATGAATGGTACCATTTTCGTTGTGCAAATATTGTAAATAGGACTGATATTGAAGAAAGTGAGTGGTTGTGTCCCGAGTGTAAACAAACCGATAGTGAGGCAGAACAACAAGAAAGAGAGACATACGAAACTATAATTAAGAATTTAGGAGTGCTACAAGAAGATTTATGCGCTCTGAAACATGAAAATGAAAGCTTAAGGGACAGAATAAAGAAACTGGAAGATAAAGAAGACATTGGAGAAGAAAGATCGCCGTGGACGGAAGTGACGCGTAGCCATTTTAGGCCTAATGTTAAACATATGGGAGAAACTACGTACAACTTAAAACCGGGAAAAAACTCTTTGCAGTGCCAAAATAGATTTCAGTTACTTCAACAAGTTCCAGAAGAAGACATACCAAGTTTTCCAAATAATTTTAAATCCAGTAAAGGTAACCTACAGAAGAAGAAAACCAACCGAAAGTCAAGATCGCCAAAGATTCATCTCTACGCAGACAGTCAAGGGCGGGGTATGGCAGAAGGCATCAAGGATGAGCTGCAGAATCCAGAAACTGAGGTTTTAGGACTAATAAAACCAGGTGCCAAAACTGAAGACGTCCATTCAAGTTGTGATCCTGTGTTAGAGAAGGACAATTATGTGGTAATTGTGAGTGGTACAAATGACATTGCTGCAAATGAAGGTGAGGAACTAATTATGACTCTCAGAGGTAAGCTTTCCAAACTACCTGACTCAAAAGTAATTGTAGTTAATGTGCCACCTAGGTATGACCTTTTAGAGGACTCATGTGTGAACAAAGCTGTACATGATGTAAATATAAAAATCGAGAGATTGTGTAAGAGTTTTAGAAATGTCTATGTAGTAGATACTTTAGGTCTTGGCAGGCAAATGTTTACTAGGCATGGGTTACATCTGAATGGTAATGGAAAAGCAAATCTCTGTAGACAAATTGCTACAATTATCAACAGAGATTTGCAAACTAATCTGTACTTAAGAAAACCCATACCACTAAACTGGCACATACAGGGAAACTTGCCAGAAAACCCAGACCCTTAAATCAAGATCTATGTACAAGGATCTGGGTTCCAGGGATGTTCTCAGCTCATGAGACAAACGTTACCCAATTGCAACAGTCAAGTTTTAGGGAGGAAGGAGGTCTGAGATTGCTCTTGGTAAACTGTCAGAGTGTAGTAAATAAACAATTAAAATTCGGTACATTGATGGAATCTTATGAGACTGATGTGGTGATAGGAGTAGAATCATGGTTGAGAGAAGGTGTGGGTAATAGAGAAGTATTTCCAGAAGGGTACACAGTCTATCGTAGAGACCGAGGAGATAAAAAGGGAGGGGGGGTGTTTATTCTGGTGAAGGAAACTTATTGTTCACATGAATGGTTTACCGATGAAAGGGATGAAATATTAGGGATAAAATTAGTTTGTCACATAATATGAAGGAGGTGGGAATTATAGGAACATACAGGCCTGGAAGAGAGGAAAGAGACTTGGAAATATTTGAGAAAATAATAGATTATACTCATAAAAACAATAATAATGATATGGTAATAATTGGGGGAGATCTAAACTTGCCTGAAGTTGAATGGAATGGAGCTGCAAGTGAAGCCCATGAACAGAAACTGGCAAATAAGTTAATTTGGGAGGGAGGATTTACACAAGTAGTACAAGAACCGACTCGTCTCAATAACTTACTAGATGTATTCTTGGTTAAACCATGGGAAATTGTTGATAAAACTGAGGTAATTGAAGGAATAGGTGACCATAAGGCTGTAATAATGGATGTAGGACTGGTACCAAAAAGGCTTAATAAGAGGGTCACACAAGACAAGAAATTATACAGAAAAACTAAAGTTGATGAATTTGGGACTTACCTTAAATCACAATTCAGTTGTTGGATAAGTGAAGGGAGTAATGTGGATACACTTTGGGCTAAATTTAAAGGAATCATTTGGGAAGGAGAGAAGATATTTGTACCTGTTAAGAAGGGTAAAATGACCTCAGACCCTGTTTATTATACAAGGGAAATAAGAAAATTAAAAAGAAAATGTAGAATAGTAAACAGGAAAATCAAAGAGGGCAGGGAGAATAGAGAAACTAGAAAACAGCTAATGAGGGAACTGAATAGAGTGAAAAAGGAAGCAAAAGAGAATTATATGAATGGCATTCTTCAAGAGGGTAATGACCACAAAGGGAAATGGAAAAAGCTGTATTCATATATCAGGAATCAAAAAGGAAAAGGAATCCAAATTCCTACAATGGTGGGAGAAGGGGGTGAACACTATTTAACAGATACTCAGAAAGCAAACCTCTTCAGTAGGGAATTCAGAGATTCAGTAGAAGATTGTCAGGACTTGGAAACCATAACAGAAGATAGAGAGGGAGAGACACATAGGGAAACAAGAAGCTTCTCATTCACAAATGAAGATATTTTCAGAGAAATCCAACTGCTTCAGCAAGGAAAAGCAGCAGGAAGTGATCAAATTACTGGGGAGGTATTAAAGACGATGGGGTGGTATATAGTGCCTTATTTAAAATTTCTCTTTGACTTTGTCATAAATAATAGTGTAATACCAAAGGAATGGAAGGAATCTATAATAATACCAATTTATAAAGGAAAGGGTGATAAAAGGAAACCAGAGAACTACAGACCAATCAGCCTGACCAGTATAGTTTGTAAAATACTGGAGAGTTTAACAGGAAAGTACATCAGAGGGATATGTGATGATAAAAATTGGTTTATGAGGAGCCAGTATGGATTTAGAAAGAAATTTTCTTGCGAGGCACAACTGGTGGGATTTCAGCAGGACATATCAGATCAGTTGGATTCAGGAGGCCAGTTAGATTGCATAGCCATAGATCTTTCCAAAGCCTTTGATAGAGTGGAACATGGAATATTATTAAAGAAATTGGAGGGAATAGGACTGGACGTAAGGGTTATACGTTGGATAAGAACGTTTCTAAAGTCAAGGGTTCAGAAAGTCAAAGTAGGAAATTATATATCACAGGAAGAGACAGTTTGGAAGGGAATTGCACAGGGTAGTATAATCGGTCCGTTACTTTTCTTAATATATGCAAATGATTTAGGGAACAATATAACATCGAAAATAAGATTGTATGCAGATGACATAATTGTTTATAGGGAAATAAATAACATTGAGGATTGCTCAGAATTACAAAGGGACCTTGAGAGTATCCAAGAATGGGTTGAAGAAAATAATATGAAGATTAATGGAGGCAAATCAACTGTTACAACATTTACAAACAGGAGCTTTAAAACTGAATTTGAATATACTTTGGATGAGGTAGTTATCCCTAAAGATGGCAAGTGCAAATACTTAGGTGTGAGATTTGAAAGTAATTTGCACTGGAAGGGTCATGTTGATGACATTGTTGGGAAAGCATACAGATCGTTACATGTCATAATGAGGCTACTTAAAGGATGCAACAAAGAATTAAAAGAAAAAAGTTACTTAAGTATGGTTCGTCCATTATTGGAATATGCAAACAGTGTTTGGGATCCTCACCAAGAATACCTAATAAAAGAACTAGATGGTGTGCAGAGGAAAGCAGCAAGGTTTGTAACAGGGGATTTCAGGAGAAAGAGTAGTGTATCAGAAATGCTAAAGGAACTTGGTTGGGAACCTTTAAGTAAGAGAAGGGAGAAAACTAGACTTGTAGGATTATATAGAGCCTATACAGGAGAAGAAGCATGGAGAGATATCCGTGAGAGGCTTCAGTTGGAAAATAATTATATTGGTAGAACTGACCACAAGTACAAAATTAGAAGGAATTTTAGCAGATGCGATTAGGGTAAATTTTCATTCATTGGGAAGGGCGTGAAGGAGTGGAACAGTTTACCAGGGGTAGTGTTTGATCCTTTTCCAAAATCTGTACAGATATTCAAGAAGAGAATAAACAACAACAGAGAAAATAAATGAAATGTTAGAGGGCATTCGACCAGTGCAGGATATTGTAAATAAAAATGTGTGTGATTAAATTAATTCCATCCCCTGGTCTATGGAGTTTGGACAGCCCAAGTAGGGGACTGCCTGTAGGGGTGAAGTACAGTGGGGACTTCGAGGGCCCTGGGACCGCTACGGTAGCTGTGAAGGCCCTTCAGGAACTCTGAAAAGTGGTGGCAAAAGGGGCTCTGGTTAAGACGCAGCAGGTCGTTATGCTACTTATGTTCCAAAATGGGTAAAATATAAATATGTAAATAAATTCAATGTTAATTTTAATCTTATACCAGTTGTATATTATTATTAGAAGTAATTTCACATACTGTATATGAGTTGACTATGTTTGTAAGATATTATAAGTAGAATCTTGTAAACAATATAAATTTATTAAGGATGATGTATGTGTTTAATAGAACAAATTATTAGCGCAAATTGTATAATATTGTATTCTAGGAAAATTTTCTTTGTCTCTTGTTAATTTAAAATTTAGTGCTTGACAATAATGTATTTTAGTGTACCATTTGCCACCGAGGTAGACACCTCATTTGCAAATAAAGAGATTTTGATTTGATTTGATTTTGATTTAACACATTTCTACTATTTTACATTTGGACAGAAACTGAATAAAAATCAGTATTTTAAAAAACAGCCACTATTTTAAAAACAAGGGGTACAATTTACATAAATCACTTTAAAAAGAGTACAGAAGTATGAAAAAGTTGGGAAACAATGCTCTAGAGTTAACGTCAGCATTGCCAATTAGTTTCCCTAATAATGAGTTGAACTAAAGACAAACCTAGAGTTCCTCTTATATAAATGCACATTAAGTGGTAATGGCCCATGGCAATACACTTTGGACACTTGATACCAACAAGGGAACTATCGACGAACTCATACTGAAACCTACTTTGAATTGTTTGCTAAAATCAACTATGTCGTACATGAAGCTCACTTACCAAAAATTAAGAGAGTTGAAGTTCTGAAGTCGAACCTGAAAAATGTTGTATGAAAGCATTGTACCTCCCTGAACAGTTAGAGACACTCAAGAAAGTGGTGGGATGCGCACTCAACCTCAGCATGCATGCATGTATTCTACCAGTAACCAGAGCTGCCCAAAACTAACTCTAACATTCTACACAGTTACACTTACATGTTTCTTAGATTCCTGTTTTCATTTTGGGACCTTCAAGTTAAAACTTGCAGCTAATTTTTGGTAAGTGAGCTTCCTATAGGACATGGATGATTTTAGCAAAATTTCAAGGTAGGTTTTGTATGAGCTGATTGATAGTTCTCCTGTAAGTACTTTCAATGAGATTTTATAATAGTGCTATCCTTCTTCTAAATTTCATTGCGAAGGTAACATAACTCATTACACAGACACCAATATCTCCAAAATATATCTGATTGTCATTTTGTTAAACTGAACCAGAAAAACATTATGTATTGTCCTCTAAAACCTACTATATGCAAAATACATAATTTTTCACCGGCCCCGTGGTGTAGGGGTAGCATGCCTGCCTCTTACACGGAGGCCCTGTGTCAATTCCCGGCCAGGTCAGGGATTTTTACCTGGATCTGAGGGCTGGTTCGATGTCCACTCAGAGTACGTGATTAGAATTGAGGAGCTATCTGACGGTGAGATAGCAGCCCCGGTCTAGAAAGCCAAGAATAACGGCCGAGAGAATTCATCGTGCTGACCACACGGCACCTCATGATCTGCAGGCCTTCAGGCTGAGCAGCGGTCGATTGGTAGGCCAAGGCCATTCAGGGCTGTAGTGCCAAGGGATCAGTCAGTCGGTCAGTCTGAATATTGCAAACAGACTTGGAAGATGCAACAGTGATGCGTATTTACAGTAAATGATGATAAAATCACTTAAATGGCCACAAAAATGTTTTTTAAGTTTAGAGGGATTGAACACAAGTGGGATGCATGAACCAAAACTGTCAGCTTATAAATACAGTGTATTAAGAAGTTAGGTAACATAACTTACTTCTACGATTTTTTAAATAATTATGTTATTGGCTTTACATCCCACTAACTACTTTTACAGTTTTGGGGGACGCTGAGGTGCCGGAATTTAGTCCCGCAGGAGTTCTTTTACGTGCCAGTAAATCTACCGACATGAGGCTGATGTATTCGAGCACCTTCAAATACCACCAGAATGAGCCAAGATTGAACCTGCCAAGTTGGGATCAGAAGGCCAGCACCTCAACTGTCTGAGCCACTCAGCCTGGCAAGATTTTTTAAAAATTTTAGATAAATTACATTTTAAGTCTTTCAATGTCTAATTGTAAATTATTTAGGATGATGAAAAGGACTTCGGTGAGGCACACTCATGACTCAAATAAATCACAGAAAAATAAGTAAAAGATCTTCAAACATTAGAGCATTTCATTTAACATATTTATGTAACATTAAAAAAATCAAAGCTAACACACCTAACAGATTTCAGTCAATAAGGTTCTTGTCAAATAACAGCAGTATGTTTTACTTGAATTAATTCCCACTTATTTGCACCTTAACTGTAAACACATAGTAGTTCAGGGAGGAGTTTCATATTATACAAAGAACTACACTACTAGTAACAAAGCTTCATAACAAATGGATCAACATTTCTAAACCTACACAGATGAGTCATTCCAAATACAATATTGTAACCAACCAGAGGAGAATTTCGAACACCACTTCTGTCTGTAAACAAGCCAGTCTTTAAAAACTAATTATTAATGACAAGATCTACACCACAATATCTGATAAGCCGGGCACTAGTGTAAAATATTCCGGCATCTAAGATTTATTACTATTCATATTACTTAAATTAGCAATTAACTGAGATGGTAAATGAATAATATATACTAGCCCCTGTCAGTGGACAAAGAGCAAAAAAGGATAGGGAGGACCAACATTCTTCAATCTTTCCTTGACCTACCCTTTCAAAAACTTAAAATGACTGCTCCTGTGGTTGGCAACATTCATGAGCAGTACATCTGTTTTAACACAAAACTACGAACATTCAATAAAATACCAGTACTTGTAATCAAATATGTTACGTATTATGAAGTGTATTTGAGAAAAGCCTTTTCTATAAATAAAAAATTCATTATTAACCTTGTTATAATTTAATTACATGCTTAACTCAGTAAAAGCTTCCCCTTGAACAAAGACATGAACATGCCTGTAAATTTAGTTTGGTTAGATCCAATGTGCAGAAAGTGATGTTTGTCTGCAGGTAAATAAGGGTGGTACAGCTTCAAGCCAAAGATAATAGACAGAAATGTAATATGAACTTTGTGGCTTAGCTTAGGGGAGTATGTACAGATAGGAGGCAGAAACCTAAAACCATTACCAGGGTAGATAGGTAATGATACATAATGGGCTTTGGGGTTTATTCCATGTGAAATAAGACTAACTGCCCATAAACATGGCATTTTGTAAAGACCTCATTTTGCTTCAAGAAACTATGTTGATGTTTGTTGTTTAAAGGGGCCTAACAGCAGGTCATTGGCGCTGTTTCAAGAGAAGAAACCACATATTTATATATACTGTACACAGAATTGCCATATTGCTTAGTAGTCTGTTCCCTTGCCAGTCAGTTAGGCAGATAGATGGTGTTAATGATAATTTCATGTGGCCGTTCTAGCTTGGCTGCAGCTCTTCTTAGTGGTAATGGTGGTAGTTATTACTGTTTTAAGAGGAAGTACCACAGCCCTTTTTAAGCTTTGTGAAGTAATATATGTAATTTTAGTGGTGGAACATATTATGCGTAGTGTGCGAACTGCAGAGAAGTTTAGAGACAGTACAAACACCAGTCCCTGAGCAACTGGAATTAAGCCTCCACAATAAAAATCTAACAGCCTAGCTGGAAATCGAACGAAGACCTCCTTGTACTGAAGGCAGACATAGATGATATACAAAGCTATACACCACATAAATTGGGCAATGAAAAACTTGCTCTATATATGAGTACAGTACATCCCATTGTTCATTTCTTCTTCTTCTTCTTTTTTTAAAATCTCTCCTGTCCTTTCTTGTCTTTTCAGCCCACAAAGTGATTTAATTTAATGACTTCTTTGTCTTTCTTTGCCTAACTTTTTAAATTTTTTATGAAACTTTCCCTTTTTCTTATTAGTTTGATGGCCATGCTTGGGAACCATCTGGTAAAGAACAACAGTATCTTCTCATTAATAGAGCTAACAGTGAAATTTAATTTAAAACTTTTTCAAATTTAAACAGCTTGTGGTTTCTTCTGATGAAGTGCAGCAAAGATTTGGAGAAATATTACCTTCACCAGCAGACTTCTCATTACTTAGTTTTTTATTTTGCAATCTGTTTTACATTGCACCAGTGCAGAGATATTATGGGGATGATGGGATAGGATAGGGGTAGGAATGGGAAGGAAGCAACCTGGCCTTAATTACAGTAAAGTATAGCCCCAGCATTCTCCTGGTGTAAAAATGAGAAACCACGGAAAACAATCCTCAGGGATGCCAACAGTGGCATTCAAACCCACTACCCCCAAATGCAAGCTAACAGCTACATATCGAGTGAGTTGGCCATGCAGTTAGGAGCATGCAGCTTTGAACTTGCATTCAGGAGATAGTGGGTTGGAACCCCACTGTCGGCAGCCCTGAAGATCCAACTAAGGTTAGGTTGAAGGAACAACCCCACCTTCTAGCTTTTTTTTTTTTTTTTTTTTTTTTTTTTACTGCCAGTGCTACTGCTGCTGCTATTTGCTTTTTACTGCTAGTTGATGTAATTATAAAACATATTCCAGCTTAAATTCTAGTTACATAAGTAAATAAAAATTAATAAAGATAATATTAATAAATAATAAAATAATGTACATTTTCACACCAGGCTGTGGCTGTACATTAATTAAGGCCACGGCCACTTCCTTCCCACTCCTAGCTCTTTCTTATCCCATCATCACTATAAGACCTATCTGTGTCCCTGCGACGTAAAGCAAATGGTAAATTAAAAGAAACTTCTTTAAACCCAGCAACGTGACCCAACTGAATAGCCAACTCACTCGTTAACTATCATTCGAATGCTGCACTAACACAGGTAGGTTTTCAGAAAAGATTATCGGGTCTAATATTCAGGGTTTCGAATGTATAAATTAATAACAAGGTATTGGATCACTACTACTCATTTATGTAATGGTAGGATAAAGGCAAACACATCAGATACAAATCAACAGAACTACTAGGACACAAGTACCACAAATAATATTCATATCAAGGGGAGTAGTCTGTAATGAAATGTAGCACACTGTTCACAACTCTACGTGGGGCTGTGTAGCCCAAGTGCTATGTCAGTGTACCTATGATCCCTCTCGGATATCAAAAGGAGTTCATAGTGCCCATACAAACAAATAGACAGGACACCTTTTCTACTAAATCCCATTTCCTGATGTAGTATGCAGACAGTCCCATGTACACCATGGGCATTAGGTGAAGGAAGGGAGTAATACAGGAAAAGTACAAGTTGGAGAGAACTGTGATTATTTGGGATACATTTCTCTTCACATGGATGGTAATTTGAAAAATACAGTCTACTTGAACTTGAGTCTCTTCCTTCCCAAGAGCCTTCTATTGATTCAAATGAACAGTGGGCCATATCAATGGATCACATTCTTTCAGCATAGTGATTACTGCTCTAGTAAAAGACCCACCGACAATGTGGGATAAATGTAAGAAATGGGTGACCATTCCAGTGACTGGAAAAGGAATTTGCATAAACTAATCTCATAAGAACGACTGAAATCAAACAATCATGTTCCACACAAAAATAAATTATGGTAATTTTTTTAGAAGAATGATACCAATGAATGTACATTTTTCTAGATGGGGTGTACAACATAATTATTATCACAGTAGTAAATGTTATAACAGACTTAAATACAAATACTGTAGCTGACAGGATGTTTCCAAACTATTAACAATAGAATATGTTAACACAAAGGACATTTATGAAACAAGGAATATTTACTTGGTTTTGCTAGTTTCATTTTCTTAGCTTAGCAACCTCCTATTGGTCAAAATAAAGGTTTTATTTCTTCACCTTAATTTACTGCTTTAGTACAGTCTAGTGTACTTTAGTAAGTCAAGTATGACTGTCTGGCCGAGGGTTGGGTGGCCGATACCAAACCCAACAAACTAGGGGAAAACCAACAGCTACAGTTGGAGGAATTTTCCCTTAGAAGGTTAGATGAGACCTTTGTGTAGAAAATGACACATAAACTTATCAGCTGTTGCCTTGCAGTGATGCAGGGGACTGCCAAAGGCTAAGAGAGACAACACCTGACAGAAAATCCTCTGAAATGTTAGGCCTAGCAAGTCAGTGGAAGACAGAAATTTTAATTGCTTTCAAAACCAAAAGAAGCCTAGGAATGTTAAACAAATCCAATAAGGACGCAAGTTCTCCTGGTATTGATATTAATGACAGCTCAACGCTCGATGCTCCATCAAGATCCAGCAAGAGAACTAAAATCTACAACACAACGACCACAATCAGAGCAGCAACTCTGACAGGGAAAATAGAAGAGTGTGTTGATTTGATGAAAATGAGGTACGGTATATTAATGTACTAGGACTGAGTGAAACCAAGTGGAAGGGTCAAGGGCCCTAAAAGAACTCAGAGAAAGTTACCATCTATATTGGTCAGGAGGAAGTTCAGCTAAGAATGGAGTGTGTGTTATAATGGACCATTCAATGAAACAGCATGTAATAGACATAAACTTCAAATCTGACAGGATTATCCAAGTCAGTCTAAAATTAAACCCTACCCAGAACATTAGTATCATCCAGTGCTGTGCCCTGCAAGTAGGTTGTAATAGTTCAGAGAAAGACCTATTTGAAGAATCCTTGGAAGAGCAAGTTATAGGCAAAGGAACCATTGTTATTGGTGACATGAATGCCCAAGTAGTGTCTCATAGGCAAGGTTATGAGAGCATCACTGGCACACATGGATGGGGACCAACGAACCCTAAGGAAAGCAGACTCCCAGATTTCTGTCTGAGAAATAACATAGTTATTGGTAATACCTGGTATCACAAACAGAAAAGTAACGAAATCACCAAATATGGATGGAATGGGCAACAGGAGTCCATCATTGATTATATTATGGTAAATAAACATATACAAGAAATGTTGTTGGATGTGAAAGTGATCCCAAATGTGGCTCTTGACAGTGATCATAGGCTCCTTGTTAGGTTTAAAAAGTTGAAGGAAATAAGAACCATCCAGGACAAGAAATTAAAGGTATGGAAATTGAAGGATAAAGAGGAGGCCACAGAATATCAAGAAAAAATCCAGCAGCGAATACCAAAAACAGACACTGGAATAGTTGAAGGAGAATGGAAAAATTTCAAGGAATGCTTAGTCAAGACAACAGAGGAGACATGTGGAAGAACAAATGGCAAAAGGAAATGGAAAGATACACCATGGTGGAATGATAAAACAAGAGACACAGTCCTTAAAAAAAACAATGCCTACGGAAAATATTTCAAAAGTCGAACAGATAAGGACAAAGTTGGCAAAAAAAGAACCTAAGCAGGTTGTCAGAGCAGAAAGAGAAAAATGGTTGAATGAATGGAGTGATAAACTAAATGAAGATGTAGATGGTAACAGAAAAATGTTGTATGGAATGATGAAGAACAGGAGGGGGGACAAAGAACAGACTAATTATCTGACTAGTGATAGTGGGTATCTCATTACAGATGACAGAGAGAACAAAGAAGAATGGAAGGATTATTTTGATAAGCTGTTAAATGTGAATGATATCACAAACATTCCATTAGACAGATTAGTTAATGATGGAAGGATGGAAGACACTATAACAGATCTGACATGGAATGATAACAGAATATGCATGGAAATACATCAAAACAGGAAAATCTCCAGGCATTGATGAAGTGTGTGGTGAAATGATCAAGTCTATGGGTGATGCAAGAAACCAGAGGATGTATAGACTTTTTCACAAGATATGGAAGGATGGGCAGGTACTAGTAGATTTGAAAAAAGATATCATCATTCCACTCTTTAAGAAAGGTGACAGGAAGATATGTTCCAATTACAGAGGAATTACATTAACTTCCCAAGTGGGAAAGCTGTATGAAAAGATTTTAGAAAGGAAAATAAGACCATTGATAGAATTAAAGTTATCAGAGAAACAACACGGATTCCGGAAAGGCAGATCAACAGTTGATATAATATTTGGACTGTGTCAGCTAATGAAGAAGTATTATGAACATAATACGGTCCTTTGTCTGGCCTTTCTGGATATCAAAAAGGCCTTTGATGCTGTAAGCAGGGACGAAGTCTGGGACGTGCTGAGAAACAGTGGAATCAATAATGACATTATAAAACGAATTGAGAATTTATATGCAGACATCAGTAGTCGCATCACAACACCATCAGGAATGACGGAACCCTTTAGAATAAATACGGGCCTAAGACAAGGTGGAGTTCTGTCATCTCTTCATTACTGTGATGAATGAGATTCAACAAGTATGCCAAAACGTTGGTGACAACAAAATGAAAGTCATGCTATTTACTGATGACATCTGTATATGGGGAGATTCCAAGGAGGAACTTCAGGATCAGATCAATGCATGGACAGTAACAGCTAAAAGGTACAGCCTAAAATCCAGTCAGGAAAAAAGTGAAGTGTTGGTTATGCAGAGAAATGGTCAACCTGAAGGATACATTGAAATAGAGGGTAAACAACTCAAGATGTCCAACAAATTCATATATCTAGGAAGCATGATATCAGCAACAGGCTCCATTGAAGAGGAACTTACCAGCACGATTCAAGCTAGAGGAACATTCTATAGAGTTGCCCAAGACCTAATATGGAACCCAAAAGTACCATTGAAATGCAAGAGAGCAATTTATCTGACTTATTACTTGCCAATTTTGACATATGGGAGTGAGATCTGGACCATGATGAAAAAGGATGAAGCAAGGATTCAGGCAGCTGAAATGAGATTCGTCTGAGTGATGGTTGACAAAACAAGACAAGATAAAATTCGTAATGAGAACATCAGGGACATGGCTATGGTTGGCAGAATGCAGGATAACATAACTCTGCGTAGACTCAAATGGTATAGTCACATGAGAAGGATGGATCCTGATTGCATACCCAGAAAAATGTATTATCTGCAGTTAAAATATTCAAGACCAAGAGGGCGGCCAAGAATGCGACATACAGACATGGTGAAAAACAACATTCAGCAACGAGGAGGGGACTAGGACAACACTGAAGAAGGAGAAAAGTACAAAGACAGAAGTTGGTGGAGGGGCTTCATTCGCCGACCCATCGTATAGATGGAACAACGTGGGATATGTATGTAGTACAGTCAAGTGTAAAAACCACAATGTTAAGACAAAGAAGTATGTTACAACCTACCCTAATTTTACGGAACAGTTATTCTTAAATGTTATCACAACCAGCAATACAATCATTTTTTTATTTTTAAAATTGTTTTACAAGCTGCTTTATGTCGCGCTGACACAAATAGGTCTTATGGCAATGATGGGTTCAGGAAAGGGCTAGGAGTGGGAAGGGAGTGGCCGTGGCCTGGGTGCAGCCCCAGCATTTGCCTGGTAAGAAAATGGGGAAACCATGGAAAACCATCTTCAGGGCTGCTGACAGTGGGGTTCAAACCCACTGTCACCCAAATGCAAGCTCACTGCTGCGTGCACCCAACCACATGGCCAACTCGCTCGTTTAAAATCCAAAAATTAACATGTAGATGGCACATACTGTCTCTACAATCTTTCTTCATCAAAATCTTGAATGTGAAAGGTTACAACCTTGGAGTCTTGGAAAAGGAGTACAAGATGAAAATAAATAAATCCAAAACAAAAGCAATGGAGTGCAGTCGAATGAAATCAGGTAATGCAGGATATAGTACATTAGGAAATAATGTCTTAAAGGAAATAGATTAATATTTTTACTTGGGTAGTAGAATAACTATTGCTGGTAGAAGTAAATAAGGTATACATAACATGCAGATAAGTACAAACATGGAAGGACTTTCTTAAGAAAGGAAATTTGTTCACTTCCAACACTGATAAAGGAATTAGAAAGATGTGCTTCAAGACTTTCATTTGAAGCATGGCATTGTATAGAAGTGAAACACGGATGATAACTAGCTCAGAAAGAAAGATAATAAAAGCTTTTGAAATGCGGTGTTACAGAAGAATGCTGAAGGTGAGATGGGTAGAATGTATCAAAAATGAAGATATACTGAATCGAATTGGTGAGAGGAGGACAATTTGACAAAACTGACCAGAAGAAGTGACAGAATGATAGGATTTGTTCAGTTAGTTTTGGGGGGAAGCGTAGGTGGCAAGAACAGCAGGGGCAGACCAAACATGAATATCAAATAGATAAGAGCAGATGCAGGATGCAGTGGTTATGTAGAAATGAAGAGGCTAGCACAACAAAACAACAACAACCACCACCACCTTATTTAATGGAGGGTGGGGTCTTCAAGTGTCAACGAAAGGTAATCTATGTAAAGACAGAAGAATACCTTTGGGACAATTAGAAAGTACAAGCACATGCCTAATTTCCAGGAACAGATGTAATCTAGCAATCTGGCTTTATATTCAGAAGACTGCACTCTTGGATGATTAGTCTCAACTCTGTTGTTCAGAACATCGGGTATCTATGCCTTTATTGTCTATCTCTTTTCCAGAAAAGCTTTGGTCATTTCAAAGAAAGGAACAGTAATAAAATATCTCATAATAATAATAATAATAATAATAATAATAATAATAATAATAATAATAATAATAATAATAATAATAATAATGTTATTGGCTTTACGTCCCACTAACTACTTTTATGGTTTTTGGAGACGCCAAGGTGCCAGAATTTAGTCCCACAGGAGTTCTTTAACATGCCAGTATGGGACACAAGGCTGGTGTATTTGAGCACCTTCTAATACCACTGGACTGAGCCAGGATCGAACCTGCCAAGTTGGGGTCAGAAGGCCAGCGCCTCAACCATCTGAGCTACTCAGCCCGGCATCACAAATTTTTTTTTTTTTTTGCTAGGGGCTTTACGTCGCACCGACACAGATAGGTCTTATGGCGACGATGGGATAGGAAAGGCCTAGGAGTTGGAAGGAAGCGGCCGTGGCCTTAATTAAGGTACAGCCCCAGCATTTGCCTGGTGTGAAAATGGGAAACCACGGAAAACCATCTTCAGGGCTGCCAATAGTGGGATTCGAACCTACTATCTCCCGGATGCAAGCTCACAGCCGCGCGCCTCTACGCGCACGGCCAACTCGCCCGGTCACAAATTCTTTGGCAACTTTTTCTTGTAATTAGTTGTCTTTACATGCTTAAATCTAAAATAATATTTCAGTTACCAAAAAAAGCCATTAGTTGACAAAACATACAAACAGCACATAGCATTCACAGGTTGTGACTACAATCTTATCATCCACATACCATCGTTATTACACAAACCCCATATGCATACAACACAAAAAAGTAACAAAACTGGAGTGAATTAAACACCTATCAACAATAGTATAGCTATAAAATTCAGTTAATATCAATTACATGATTAGACAGGCAGAGAGACCAGCAGACTGAATCATGAGAAAACCCTATCTTTTACTATGAAGTCAAACTTGCAAGCAGATTAATGTCAACATGAAGTCTGCCCTAAATTACTGCATGGAATAAAATTTAATTTATATTCAAACCTAATGCCTTTGCTGGCGATGTTTACAGTGCACTATGTCTTCTGGTATGGGCTAGAGCAATCTTGTTACTTTCATTGATCTGTCTCAGCTTTATCCTTGGCTTTGACAAAATGAAAGTGACTGAGGTATGAGTGATGCTAGTAATGCCATTCCTTCTGCAGCCAGTCCCTGCTATGAATGGTGTGAAAATATTGCTCATAGGGTCAGTTGGAGCATGCATTTCAGTGGGCTTGGCAGACTGATATGTAATAGCAACTTATGGCTCAGTGAGGAAAGCAACGGGAAACTACCTCATTCCTCATTTCCCTAGTACGGCTCTTCAGTGATGCCTAGGCCATCTATGATAGCTGATGGCGGAGCTGTTGAGGATTCAACCAGCCTTCAGGCTGAGGACTAAACATACATACATCCAAACCTACCAGTTACAGAATGAGAATGTAAATTAGAAGGGCTAACATGACTTCAATTGTATAATATAGGTCAGAGCTGAATGACAACATGCAAGCATCTTTTGGGACATGGTCAAAAGGTATAGACATACTCATGCTGCATATCTGCAGTACTAGAAAGACTGAGGGTGCTTTAAAACTACATTTCTTGACAGAAAACTCTTTGGTTACAAATTATGCAAAAGCACATTTAAAGAAGAGATACGGTACTATTTTTCTTTAACAGAAGATAAAAACTTAAAGAATTGTTAATATACTGTAAGGATGGATACTATAACTATTTTGTACACTCTAGAAATCATTAGAAAAACTCCCAGGGCACATGTCAAAGCTTGCATTTGCTTACAATCACTACCTGATATTAATGTCTCCCAGTAATAAACATTAAAAAACAAAACAAACATGCAAACCTAGAGAAACAATGATGGATAATGACAAACTACATTTTATATATAGCAACCAACATATCAGAAGTTCACCTGCTTGTTGGTCACTTTGAAAAAGACTTTCCACAACAAGTTTGGCTGGTTCCTGATGAGACCTCATAGTCATGTCTAGAGTTCAATCTACACTGAAAAGTTTTTTTTCTTTAGATAATGTGAAGGTCATAAATATCATTTACAAAACACACTGACAATTCCCAGGATTACCATATCATAATATGAGCAGAGAATCAAAGCTTTATGATGTGGTCTTTTCACTTCAAACCTACTGATATTGTGACCACCTTAGCTTACTTACGTTGGTTTCTGGGAAGGTTTACCTCCACCTTGACAGGCAACTTTGGTGATACACGCAACGCGGTACGGATCTGGTAGAACCTGAAATAAATAGAAAGTATTTTTTAGAAGTCTTAGTTTAATGTACAATCATCTCAAATAGAACATTTTTAATGCAGAAAAGCATGCATGCTTCAGCAACCAAAAGTTGGCTGGACCAATACTTTTCAACTTTGAATAATTTATCATGTTTCAGAAATGACAACAGGTGCAGCAAAGAGACCGCGAATAGCGCTTGCCAAACAGGCATTTAGTAATACCAGTAAGAGAAATCTTCTGATCGGTGCAAATCCAGATTTTGGAATTAGGAAGAAATTTGTGACTTTCATATGGCGTATGCTATTGTATGGCTGTGAACCTTAGACAATCAGATATCAGGACTGGAAACAACCGGAAATATTTGAAATGTGGGTCTAGAGATGAATGCTACAGACTGAATGGATTGAAAAGAGAACAAACAAATGCGTTCTGCAAGAAATTTAAGGGAACATAGAACTGATGCTAATGATACAGAGAAGAAGAGCTAAATATACTGGCCACATTTTGCAGCATAATAACTTTCTTACCAATATGCTGAAAGGGACAATCACGGAGAAGAAAGGCCAAGGACTACCGAGGAGAAAACTCCTTCATGACTTGGCACAGAGTTTTCATTATGGTTCCTACTATGAAATGAAAGGGGGAGATGAGGACAAAGAACAATGGTTGTATACACAAGGCATTGATTGCCTTTAAGACATTGATGATGATGATGATGATGATGATGATGATGATGATGATGATGATGATGACGATTTCAGAAAGTTTGTGTTCACCGTCAGAAAATACACTAATAAGCAGGGCTAGGATTTATACATAATAAACTGGCTAAATGCACTGCCTGAAAGAAATAATTAAAAACTGAAGCACCCAAAAGGGGAGGAGGAAATAAAAGGAAACTTCACGTGTTGAGAGGGTATGTGATGTTATTTCAGTGATTACAAAGTGGCTGTGCGGTTAAGGTAGCATAGCTGTGAACTAGCATTCGGGAGATAGTGGTTTCGAACCCCACTGTCGGCAGCCCTGAAGACGGTTTTCCGTAGTTTCCCCATTTTCATACCAGGGATATACTGGGGCTTTCATTAAGGCCACGGTCGCTTCCTTCCCCATCCTAGCCCTTTTCTGTCCCATCGTCACCGTAAGACCTGTCTGTGTCGGTGCGACGTAAAGCAGATTGTTTAAAAAAACACCAGCATTTCTCTATTAGTATTAAAATAAATAATCTTACTACTGACAACTTTTCAATATGATACTTGCGAAGGTTTACCTGCAAACAGACAGATGATCCGTGGTGGAATTGTTGACAACGTAAGTCTCTCCCTCTTTGATGTTTTAATTTCAACCAACGTCGAGAAGTCCAGCTTATCACAAATACTTAGTTGGAAATGGCAATAACGTATTAACTGCTATATCGGAGATAGCCGGGTCTTCGCTCCTTATTGCCAACCAAAATGTATTCAGAGATACTTCGAGGAGTTTTAATTTCAATGTTGTGCCTGCTTTTAATTCTGCGAGTTCCTCTTGTAGGCCTATATTAATCGGAAGTGATTCTGAAATCGCTACGAACACAAGTCAAAATCTTGAACACCGTCTCAAAAATACTTCTGGAACCTCTGCTGCAGGATTCTTAAACGTTCTTTAATTAGATTCATCATCACTTTATTGCCATAAGCAAGTGGCTATACGGTCGCGAATATTTCAAACAAACTGTTTTCAATCCTCGTTCCTACTTAACATTTCTCTGTTCAGCTCATTCAAGTGTACGAAAATATCGGAAATATACGCCAACTCACATACCAATTTATCATCTGCAAATAAATCCGCGTGCTCATGCCCCTTAGGAGTCAAAACAGCACGTACCTCACCTCGTCTTTTAGTTCCAAAATTCCCGTTAACACGTTTCTTCTTGATAACCTCCGAACGGTACTTTGTATGTAGCAGGAGTGTAATGTTTTCTGATCCCATTTCCTGACACTAAAAGGGAAATAGCCGTGAATTTAAGGATAGGGGTTTAATGAGGTTCATGGCCCTTACTATTTCGTCCCGCACAATTTTCAGAGGAGAAAGCAAAGATTTAGCAACATGGGCTTCGCGGTGAATAAGGCAATGCTCGCAGCGTATTGTACCGGTTACGACCTGTACATAAGTATTTTTTGAGCATAAGTTTCGTTTATTTACCACGCGTAATGTTCCGAGCGCGGATGGTTTGTCTACCAACAGCGAGGACCAGCTAGCGAAGTGTATGACGACTGTGAGCTGTGACGTAGCCACAGGGGCTAGCTAGGCCGCCCGCTCGTCTCAACACTTGTTGCCAGCCTTGACTGGTATTTTCTGGATTCCACGTCACTTGTTCTAGTGAGTTCGATGGAGAAAATTTGGAAATTTCTATAATAATTGTGCTAGCGAGTCGAGCGATATGTCATCTTGTTTGGGATCACCTAAACGTCCCAATGCTCGAGTTTCAAGCAAATCCATCGAGGGATTCGGGAGATATTCAATCAAACCGTATTATGACGTAGACATCCCGGATTGAATAAAAAGGGGACCTACTGTAGCCTATTCACACAGTCTCAGCTGAGTAGTCAGCGAGGACACTCTTGCTGCTACTATCATCGTGGAACTCTGTCATTATACAAGTGTGGGAAGACGATTCTTCCAAGTTTTATAAATTGGACTCATAAGACTTCGAGTGTGGTAGAAATTTTTCTAAGTCTTCGTAATTGAACTTGGAATATTTACAAGTGTTCACTGAACATTATTTACGTGTCATCGAAGTTGGAATTTTTCTAAGTGTTAACTGTAGGGACTTGTGTTATTTACGCGTCTTCGAAGCTGGAATTTTCTAAGTGTTCACTGAATGGACTTGCATTATTTTCATGTGTCTTCGAAGCTGGAATTTTCTAAGTGTTCACTGAATGGACTTGTGTTATTTACATATCTTCGAAGTTGGAATTTTTCTAAGTGTTCACTGAACGGACTTATATTATTTACACGTAAACGAGATTGGAACTTTTCTAAGTGTTCGTAAAATGGACTTGTGTTTTTTACGTGGAATATTTACAACTGTTGAGGAACTCATTCTTCTAATAGACAGTAATTGATTAACATTGCCAGTGATGAACTTTAACTTTCCAACGGCTTTGAACAAAGTTAGGATTTCACTTGCATTTACTCAAGGACTTGTACATTTGCCAGTGTTGGTTTAAAAGACTTATAAATTTCGTCAGTGAATTTATTTATGTGAATGGACTTGTGTTTTCGTCAGTGGTCACTCAAAGACTTTATGAATTTCACCAGTGAATAACTTTAAATATATTCAGACTTCCAAGTGAATGGACTTGTGTTTTTTTTTTGTTCGAGTTTAGGCAAAGACTTGCACCTTCGCCAGTAATGAACTTTGAGTTTAACTATAATTTCGCAAGAAGGGACTTGTATTTTTTCGTTGCCAAACGTTATTCCGAGACGAAGATTTTCCTAGTGATGAACTCTAAAATTATTAATACCACTCATATCATTTTAGGAGTGTTGGAATTCTTGATGTACAATTATCAAGATCTCTGCTTATAAGTTGATCATCCAAGGTGTTCATGGACTCAGTGCTACTAGTGACCTTGGGAACATCAATCCTCTCAGTCTCATTGGGCTGAGGTAGTACGTGACTATCTACAACATCGCCTGGATCATCGGGGTTCAACCCGGGCCTCAGAGTTCGAGACATCTCTACTTGCCGTCAATCCAGACAGTCCAGCTGCCTCTGTCTGGAGTATCTGGAGTCCCTGGAATCCCTGGAGTCTTCTGGAACATGCTTCAACCAGCTTGGCTTGGTGAGCTGGAGAACCCAAGCCATACTATTGGAATACGAGGAAGACAGTCCATTTCTACTTAGAGGTGATGTGCAAACTCATGACTTATTTGAATAAACTCTTATACAATCAGAGTCAAAGTTTTTCTGTAGATAGGACCCTACCTCCTGTACCGAGCCCTAGCTACAATTAACCCAGTTTTTCACCCTGAGAACTCTATTTCATGCCCCTATCAAATTTAATCTGAGAGTCGGGCTCTTTTACTGGTACAGTATGTTAGCATTAACTTCGCATAGGCTACTTGAGCTTACAAATACTTACTCTGCCTGTCATGGAAGCGGCTCCGCCTGTACAAATACTAACACAACCCATCCATTTGAATTCATTTTAGAGCACATAGGCCTACTCATTAGTCATACGAAAAATTTCTTCACCGATGGCTCGCACGGGAAGTTCTTTGAAAAATAATAATAAAAATTTTGCAATGACATCTCCATCGACGTACCGATTATAAGAAAAAAATTGTGCGGGGCCGCAAATATCGGTGAACTCGTCGATATGAAATGTGAACTTCTGACTGCTGTTGATATTCTCCTTTATAATGTCTTCGATAACACCGGGCATGTCAATAACTCGAAGACTGATGGTGTCAGCAGAGAGAGGAATTCTTGAAATTTTACTAGCAGCTTTTGAACCCAAGACTATTTTCACGATTTCTTTACAAGCAGGCATTAATAACGTTTCACTCCCACCCCTCCTGTACTTTTTTCTTAAACACGTACTGTTGAAATCATGAACGTTCTTTGTTACGTTCCAACAACAGACGAAAATAATTGACGTCTCTACTTGACAGAGAAGAATGTTTTGATGACAAATGTCGTTTCAGTTTACTGGGAACCACAGCAGCATTACTGAGTTTTTCACCGCAAACGATACACTCGGGAATTGGGCATATTTTACTACCACACACACACAAAAACCGCAAGATAAATCACTATACTGTCAGTTAACTACTTTATGCTTCTTCTTTTCGGGCGCAATGTTTTCACGACTTGTTCTTGACAGCGGAACACTCCGCACAAGGAATCTGTCCATCTTGAAAAATATAATCTAATAATAACAGAAAATAAACAGGAAGCGACGACTCAAGTCCTATGGTCACCTATTTAGAATGGATGACAAGCGGTTGACTAAGAAAATTTTTACTATAATCGATAGTAGGCCTAACATGTGATACGTGGTTCAGGGAGGCCAGGAAGGATCTAAAAAATAAAAAATAAAAAATTTAAAAAATTGTACAGTACTAAATCGTGAAGACATTGCTAACAGAACCAAATAGCGACAGTAGATCAATTCCTTCAGGGGCTTTCGTGAACAAAAACAGCAGCGCAGCGCGTGGACAGCGGAAAGGAGACAGGCTGCCAGAGGGAGAGAATGCAACGATACTGGGCTGTAAAGAAGGCTTCTAAACATGCTTAATAGTAGCTTATTGTGGTCTCTAATGGCCGTAAACATAATAATAATAATAATAATAATAATAATAATAATAATAATAATAATAATAATAATAATAATAATAATAATAATAGCCAGCAATCACAATCTTCGGACTATTTCATAGCACAGCTGTGACAGAACTGACGTAATTGCAAGACGAGGGACCTATACTATTCTAGGAGAAGTCTAACAGTAGGCCGGTGAGCGGTATACGAAGAAAGTAGAAGCAGCACTAACAAACAGGGACAAGTACCACAACAATGTAAATAAAGTATTAATGGACAGGTAAAGTTTTGCTAATCCCAGCAGTTTTTGGGGGGAAAAACACGTACACAGATGTGGCAAAGATAACAAAAAAACCGCATAGCGCAGAGGTAGAGGCGAGATATTTTAATAATATACCGATAAGCAAAACTGCGATATGACAACTGTGAGCAATGTACAGAGATTCACTTCTTATAAGTTCTTTAAAACATTAGGACATGTTTCGGCCTATCATATTTGGCCATCTTCAGCTGTAATCAAAATCGATCTACACACTTTAAAAAGTGAAATGTGATTTCAAAGATGCATATTAAAAACATATTAAAACAACATAATGATTCTGCATTAAAATGTGTGTCCACTTTTACGTTGCTTTACTGATGTTTTCTTCTTTGCAAATCAGAGTGTTCAGATGGCCTTTACTTATACCGCGATAGTACGTATGAGTTAGGAAATTTGTTTTGAAGGGTTATAGGGAGGTACATTCAGGAAAACGGAGTGGTCTAGGGAGTGGTGGTAAGGGTACAGTCAAGTAGGAAGTAGGGATGGCATAAACATGTTAGTGTTGAACTGTAGAAGTAACGTTAGGAAAGGAATAGAATAAAGTAATTTAACGGATATATACTTACCAGATAGTGTAACACGAGTTGAATCATGGCTGAGAAATGATGTAAAAGATGCAGGAATTTTCTCACGGAACTGGAGTGTGTACCGTACGGATAGGATAGGAATGGTAGGAGGGGGAGTATACATTCTGGTGAAAGAAGAATTAGTAAGCTACGAAAAAGTTAAAGATGTCAAACATGAAATTCTAGGTTTAAGGCTCATTTCTAAAGGTAATAGGCAATTTGATGTCTTTGGAGTGCACAGATCGAGAAAGGGTAGCGCTGACGCTGGTTCAGAATTATTTGATACGATAATCAGCTATGTGGAAACGGTATGGAAAGGACTGCGATTGTAGCGGGAGATCTCAATTTGCCAATTTACCAATTTACCAAATGACAATTGGGAAGGTAATGCGAACGACAGGAAGCATGACCAACAAATGGCAAATATATTAATATGGGAAGGACAACTGACTCAGAAAGTAATGGAACCAATTAGAGGGAAAAATATTCTGTATAGAGAAACCGAAGTAATAGATGGTATCAGCGATCACGAAGCAGTTTTTGTTGTAGTTAAAAATACATGTGATAGAAAGGAAGGTCTTAAAACTGGGCCTATTATGCAGTACCATATGGCTGATAAAACAGGCATGAGGGAGTTTAAAAAAAGTAAATATGATCGGTGGAAAACGGTAAATAAAAATGTAAACAGACTCTGGGATGGATTTAAAGCAATTGCTGAGGAATGTGAAAACAGGTTTGTACCTTTAAAGGTCGTAAGGAATAGTAAAGAGCCACTATGTTATAATATAACAGAGAAGTAAAGAGACTAAGAAGGAGGTGCAGGTTGGGAAGAAATAGAGTTAGAAATAAATTACTGTGGAAGTAAGGAGAAATTGAGGGAACTTACTAGGAAATTGAATCTAGCAAAGAGGTCAGCTAAGGATGACAAACATAACTGGCAGTCATACAAATTTTAGTGAAAAGTGGAAGGGTATGTATAGGTACTTTAAGGCAGAAAGAGGTTCCAAGAAGGACATTCCAGGAATCATTAATGAACAAGGGGAATGTGTATGCGAGGATCTTCAAAAGGCAGAAGTATTCAGACAGCAGTACGTAAAGATTCTTGGTTACAGGGATAATGTCCAGTTAGAAGAGGTCACTAATACTAAAGAATTATTAAAATTTACAATAAAACACAAAATGTGAAAACTAGAGAAGCGGCTGGAATTGATAAGATTTCGGGGGATACGCTAAAGACAATCGGTTGCGATATAGTACCATATCTGAAGTACTTATTTGATTATTGTTTGCATGAAGGAGCTTTAGCAAATGAATGAATGATGATGATGATGATGATGATGATGATGATGATGATGCTTGTTGTTTAAAGAGGCCTAACATCGAGGTCATCGGCCCGCAAATGAATGGAGAGTTGCTATAGTAGCCCCTGTGTACAAAGGAAAGGGTAATAGACATAAAGCTGAATATTACAGGCCACTCAGTTTGCCATGCAATTGTATATAAGCTTTGGGAAAGCATTCTTTCTGATTATATTAGACATGTTTTTCGAAATTAATAACTGGTTCGACAGAAGGCAGTTCGGGTTTAGAAAGGTTATTCCACTCATGCTCAACTTGTAGAATTCCAGCAAGATACAGCAGATATCTTCAATCAATCAATCAATCAATCAATCAATCAATCAATCAATCAATCAATCAATCAATCAATCAATCAATCAATCAATCAATCAATCAATCAATCAATCAATCAATCAATCAATCAATCAATCAAACCATCCATCCATCCATCCATCAATCAATCAATCAATCAATCAATCAATCAATCAATCAACCAATCAATCAATCAATCAATCACCACTGATCTGCATTGAGATCTTAAATTCAGGTCTAATATATTGTATCGCGATTGACCTGTTTAAGGCATTTGATAGGGTGGATCATGGGAGACTACTGGCAAAAATGAGTGCAATAGGACTTGACAAACGAGTAACCGAATGGGTGGCTATATTTCTAGAAAATAGATCTCAGAGAATTAGAGTAAACGAAGCTTTATCTGACCCTGTAATTAAGAGGGGAATTTCTCAAAGCAGTATTATTGGACGTTTATATTATTATATATATAAATGATATGAGTAAAGAAGTGGAATCGGAGATAAGACTTTTTGCAGATGATGTTATTCTGTATAGAGTAATAAATAAGGTACAAGCAACTGCAAAATGACCTCGACAATGTTGTGAAATTGACAGTACGCAATGGTATGATGATAAACGGGGTTAAAAGTCAGGTTGTGAGTTTCACAAATAGGAAAAGTCCTCTCAGTTTTAATTACTGTGTTGATGGGGTGAAAGTTCCTTATGGGAATGATTTAAGTACCTAGGTGTTAATAAGAGGAATGATCTTCATTGGGGTAATCACATAAATGGGATTGTAAATAACGGGTACAGATCTCTGCACATGGTTATGAGTGTGTTTATGGGTTGTAGTAAGGATGTGAAGGAGAGGGTATATAAGTCTCTGGTACAACCCCAAAAAGTGTATGGTTCCATCGTATGGGACCCTCACCAGGATTACTTGATTCGAGAACTGGAACAAATTTAAAAAAAAAACAGCTCGATTTGTTCTGGGTGATTTCAGATAAAAAGAGTAGGATTACAAAAATGTTGCAAAGTTTGGGCTGAGAAGACTTGAGAGAAAGGAGACGAGCTGCTCGACTAAGTGCTACGTTCCGATCTGTCAGGGGGGAGATGGCGTGGAATGACATTAGTAGACGAATAAGTCTGAGTGGTGTATTAAACGTCGGAAAGATCACTATATGAAGACAAAGTTGGAATTCAAGAGGACAAATTGGGGCATATATTCGTTTATAGGATGGGGAGTTAGGGACTGGAATAACTTACCAAGGGAGATGTTCAATAAATTTCCAAATTTTTTACAATCATTTAAAAAAAGGCTAGAAAAACAACAGATAGAGAATCTTCCCCCTGGGCGACTGGCCTAAATGCAGATCAGTAGTGGTTGATTGAGTTTCGCCTTGCGGTTAGTTACGCTTGGTAAGCATGGCAGCCATGAATGTTGTCCACCTATCGTTAAGTAAGTAGAATAACGAATGCCGGTCGTGGTATGACTGGAATCATTGGACTTTTAGAACCTTGACATATTTTCTGATTCAATGTATTAAGATTATCACGCCAAATCGGAACTTAATGGCATATTGAAAATTTGGCTAACTTCTAATATAATCTTCTCGATATTTATGGACACTCATTTTATTGCAAAATCAATGTGTAGTTTTAATATGTTTTTATATGCATCTTTGCAATGACATTTCACGGTTTAAAATGTATAGATCAATTCTGATCACAGCTGAAGATGGCCAAATATGAACAGGCCGAAGCATGTCCTGATATTTTAAGGAACTTTTATAATAATCAACATGATAAGTATTAATACAATTATTTGGTAAGAATTGAATCTGTACATTATACTGTCAGTAAGCAACCAATACGAAATTCAAAAGCTGTAAACTGTAAGAAAATCATTTACTGTTAATTTCTTAGAATATATAAAACTTTGCGGCATGTAATAAAGAACATAGCCGTTTAAACAACAAGCATCATCATCATCATCATCATCATCATCATCATCATCATCATCATCAATAAAGAATAAACAAACATAATATTTAATCACTCCTGTGACAGAGAATGAAATACAAGCATATGAAACACAGTAACCTGTAACTGAAAAAGTAATACAAAATACAGTATGGAAAAGTTCGCGGCACAGCAGTTGCGGAACAATGGCTTAGACGCCTCCGGTTCAGAAGGTTGCGGGTTCCATTCAATACCGGGACGGGGATTTTAACCGCCTATGGTTAATTCACCTGGCTCGGGAAATGTGCGTTTGTTTCACTTTAATACACGCCTCTTTATGTTCACCACACTATCAACCACAACAGAAACACGCAATAGTGAATACATCCCTCCACAGAGGGTTAGAGTCAGGAAAGCCATCCGGCCGTAAAACTGAGCCAAATTCACAGGCAGTGCCGACCCCAAATAACTGGAAAAGGCCGGTAATAATAATAATAATAATAATAATAATAATAATAATAATAATAATAATAATAATAATAATAATAATACTTAATGTATCATAAGTAGCCTCCATGGCTCAGGCGGCAGCGCGTCGGCCTCTCACCGCTGGATAGTGTGGTTCAAATCCCGGTCTCTCCATGTGAGATTTGTGCTGGAAAAAGCGGGGGCGGGACAGGTTTTTCTCCGGGTACTCCGGTTTTCCCTGCCATCTTTCATTCCAGCAACATTCTCCACTGTCATTTCATTTCATCTGTCAGCCATTAATCATTGCTCCAGAGAAGTGCGAAGGGCCTCGGCAGCCGGCACAATTCCTATCCTCGCCGCAAGTTGGGGGCTTCGCTCATCCCATCCCTGACCCGGTCATTGACTGGAAAACAGGTTGTAGGTTTTCATTTTCAATGTATCATAAATTTAATGAAACTAGTGACTTGATTTTAAACACACTTCAAATGCTAATGGATTGAGCCGGAATTCGATTCTGCAACGTTGAATATCAAATCGAGCGCGCACCTAATCAGCGTTAGGCCTACCCATTTCATGTGGTTAAGGAACAAACGTGAAAATGTGAATGCTTTTAACTTCCTTCAACTACAGTCGGTCTGACGAGACTCCTTGAATGCCAGTTATTTAAAGTGCCTGTGAATCTACCGACACAGGTCTCTTGTATTTCGGAACAGTGATGCCAATAATGACATGATTCGATCCCCCCAAACTTCCTCACATGAAAACATCACTCATATGCATTGCACAACTATAGTCTATGTCAAATGGGAAGTGCTTTGGCATCGAGACTGTACTTACAATGCTTATCCAAGCGCCTAAGTTGTCTTAAGGTGCGTCCACACTTGTATCAGATCAGCGTATCTGTATCAAGAATTTATACGCGATCATGATACAGCCGTCCTTTGACAAGGCTGTCCAATCTGTAATACGTATCTGTATCACCTATGCTTATCTGTCAGTTTTCCACCCATCGGTCTTATATCATCCGTTGAGTGGTGGTTCCGATATGGTAACAATGGTTCTTTAGCTACAGTTGGTTGCTGCAGCTCTTCCAAAAGCCGCGAGCAGATACTTCATTTTCTTTTTACACTATTCGATAGGGCTCCCAACGTCATTCACGGTTTTTTCCCATGCGTCATTCTTCTTCAACCGTTTACAATGGTGCGGATCCTTTGGGCCCCTCGAAACGGTATTTTGATAATAATAACTCATCAACTGATTAACTTCTTCCCCGGACCACTCCCCATCCATTTTTCTTCAAATCGGAAGATCCCCAAACAAAGGTTGATGAAAAACTAAATGAAGGCGGAAGGACGATGAACAGGGTACGGGCGAAGGGAAGAATAGCATAGGCTCTGAGAATGCGCACTACACGAGGCGATACGGACTGCTGATCGGGGAAACACTCCGTCCACACTGTTCGGATACGGAATGTTTCCACTGATAGTCGATCTTTCACCGTCGCATCAAAGGGAAGATCCGCAATACAGGTACGGTCAGTGTGGACGGAGTGTTTCCCCGATCAGCATTCCATTCCGTATCATTGCCTCGTGTGCTGCGCATGCTCAGAGCCCCCGTCACTCTTCTCTATTCACCGTCCTTCAGACTTCGTTCAGTTTTGCATGAACCTTTGTTTGGGAATCTTCCGATTTGAAGAAAAAATGAATTCGAAGTTGTCCATGGAAAAAGTTGTCCATGGAAAAAGTACAACAGTTGATAAGTTATTTTCAACAAAAGACCGTTTCATGGGATCCAATCCGCACCATTGTTATCGGTTGAAAAAGAATGACGCATGGGAGGAAATCGCGAAAAGACAAGATATTGGGAGCCTTATTGAACTGTGCCAAAAAAAAAAAAAAAAAAAAAAAAAGTATCTGATCGCGGCTCTCAGAAGAGCTGGCAGCAGCCAACTATCGCTGGAGAACCAAAAACAGATGATACAAGACCGATGTGTGGAAAACTAACAGATACGCATAGATGATACAGATACGTGATACAGATGGACAGCCTCGTCAAAAGACGGCTGTATCATGATCGCATATCAATTCTTGATACAGATACCGGTACAATGATTTGATACAAGTGGGACGCACCTTTATACTACCCACTCGATGCGCTGTACTCCGAGCAAAATGTTGTTGCGTTCAATAACACTTGCGCTATATCAAATGCTTCATAAAAACTGCCGCAATGGAAACAGCTTTCCGGCCGGGCCAGGTTTTAAACTGTGTCTGGTTAATTCCTCTACTTCGGAAACGGGGGATGTTTTTGTTTACCTTAATTTTAATACACACCTTTCTTTTGTCCACAGCACACTATACGACTAACCACCACTGGAATAAATCCCTCCACACAGGAAGTCGTAAAACTTAGCCTGATACACACGTGCTATATTTGTGGGAAAGAAGGAATAATAATAATAATAATAATAATAATAATAATAATAATAATAATAATAATAATAATAATAATAATAATAATAATAATAATGTGGTGTTGGCAGTATGAAAACTAAAGAAAGTGGGAGGACGATGGACAAGGAGAAGATAGTGATAGACTCTTTGGATGATGAGTTTGGTGGCTGTATTTTGTCAGTGCTAATTTGTTATTTTTGTAATATTCTCCTATCCAAATATACAGATAGTCGCAAAAGTATCCGTCCACCTGCAGGTGTGATAAGCACTCTGATAAAAGGGCATCCAAATTCCTTCACGAAGCCCTCAAGATAGTACCTAGCAAGGTAACATTAAGGCGGAATGTGTACCTCCTTTTCTTTTAATAATAATCCAGTAATGTACGAACGTAGCGTAATAAATTGTAACGCAAAAGTGTACGTCCGCTATGTTCTCTGTGACTTCTGGCATCATAACATGGGGAAATACAAGAGTCAGGGTTCTTGAGACTCTTGAGAGCAGTACATGCTGATAATGCAATACGTAGACATCAGGTTCAGAGCTAGAATGGGTAAGACAAGAGAAAACACTCGTTGAACGGGAGCGAATAGTTGAACTCCATAAAGGGCATTTGCAACGACAAACTACTGGAAGACAGGAATGCAATATTCAACAGTAGAAGGTATTATTTACAGGTTCAAAATCACTTCGGCTGTGATAAATCAAGAACAGGACGCGCTAGGAAGCTCAAACAGTGTGAAGAGAGACGCAGCCTACGCATCGTTGTTCAAAATCCGTTTCTGGTCCTGTACCGTGAGCAGATGTAGAATCGTGAATTTGGACAAGTATCAGCAAGGATACTGTAAGACGAGTATTACACAGAGTTGGTATGAAAGGCCGTATCAGCAAAAAAGAAACCCTACAGAAGTAAGTAAACAGTCGGGAGAGGGTGGAGTTTGCAAAACAATATGTTAGCAAGCCACTTACATTCTGGAAACGAGTGTTATTTGCGGATTGATGTAAATTCAAATAGTTTGATACGTCCGCAAAGCGTCAGGTGTGGAGAAGGAAGGAGGAAATCCAGAGTAAAAACCTTCAGCCTACAGTTAAACATATGGGGGGGGGGGGTCCATCATAATATAGGGGTGTATGTCGGAGGCCGGTGTAAGCAACTTTTACATAATACCTGCAACAATGGATAGGATGGTGTATTTAGTCATTTTATAGTAGCATCTGAATCCCAGTGTTGTTGTTGTTTGCGTCATCAGTCCTTAGACTGGTTTCATGTAGCTCTACCTGGCACTCTATCCTGTGTTCAACTTTTCATTTCTATGTAACTGCTGCATCCTATATCTCCTCTAATCTGCCTGTCATATTCATTCCTTGGTCTACCCCTACAGTTATTACCGCCTACACTCCCCTCAAAAGCCAACTGCGCAAGTCCTGGATGTATGCAGATATGTCCTACCATTCTATCTCTTATTCTGGTCAAATTTAGCCAAATCGATCTCCTCTCACCAGTTCGATTCAGTATCTCTTCATTCGTGATTCGATCTATTCATCTCACCTTCAGCATTCATCTGTAACACCACATTTCAAAAGCTTCTATTCTCTTTCTTTCTGAGCTAGTTATCGTCCATATTTTACTTCCATGCAATACCACACTCCAGACGAAAGTCTTCAAAAGCATCTTCCCAATTCCTATATCACTGTTCGAAGTGAGCACATTTCTTATTTTAAGAAAGGCCTTCCTTGTGTGTGCTAGTTTGCATTTTATGTCCTCATTACTTCTGCCATCGTTAGTTATTTTACTACCAAGTAACAATACTCACCTACTTCCTCTAAAACTTCATTTCCTAATCTAATATTTCCTGCATCACCTGACTTCGACTGCACTCCATTACTTTCGTTTTGGACTTATTTACTTTCATCTTGTTCTCCTTGCCCAAGACTCCGTCCATACCATTCAGCAATTTCTCCAGATCTTCTGCAGTCTCAGATAAAATATAATCAGCAAATCTCAGGGTTTTGATTTCCTCTCCTTGGATCGTTATTCCCTTCCCACATTCGCGTTTGATTTCCTTTACTGCCTGTTCTACATAAACACTGAAAAGAAAGGGGGACAAACTGCAACTTTGCCTCACTCGTTTCTGGATTGCTGCTTCTTTTTCAAAGCCCTCGATTCTTATCACTGCAGAGTGATTTTTATACAGATTGGAGATAATTCTTCGTTGTCGGTATCTGATCCCGATCACCTTCAGAATCTCAAATAGCTTGGTCCAATCAACATTATCAAATGCCTTTTCTAGATGTACGAACGCCATGTTCGTGGGCTTGTCTTCCTTAATTCGATCCTCTGAGATCAGACGTAAAGTCAGAATTGCTTCACGTGTTCCTACATTTCTTCTGAAGCCAAACTGATCTTCTCCCAACTCAGTTTCAAGTTGTCTTTCCATTCTTCTGTAAATAATACGTGTTCAAATTTTGCAGGCATGAGATTCTAAACTAATGGTGCGGTAGTTTTCACTCTTGCCAGCACAGGCTTTCTTGGGAATAGGTATGACGATATTATGCCGAAAATCGGGTGGCACTGCTTCTGTCTCGTACATTTTACACACTATAACCTCGCCAAGCTGGTTTCTCCCAAGGCAGTCAGTAATTCAGAGGGAATGTTATCAATTCCAGGTGGCTTGTTTCTATTTCGGACTCTTAAAGCTCTGTCGAATTCTGACCTCAAAATTGGGTCTCCCGTTTCATCAGCATCAACAGCCTCTTCTTGTTCCAGAGCCATACCATCTACGTCTTTACCTTGGTACAACTGTCGGATATGTTCCTGCCATCTTTCTGCCTTGTTTTCTTTCCCTAGAAGTGGTTTTCCATCGGAAAACAGTAATATTATTAGCCTGTCAAGTTGGGGTCAGAAGACCAGCGTCTCAACCGTCTGAGCCACTCAGTCCGGCGTAGAAAAATTAGGGTCTGCTGGTGACTACTACGTCCAACAAGATAACCCGAAACACTCTGCTTTGATCGTTCAGCACTGGTTGCTTAACAATACATCTTATGTGCTGCATACACTAATCCAATCGCCAGATTTAAATCCCATAGTGCATTTATGGGAGAAATTAAAACAGAGACTGCAGCGAGAGAGAGAGAGAGAGAGAGAGAGAGAGAAGAAACCTGGAAGATAGCATTTCTTGAAGAGTGGCAGAAGACAGGCCCAAAAGTCACGGAAAATATAGACTAGTCCATACCGAGGAGGCTTCAAGCTGTCACTGCCGCCAAAGGAAATTCGACTGGATGCTGAAGAGTTATTTGTTCTGTAAGTCAAGTACGTGTGAAGTACACGTGGACGAATACTTTTGCTACACTACTTGTCTAAACACACAGCTATAGAACCCACTATTTTTAAACATGATGTGTTATTATTTGATTGCTGTATGTTATCACGTTCTCATTCTTAAGTAAATGGTAACTAAGTATTACAACATGGATTTCCTTGTTACCATTCCATTACTGACCATTATTTCCGCGGTCACACCACTGGTGACACCAATACTTTTGCGACTGTCTGAATGTAATTTCTTAGAATAATAATAATAATAATAATAATAATAATAATAATAATAATAATAATAATAATAATAATAATAATACGACGACGATGACGATGATATACTAAATGAGTGCTTGTAAAGCTTCGACTTCAAAATAAGTGCTCAAATAGATTTGCATTTGTCACTGACAACTGGATAACGATCAGCGCGGTGAGAAATTTAAAAGTTTATGCGACAGATATCCGCCACAATGACAGCCACGCGTCTCCTTAATGCATCCTCGCTTTTCTAACGCATACTCAACAGGCTGTAGGGCCTTGCTTCCGAGCAAGGTGATTAATTTCCAGTTGGATACACTCACAGTAATTGGGATCCGTAAATAAATCTAATTTAAAGACTGCAATGTTGTTCCGAGTAGCTCTATATATTATAATCCCCTCTTTCAGTCCTATCATTTCCATTGACTAAATTAGCTCTTAAAGTCTAGAAACAAAACTTTCAACAACTGGAGCATTAAATCTATCAAACATAGAAAGTGCGCATATTCAAAATTTTATTTCCAAGTTTATTCTGAAATAGTCTCAGTTGGTCTCGAACGAAACACACTTATTTCTATGGCATTCGGGGGTAAAAGTGCACAAGTTTCATTTTTGTTAATGTACCGGGAGGTACACCTATACGCCGCGCATTCAAAATTAGCGCCTAAAAGAACTCCTCTATTGGCAAAACAGCGAAACTGAAATTATACCTACTTAGAAATTTACTCAGAATATGTCACCACTAGAATCTGATGTAATTTTGTTATTGTGAAGTTTCCTGAACTGTGTGAATCTCTACTTGTTCGGACATTTTTCCACAGGTGTCATTACTAAAAACTATGATCATGCACCCTGGTGCGAAGTGAAAGAACTTTTGATTTAAAGAAGTTTTGTATTTTTTTACTGATTGATGTTCATTTATCTTTGGGTTGGCAAGATTTACCTTTTCTTTCCGCCAGTTTTGAGTCCAACCAATCACTAATTTCCGTAATTAATTTTCCACCTATCACAGAGTTCTTCTCCGATTCTGAGTGTCACTTTCGAACTCAACCAATAAAGTTCTGTGGGTGTGTCTTGATTATTCATGAATGATCTCGAACCTTCCCCGAGGCTTTATAAACTGCGGCTTTTCACGTCTCTTGGCCAATTGATCGTCATCTTACCGTGTGTGTGTGTGTGTGTGTGTGTGTGTGTCAAGCAGGAGGCGGGCGGCCTCTTCTTCAGCTGCTAGAACTTCGACAAGGTAATGGCCACATAACATCTTTATTTCTTGCTAGCTCCGCAGTTTAACTCGAGGGAAAGGTCCGAAATCGTTAACCATGTAATCTTCTTTTCAAAAATGTAACTTCTGCCGGCTAATGAAAAAAGGTTCAAAAATCTTCGACTGAAAATCGGGGATAGAGAGTGATGTACCCTCTCGAGCTCTCCTTCATCTTGGTTTGAGGTGACTACGTTTGTAACTGTTTTTCTTCCTTTCCATAATACATTAATTTATCCTTATACGAGTCACCTCAGTAGTTTGGGAATAGCCCCTGTTTTATCGACCTAGTGCCCTTTAGGTTTTAAGAGTTCATATCCAGGAGTGCAAGTGCACGCCTCCATTCAATTTGTGTTTCGGGCCATTTACTTAACCTGTTCTTTTCCGCAAAGGCCCAATAGGTTGGGTACAAGATACCCCTGTTTCAAATTTGTAAGTTGTGCCTTGATGGCGAGTGATTGTAATTTTCTGATATTCCCTTGAATAGGCTAGAAGAAACTGGAGAGCCTGTTAGCTCTTTTTCAAAGTAAGATTTCTGAATGCCTCTTGAAGGCTAGATGTTGTGATTTTGGGAGCAAGTGCTCCATGAATTAGTGGGATTTCTGCTCTTGAGTAAATTTGTGATCCTTGTAAATTTGAGCGTGTAGCTCAGGAAATGTAAAGCTAGGGGCTTAACGCCCAAGGTGTTAAGGTTCTGAATCTTGGATTTTTTTACCAATCTTGTTTAACGTTTGCTACTTGTAAAAATTGTTAAATTTTGATTTCTGAAAGTACAACCTTTAGTTTAAGTTTTGAATTCTATTCTTGACATTGTAGTTAGACCCAATCACCCCGGCACCTTCTTTCACCTCTGCGTTCCACAGATACCCCGGAACAGTTAATATGGCATGTAATAGCATTTCCTTTGTTCCATCACTGAGTGAAACTTCGTAACTCCAAGTGCAATTCTTTTAGAATATATTAAGTCAGGAGTGCACAAGTAGTACAAAAGCATCATTTTAATTGAGTAAAATTTTCTATCCATTTATATTACTTGCGGACGTCAGCAATAACAATAATTTGTTTCGCCACTAGTAAATAACTTAACGTACCGGTATACATCTTTACTCAGTATCTAGAACTTAATGTTTAGGTTTTCCTACAAGTAAATATTATCAAGCTCATTCGTCTGCGTATTCTCAATCACAGTAAAGAATATCGTTTAAATTTTCTTTGGGGAAATCCACACAAGTTCACAAAAGCTGTTTTTCCCACCATCGTAACAAAAACAATAATAAAATTAAGTAAAACTACTTAAGTGTACTTAATCATATTTACCTCCTCTAATATTGTTCATCAAAACTTGCGTGTTGCATCCAGTGAAGGCTGGCGATTGTCCTATTGGTGGTGCCAGCAAAGTCAAAATATGTAAACAAATCTTTCAAGGTTGCAAGTACAGAGAGCACATATTTACCTATGCTACCAGATGTATGCGTAAGTTTTTGGCAGTTATTGTGGTTAAGAAAACACGTCATTTTCAAGGGAAATTCATTTTTTGTTTATTCAAAATACTGGCCATCGGCTTCTACACACTTCGCACATGTCTCAGGTATTAATACCATGCCAGGAAAACTGTTTGTCTTTTGCGGTAAACCATTCGGCGAGCCATTTTCCATCTTCCTCGAAATTGCTGAAGTGCTGCTCTGCGAGCGCGTGCCCCACTGATGCGAAGAGGTGATAGATGGCATCAGGTCGGGACAGTACAGCGGGTGCGGAAGGATGTCCCATCCAAGTGATTTCAAGGCGTCTTTCACCGGTTTCGCTGTGTGAGACGGCGCATTGTCGTGTTAAGAAATCACTTTGCCATGTCTTCTGGCCATTCCGATCGTGATTTACATTAATCATTTATTGGCGATAACGTTGTGAATTCAGGGTTTCGCCGGGCTTCAAGCGTTCATAATAAAGAGATTTGGCCTTGGTGTTGAGGGACCGACTTCACCAGGCGACAGCCACGATTTTCTCTGCTTCGGGATTTCAAAATAAAACGATTTTTCGTCACCCGTCACAGTTCGGTACAGAAATGATTTTCTTTCGTGGCGTTGAAGTAGCATTACACAAGTGACTTTGCGATTTTCCATTTGCCGTTCATTCAAATCGTGTGGGACCCATTTATCGAGTATACTTACCTTCCCCATTGCACGTAAATGTCTGTCGTTCACATTAAAACCACCAAGTTTAAATTGTCGAAATCATGTCTCACATGTCCTAATCGATGGAGCGTGTTCACCACATGTTTCTACCAGCAAACAACAAATTTTCACAGACTTCTTCTTTTGATTAAATAAGAAAAGCAATACGTGCCGCAGTTATTCTTGTTCAGGCAAAAACGTCGACATGATCACTGAATGATACAACACAGACGCTAGTGCAGGGCCTCTCAGGGTGCATGCGGCTGGTGCATGCACTGTGCGCGGTGCAAAAGACGACTTCGCTTGGTTGCCCAGAATGCAGACCCCCACTCCTCGATTTGGAGCAATAGCGCTGTCTCTCTCTTTCCCCACGCCTGTCTCGCTCCCCCTTTCTCACCTGCTCTGTTGCGCTCCAAATCCGAGCCGAGTTGAGCCGAGCTTAGCCGAGTAGCCCAGATACAAAGCGTTGGTCCGAGCCGAGCCGAGTGGAACCGATGCACAGTGCACGGGGTTCTTGCGCCTCGATATACCCGCGTGAGATTTTGGGCGTTTGAGAGGCCCTGTGCTAGTGTTTGGCGGAATCAATCTGCGTGTGTTGGTAGGTTAATGTCAGACGAACAAACTGACGTAAGTGTCAAATTCATACGCTGCGTTCTGTTCGCTGGCGCCATCTCTTAGTGAAACCGGAAAAGACTTATGCACACATCTGGTAAATGTTACATGAAATCACATTATTTAACTGTGCTAATTTACAAGGCAGTTCTTTTAGTCAATTATCAATTGAAACGAATGTCTAAATTGAGGAGCTAATATAAACATGTTTTTTCCTAGGGGCTTTACGTCGCACCGACACAGATAGGTCTTATGGAGACGATGGGATAGGAAAGGACTAAGAGTGGGAAGGAAGCAGCCGTGAGCCCCAGCATTTGCCTGGTGTGAAAATAGGAGACGACGGACAACCATCGTCAGGGCTGCCGACAGTAGGGTTCGAACCCACTATCTCCCGAATGCTAGCTTACACCTGCGCGCCCCTTACCACACGGCCAATTAGCTCGGTCAAATTAAACTACAAAGTACGGATGCATATTGCGATAATGATATATACCGAGTGGTTCACCGGCCCCTTATTTTATCAGAGGTAAGCAACCCAAATAACGCGTATAACCTAATGACCCTTATAACTTAGTTGTATGAACACCAAGTAATTTGAAATTACCGCTTATGGTGAATAAGGCTCTCCCCTACATGTGTGCCATCACTGTAAATTGATCCATGGGCCAAGCAAAGGAAAAACTACTATGCACAATTCCGCGCCAAACACAAAGGACCATTCTGCAAACATGATTTACTGCGCCTTGAAATAACACAGATACCCGTGATACGACCGAATTAATAGGTTATGCCAAGTGCGCTGTAATGTAAAGAAGTTAAATAAACACTGTAAACCATCACTGAAGACTTTGACACGGATATTAACTTTCGAAATGGAACGGCCATACTTAAGTACTAAACCTCTAGCAAATGTGCCATTCCACTATTCCAGCAATCAAGCTCAATCGAATTAAGACGGGCGCGATTACTAGTAATGAAGTTAGACACAATGAATACATTACGTACGTTATCGAGGAATTGAGAGTAATGCAAAGTCGGAATGAATAAAATCGCGGTGGCAGTGACCAAGACAAAATAGATATTCGAATTATTAAGGACGACACTGTTTAAAAATACAAATGAAATCCTAACTCAAGTACATGGAGCAGCGGGCGGGATAACCTATTCCATCCATGGACAGACTAACCTAACCGCTAAATGCATGGACCTGCCTATTGTAATTGACGTTGCAGTGATTCAGAACCTAATACCTGACATCATATTAGGTCATGACTTCCTGGTGGAATACAAGGTGATCCTAGACTATGCAGCTCATGAAGTCTTTTTGGGAAAAGACAGACGTCAGAGGGTTGCCTGGCACGATGGAAATCTCCGATGGAAATCTCCTAACTCGCAAGGATGCGGAAGTCGACGCAGAACTGGGAGATATCCAGTTAATGTATCTTCAACCAAGTGAAGAAGAGGGGACGAGACGCGCCTTAAAGGACTTTGTGGAAGTCATCCCCAAGAAAACAGGACGCACTACCACTGTAACGCATGCCATTGAATGCAGCACTTCCTCGTCCATCAAGCAACGCCCATATCCAATCAGCCCGGATAAGCGCAACTTCGTCATTAAGAAGATCCAAAAGATGGGAAGGCAAGGTCTCATCGAACCCTCTACATTCTGTTGGGCTTCACCTATCGTCATACCGGAAAAGAAGAATGGGGAGTATCGACTGTGTGTGGACTTCCGCAGGTAGAACGAGAAGACCGTTAGTAACGCCTACCCCATGCCTGACCTGAAAGACTCGTTGAAACAAGTAAGTGTATCTAGGATTTTCAGCACGCTGGATCTCAACTCCAGATACTGGTAAGTGGAGGTCAAGGAAAGTTCTAGACCACTGACCGCCTTCATCACGCAAGAGAGGATTGTACCAGTTTACAGTATTGCCTATTACAATGAAGAATGCTCCTGCAACCTTCATGCGACTGATGGATAAGGTATTGTCAGAATATGTTGGATATTTCTGCCAAGTGCATCTCGACGACATCTTAATTCACAGCAAGAATTTTAAAGAACACTTGTACATCTGAGGAAAGTGCTGGAACGACTGAAGGTTCATGGACTGACTTGGCAACTGGAGAAGTGCCACTTCGCTCAGTCCCTCGTAAAATATCTTGGCCATGTCCTAACATTTGAAGTCTTAGAAAGGCAACCAGAGAAGAATCGAGCTATCGAAGAAGCAGAACGCCCGCGGACCAAGCGACAAGTACGTCAGTTCCTTGGCATGTGTGGATGATATGGCAGCTTCGTGCCACACTTTGAAGAGAAGGCAATACCACTCACCGATCTACCCATAATAACCGCCTGTTCCGATGGACCAGCAAGGAAGAGGCAGCATTCCAAGGCATTAAGGCTACGATATGCAACACTCCCGGTCTGGCTCATCCCGACCCTCAACGGAAGATGTGCCTGCAGACGGACACCAGCGACTCCGGCCTAGGAGCCGTGTTATTCCAGGAGAGGAGTGACGGCGGGACATCATCGAGTATGCCAGCAGAAAGCTATCTCCTACCGAACAACGCTACTGCACTGCCGAGAAGGAAGCCTTAGCCGTGGTGTGGGCCATGGGCAAATCCAGAGGCTACTTGGAGGGAAGATGTTCCAGCTCTACACCGATAACGCAGCTCTCAAATGGTTGACCTCGGTCTTTGGCTCAAAATCTAAATTGATGCGATGGGCTCTGTTAATCGCAGAATTCGACTTTGACGTGTGTCATGTCCCAGGACCGAAGAACATAGGAGCACCCGGCGATGGAACGTGAAGTTAGGAGCACCACTGTCGAGAGGGAGTTCCCACAAAATCACCAGAGCGAACTCAATGAACCTGTCCTTATGATCATCAAGAAGAAAGTTGGTCTGGAAATAATTAAACAATGGCAAGAACAAGACAAGCCCTGTAGGACCTCGACGCAGTGGAACTCGGGGGGACAGAATACCGACAGTCGACTCGTCCCATGGGAATTAAAGATCTGCTACACGAACTTCTGTGTCGACGGAGGACTCTTAATGTACAGATCTCACCTCTCCGACACGCCTGCAGTAGTGGTGATCCCTAGACAGCACACGACGGACATTCTCGAGAAGTTCCACGACAGCACTGAAGCCGGACATCCAGGAGGTGAAGAGATATATCAGTCCATCTGACGAAGATTCTTCTGGGTCAACATGCGGATAGACAACCTGGACTATGTGAAGGGGTGCTACATCTGCGCCTGCACCAAGGCAAGTAACAGGAAGGCAGATTCCAGCCAGGGAGGAAGACGGCCGCAACACCCTTGGGTAGTCTTAGCCCTGAACATGATGGGTCCTTAACCTAGAACACCACGGGGTAAAACAGGACTCCTAGTAATCACCGACCACTTCACAAGATGGGTTGAGGCCTTTCCGATACCAGAAGCCACGACGGGACGCATCACTGGTCTTCTACAAGATGAGGTATTCAGCCGCTACGGTTATCCACGGTGCATTCCGTCAGACAACAGGAATCAGTTCACGTCAAGGAAGTGGCACCATATGATGACTGAATGGGGTGTGGAGCAGTAGACCACACCTATCTACAACCCAAGGGCCAATCCAACGGAACGACGGAACCAGGAGCTGAAAAGGATGCTACGGGTCCACCTAATATATAAAGAACATCGACTGTGGGACCGTCAGATACCGCAGTCACTCTTTGCTCTGCGACGACGCATCAACCATGTCACTGGGTATTCCCCAGCGGAGCTGTTCCTTGGTCGGCATCTATACGGCACCAGGGATTGGGAGATTCCTCCACCACCCACTTATGGTCAAGATGATGCAGCTGTTTCCATGGCAGAATGGCAGCATATGCAGCAGCAAGACATCAAGGGAAAGCAAGCTTTGGCCGAGAAGAGATCCCTTACCCAGGCCAAGGCTCAAGATTTCGAAGAGACCCAGATCTTCCTACCAGGCCAACAAGTACTGCGATGTAACCACCCAGTCAGTAATAAGATTGGAGGATTTCACGCATCTCTCGCACCTAAGTGGGTTGGTCCCATCGAGATGGATAAGCAGCTGGGCCATGAGGTCTACTTACTGAAGACCAACCCTCCTGTCAAGGTCCACGCATCGGAGTTGCGGCGAGTCACCTAACCACTGCGCATACAGAGTAAGCCTGGTACTACCGCGGATCCACCTGGAGGAGAAGCTACTAATGACATAGCACAATCTGATCATCAGGAGGAGAACTCATCGACTATCATCGAGGAAGGGGCTAGCAGCGAGACAACACCGACCCCCGATACGGCACGATCCGGTCAAGAGGATTAGAGCACATCCAGCGACGTCGAGGAAGAAAGAAGATACAATCTACGACCAAGGCAAAGTCGATGAGTGTGAAAGACTGTTGAAATTGTTTCAAGTTATAGGGGGGATATTGACGCACGTGCAATAGACTAATATAACTTGGAAACAATATTCTTTAACCCATGGGTAAGTAATGCAAATATTGATTATTATTATTATTATTATTATTATATTATGACTTGTGAGGTATGGCCATGGGGTGTTTACATCCATTTAGTATTAGTATTATTATTATGTACGTAGTTTCGTACGAACCGTATTTGGTATAATCATGATCGTATTGTTTGTGAGGTTATGTCATGAAACACCTGCTGTATATATATTAATACGAGTTTATTTCATGTAAGAACACGTAAGTAGTAGGACATAATTTATTATTACCTGTATATATGATGTGTAATCGAATGTACCATTGTGCAACACACCGCAATATCCAGAATAACGTATGTTTGGCACTAGATAGTTATAGAAAATTCTTTACATTGTAACTAGACTATTGGAAACTGTCGAATTTACGAGAAAATATGTTGTGTTATATTCTTCTACAAGCCTGGCCAGGCAACGTATATAAAGAGACAGTCTTGATGGTAGAGTTGAGTTGTTTTAATGAGACTTGTGTGGAAGTCGTGCTAGCTGAGTGTTTGAAGTCAAGTATGTGAATTGGTTTTGCTGGGTTGGTAGTTGACATGCAAATGTTGCAATCTCTCCTTATCCTTCGTAGCAGAGTTTTGTTTCGTGATGGCAGTTCATTAGTGCGTGTGTGTAGAGGATGTAAACAGAATTTGTGTAAATAACTTGTAAATAAAATAGTGTACACAACTGACAGCATTTCGTGTGTGCGTCTTTATGGATACATCAGATCGAACCTACTACCACAGAGCTCGCCTGGTGCGACAGCAGTAATACTTGATTTAGCCACCTCATCTACTGCGAGCCGCTGTGCTTTCTTAGCACGTTGTAGTCCTTATAGGCACTTTCTGTCCAAACGTAAGGTGTTATTTGCAGTTGTGATCGTTTTACACATTCATTATAGTTTAAGTGACTGATATAACACGTCGTTAATGATTTCTTCCATATTCGCGAGCATTATATAAACGGTATGGTTGTACTAAGGCCATAAAGAAGCAGGTACTAATGTTTTTCGGATGGCTCTGATATACGCGTTAGTTGGGTCACCTACCTCCGTAAAAAATAAGGGGCTGGTGAACCACCCGGTATATATACATTTTGTCGTTACAAAATGTATTTTCATTTGTGGAAAATTACAATAATTTTGTTACATTCAAGGCAGAGTATACAGTGAGTGTAAGAATTATTCAAATATTAACGATTTGTATTAAAAGGACAATGTATCACCCGTAACATAGGCTATCCATAGTTTTAGCCACTATGCAATATAAATATTCTTTTAAGTGTGCACATGGAATTTCACGGATAACTAAGTAGGAATATTATCCTGGCTGCGCAACAAGAGATACAAATTCATATCTGCACCATTACACAGGCGAAATATGTATTCGAACAGTAGAATTGTATACACCCTTCTCCGTAGATCCACAGGTTTTGTCAACGCGGCAGTGTTATTACACACGTGTCCTTTTACCTGTCTGATGTTTCAGTTGCTGAGCTGTTAGCGTGTTATTGAAAACATCCCTCTAAAATTGGTCGGAAGGCGAAAGAAACGACTTTGGAAGACAGAAAGGTAATTATTAGATTTCAAAACCAATGCAAATCATTGCGATATATTTCTAGGATAGTACACAGGCCTGTAACAGGAATCAATAATGTCATTGACAGTTTCGGTAAACGAAAATCGCTAAAAAAAGTTGCACGAACTGGAAGGCCAAGGAAATTAAGTGACGCTGATGGCCGAGATATTCTAGGAAAAATGAAACTATATCCGAAGATCAGTGCACCCACGATCGCAGCGGAACTGAAACAAGATTTCAGCACAAATGTATATCACAGCAAGGTTCGCAATTTCGTTAGAAAGAGCGATTACAATGGAAGAATTGCCCGTAGAAAATATTATGTCAGTGAGATAAACACAAAGAAGAGGTTGCACTTTACAAAATCATATGTAAACTCCTCCGTGGACCAGTGGAATAGAGTTACTTTTACTGATGAGAGTACATTAATGCTTTTGCTTCTGATGTGAGATGCAGGTGTGAAGAAAGAAAACACAGAACTGAAGAAGGAGAACCCCTCTTCTTCAGGAAAACACGGTGGAGACTCCGTAATAGTATGGAGGTTTATGAGTACCACAAATATGGTAGTCCAGGATTTAACTGAAGGAAACGTGGACGAAAAGCACTACATTAATGTATTAAAGCTTCGTATAATCCCTCGTGCAAAAATAAAAAGGATTTAAAGACGATTTTGTATTCGTGCAGGATAACGATCCCAAGCACACAGCTTGGAATACAAGAATGTGGAGCCTCTATTATCCACCGAAGTACCTCCAAACACCCCTCCCCCCCCCCCCCCCCGCAGTCTCCAGATATAAATCCCATTGAACATCTATGGGATTATCCTGAGAAAAGAATTCGTACTCGACACATCATTTCCAAAACTGATCTGAAACGAGCGCTCGCAGAAGAATGGAACAACATTCCCACTGCTACCGTGTCTAATTTGGCAAATCTTATGCCAAGAAGACTCCAGGCTATTATCCAGTCCAAATGTTATCCCACTAAGTAGTGAACGTGTAACATTATCATTGCCATATGGATTTAAAAGACGGAAATTTCTTGTGAACTGAGACTGTTCGAATACTTACTGCGCCAGTGTTTTGAGCGCACATTCAAAGTTCTCTTTATTTTTCGTTATGAAATGGCGTATGGCTTTTAGTGCCGGGAGTGTTCGAGGAAGAGTTCGGCTAGCCAGATGCAGGATTTTTATTTGACACCCGTAGGCGACCTGCGCGTCGTGATGACGATGAAATGATGATGAAGACAACACATACACCCAGCCCCCGTGCCAGCGAAATTAAATAATTAAGGTTAAATTCCCTACCCTTCCGGGAATCGAACCCGGGACCCCAGTGGCCAAAGGCCAGCACGCTAACCATTTAGCCATGGGGCATTTTTCGTTATCAATAATAATGTTATTTGTTTTACGTCCCACTAACTACTTGTACGGTTTTCGGAGATGCCGAGGTGCCAGAATTTAGTCCCGCAGGATTTTTTTCGTACCAGTTGATCTACCGACACGAGGCTTTCGTATTTGAGCACCTCCAAATACCACCGGACTGAGCCAGGATCGAACCTGCCAAGTTGGGGTCAGAATACCAGTGCCACAAACGTCCGAGCCACTCAGGCCAGCATTTTTTGTTATCATGGAAATATTTAGTTTAATTTATATAACGTTTACTTATGAAGGGATATTTGTGTTCTGTATTTGTTACAAATATATACAATCATGTGAAAAAGTATTCGTACACCTTAAATATTAAGCAATGTTGTCGTTTATAATTGACGCATTGTTCATAGGCCGCTAGAAATTTCGCTACTTTTCTATATTTCGGTGTTTCGCGAAGCATGAATAAGAATACGCTACTTCGCTACTTTTCTATATTTCGGTATTTCGCGAAGCATGAATAAGAATACGTGCCGGAAATAACAATATTACTTTGGAAATGTTTCTTTTAACAAAAGTATCATCCAATAAGTTCGAATTATGGATGCATGAGAAGTATTCGTACAAGTGGTTTATCTTCACATCGAAGTCCTTGACGACATCCCTCGCAATGCAGGTAAGCAGTAAAGGTCACGTCTTGTACCAAGTCAGTTGTGCTTCAGTCGTTCTAAACAACAAGTGATACACTCAATCAGTAAGATGGACCGCAAAATGAAAGAAACAACAGAAGAGAGAATAGTTATAATCTGGGCTCATAATTTCTGTAAATCGCTCTCGGAAATATCGAAACTTGTGAAGAGGCAAAGATCTATAAATCAGGGAAATATTGACAGGTATGGTGAGAGAAAATCTTTTAAAATGCATGTAGATGTGAACGTCCATGCAAACTAGATGGTCCAACTAAAAGAAGGAAAGTTAAGAAAAATCCTAGAATCAGTGCTGCAAAACTGAGGCCTAAACTAGGAAAAGATTTAAAACTTAATATCTGTGCTTCCAAAATTTAAAATATTTAATATACGAATTGGTATCATTGTAGAAATGCCAGGCGAAAACCTTTAATTACCCTAGCAAATAGGAAGAAAAGCCTACAATATGCTCCAGACTATATACATGTTTCTCTAGTATTCTGGGATCGAGTTATGTTAACGGATGAAAGCAATTTCACAATTTTCAAGAACACGGCAAGAAGATGAGGAGGAAAAAGAACACAGAACTCGAAGAAAATATCTGCTTCCTTTAGTGGAGCATGGTGGAGGTTGTTTAATGGTTTGGGGGTGCATGAGCTCAGCTGGAGTATGTTCCTTAGAATTCATAGATGGAAAGATGAATCGTAAATACTATACTGAAATTTTGAAGAAACATCTAGCATCTAGTGCCGAAAAACATGCGACTTCTAGGTAATTATGTATTCATGCAGGATAAAAATCCAAAGAATACGGCCCTTGATACACGATTGTGGATTTTATACAACACATCCAAATATATGATAACAACCCCCCACCCCAATCGCCCGATCTGAATCCGATTGAACATGTGTGGGCTTATCTTAAAGAGAGACTGAGCACAAGAAAAATTTCATCAAATCCAGCTTTGAAAATGGCTCTTTTGGAAGAATGGGGTACGATTGAGTTCAGCTTCACCTCTAAGCTAGTTCATTCAATGCCTAGGCGACTTGAGGCCGTTGTAAAATCAAAAGGATTGCCAACAAAATACCAAATGTGCACTAAAATCAGTGAGGAATGAAAGAAAAATCGGACTGTACGAATACTTTTCATGAGTATGAAATCATGGTATTTTCATTTATTTATATATTAATGACAGACATCTATCAATTTTATGTTTTAAGATGTACAGTATATATCTTTACATACTGTACAGAAACCTGACCTATCTACTGTATGTTATTACAATGTATATGAAAATATCTATACTAAATAAAGTATTTTTGTTTCAGTATTAAGTGTACGAATACTTTTTACTATGATTGTACATTGCCAAGAAGATATATAGTCTTTTTTGTTAAAAAATGGTTAGCGTTCAAATACTTTTTACACTATGTATACATGTTAGTGTATTTTTAACTGTCATGCCGTATGCTGTCACTTGCTTGTTATCTTCAGCCAATGGGTCAGAAAAATGTGAGAATGCAAACTGAAGAATCTACGTTACTTCATCACTTTTCCAATCATACCGGAAGATTTCAAGAAGTAAAAGTTGGTAACAGGTCTTAACACACTCGGCACAGATGGTTAATCACTCCTGCTCTATCGTGTAAAAGACTTGCCGTAAGCTGCCGTGAGCAAGCGGTAAGTATGCAATTCACAAAAACGTTCGATGGGCTCTACTTGTAGGAGCGGGATCTACAGCCTGAGATAGAGGAATGTTTCTTCGACAGTTAAGAAGAATGCGGAAATACAAATTCAGAAACTTGATAATGAGTCGTCTTTCTGACTGTACTGGAATATTTTTTTGCTAGGGGCTTTACGTCGCACCGACACAGATAGGTCTTATGGCGACGATGGGATAGGAAAGGCCTAGGAGTTGGAAGGAAGCGGCCGTGGCCTTAATTAAGGTACAGCCCCAGCATTTGCCTGGTGTGAAAATGGGAAACCACGGAAAACCATTTTCAGGGCTGCCGATAGTGGCATTCGAACCTACTATCTCCCGGATGCAAGCTCACAACCGCGCGCCTCTACGCGCACGGCCAACTCGCCCGGTGTACTGGAATATTATAATGATATTTTGGAATTGTCGAGAAATTCACACAGAGCATGGTGAACTTAAAACTTTTTTAAGATCTCTAACATTTCGGATCGTGGTAATCTATCCTTTTTGTTAAATTTTGCTAAGGGTTTATTATCGAACTAACACACAGGAAGAGAGGGGTCTCAGCCGTGGCCTTAATCAAGGTAGAGCCCCAGCGATTACCTCGTGTGAAAATTGAAAACCACGGAAAACCATCTTCAGGGCTGACGATGGTGGTATTCGAACTCACCGTCTCCCGAATGCAAGTTCACAGCTACACGTGGTATTCTGCCTATAAAGTCGTCTCCTGGCTCTTACTACCAACCTCCAGTACTAAGCAATCCAATACTTAATTCCTCTGGTAGCATGTCTGACATGGGGCAGGCACGATACTTCCTTAGCCCCATTCTACACGAGCTGTTAAAACGCCGCGTTTTAGCCGCCTGCAACCGCGCCTGCGAACATCTCCTGGCTAATAAGACGGAAACCTTCCATTGCATCTATGCGAGCGTTCTCACGGCAGACTTCGTTGGTGTTTAAAGACGCTACAGGCGTTGCAACTGCAGGCGACAGCAGGGCGAACCGATCTACATGAGGATTTAATAGGCCAATGAACAGCGTCCGCTATGTATCATATGCTGAAGTAACACTCTTCCTCATGACGGAACCACATTTTGCAATATTATCATTATCACCTACAAAATAAAATTATTAATCGAATGAGGGAAGTGACATTCTGTAGTGCTAAATAAATAGTGGCGTGTGGCCTCCGGAGAGGCCTGGTGCAGGTCTTTCGAGTTGACGCCTAATAAGCGACCTGCGCGTCTGTGAGACCTATGATGAAATGAAATGATGAAGACGGCATACACACCCAACCTTCGAATCATCGAAATTAACCAATGAAGGTTAAAATCCCCGACCCGGCCAGAAATCGAACCCGGGGCCCCTGGGACCATGGGCCAGCATGCTGACCATTTAGCAATGGAGCTGGACATTTTGTAGAACTGAAAGAACTTGCCTCGATACATTCTATGTTTACCGAACATGGCATGAAACTGTCTGTTGAAAGGCCATTAGATAACATGGGGTGAGTCCATCAAAGTCTCTTTTCACGAAATGTTTCTTTACAAATTTCTCCAACCAAAATAATTCCCGCAATAAACCCGATCTGCGCAGAGTCCATTTTAAAAATGACCTGCACAGTAGCGTTTTAACCGTTCGTGTAGAATAGCCAAGCGTTTTGATCGCTGTTTAACAGCCACGTTTTGACGGTCACGTGTAGTTTGCAAATTTTAAGGGCTGTTGCTGGCAGCCAAACAGCTCGTGTAGAATGGGCCTTAGCATCACTACTTCCAAACACTTTTTGCTGTTTCTTTCTCTTAGAACTAACAGCATGTCGGAGGCGATGTAGCTTGTGTTGACCACCACGTGGGAGGTGTGGACTTCGCCCCGTCCCCCTTATCCCCGCGAGGTAGATAAGGAAAAAATGTGCGATGACCAGTTAGGAGATGACCAATGTGAGCTTCAGCATGATAATACTTCCTGCCGTAAAGCAGGGTCTGTTCATGAGCGGTTTGTAGGCAATAAGGTTCTGAAAATGGGCTGGTCAGCTCAAAGCTCCGATCTTTATCAGTCAGTCCTATGTCCTATGTCAGTCCTATCGAACACCTGGAGGACGAGCTAAAATGGCGGCTTCGCTTTATGCCCCAACGACCCACATCACTATGCTTGCAGCCGTGCAGGAAGCATGGTCTGCAATTCCTCCGGAGACGTTCAGACACCTGGTAGACAGTCTCACCCGCTGAGTTCGTTTTTACAATCTGATTTACGCTGCACCGACACAGATAAATCTTAGGGCGACGATGGGATAGGAAAGGGCTATGAGTGAGAAGAAAGCGGCCGTGGCCTTAATTAAGGTACAACCCCAGCATTTGCCTGGTGTGAACATGGGAAACCAGGGAAAACCATCTTCAGGGCTGCCGATATCGGTGTTCGAAAGCACTACCTCCCGAATTCAAGCTTACAGCTGCGCGTCCCTAACCGCACGGCCAAGTTGCTCGGTCGCTGATTTCGAACTGTAATAACGGCTAAGGAAGGATCCACCCTATACGAATTCCACTACCGGGTAGTATATCCGAGGACAGTTTCAAGTAGGTATACGGATATTTTTTTAAGATAGTGCATATAAGGCAGACCATCATCTTTGCAACAGATCAATACTGCTGGAGCGAGAAAAGTAAGAATGCGCTTAAGACATGAAATGCACGGTTAATACTGCTCCTCCGTGCTTAAATGCAATAGAGGTTATCATGCAATACCATTCCTCGACCTTGAGATACATACTGAGGGGCAATAGTAATACACACTTTATATGATAATGGAAAAAGATAGGTGAAATGAATTATGTATTTATGGCAGGGGAATGAGTAATTCATAATGATCAATGTTACATATGATCACAAACAAGCGACTTAACACGGTATAGCCTATCTCCACTACTATGTCTCAACATTTCTCCTTCCAAGCGTAGTTCCGTATGGCAGAGTTTGTGCCATATCCCAATATCACATGTTAATATTGGGGTCACGTTTCGGTCCCTTAAAGCAACAATCATCATCATCATCATCATCATCATCATGAAAATGAGAAAACCTACAACCTGTTTTCCAGCCAGTGACCGGGTCAGGGATGTTATGAATGAATCATATATAGGCTATTATTACGATGGGGTCGCCACTCCCAAAGTGATATATATATTAATGAATGATAGATGCTACGAAATGAGAATGGAGAGTGTTGCTGGAATGAAAGTTGACAGGGAAAACCGGAGTACCCGGAGAAAAACCTGTCCCGCCTCCGCTTTGTCCAGCACAAATCTCACATGGAATGACCGGGATTTGAACCACGGTATCCAGCGGTGAGAGGCCGACGCGCTGCCGTCTGAGCCACGGAGGCTCCATCATCATCATCATCATCATACAATTTTTTCAATTTGCCTAAGGTCACAATAGAACAGTTCAGTTTTGGCGCCGAAAGGAGAGGAAAGACGTAGGACTGGAAAAATAGCGACCGCGGCTTTCATTAAGGTACAGTCCCGGCATGTGCCTGGAGTGAAAATGGGAATCCGTGGAAACCATCTCTGCCCACAGTGAGGTACGAACTAGAGAGCTTTAAGCCAGACCACATAGCTGGTGTATGCTCGGCCGGTCAGGGAGCGAGCGGCAAATTCGCAGATCCGGCCGAATATTCGAACTTTCAATGGTTACACCCTGATGTTCTGCGAGGTGCGTAGAATTTCAGCAGTTGCATGGACAATTTTTCCCTTATAAAACGGAGCGGCACCAGCAGAAAATTCACGATTCGACATTCAAAGCAGGTTATGAATATGTTATATGAAATTAATTGAAATAAACTATCATCTTTTGTTTTTTCATAAATAAACTTAACGGTCTATAATTTGGTACACATGGGTGTCAGTTTCTATGAACTTCAGGATAGTGTAAAGTCATCGGTGAATCGTGAAGCTCACGTCGGAAGAGAAACGATTTTGTGTACGGTTTTCACCCATCATTAGGGAGTGTATTTCGACGAATATAACGAATATTTTCCCTCCATTAAATTCCAAGCATTCAGGCATTCAGATGGTTCCTCAGTACCTTCGTTTAAGAGTCGATAACAGATATTCTACCTCTAACTTCGAGTAGAAACTTTCACCCAAATTCAGACGTATTTAAGTGAAATATTCGTAGTAGCACACTAAAGTGTTATTTTGCGCATAATCTTCGAAATTTTCAGCATTATCAACAATTTTCCCTCCAAGGAAATCATAATATTCTAATATCAATTGCCAGCATTTAACTACGAAGAAATATAGTAAGACGCTGAGGAAATTTACAAACACTTTGAGATTTCTATCACAATGTCCCATTAAACATAAATTAAATTAAAGTGGACAAAGTTAACTGAACGCGAAGACCCAGTACCGAATTCTCTCGTTTCAGTGTAAAATTGCATAACGATTTCTTGTCACATATAAAAACTGAAGAGAACAGAATAGGCCAGCTAGTTCCAGATCACCTGAAACTGACGAGACAGTATCGGCTTATGGAAATCCAAATTGGATTTTTAAAATTCCTTTAAATCAGTCTTATTACTGTTAGTTTGTTTATTACTACATTCAGCGTTACAATTAAATCTAGGAAGTATTTATATCCATTTTAAATATTAGAATTTTTGTCCCAGATGTCAAACAGTGTTCTATATTCTAGGAGAAATAATTTATTTTATTTTCCTTTGCCATATATTTTTAATGACAACAAATAATTGTGCTGTCCTGCCCAGTGCGATGCACTCTTTGTCTAACAATTTGAAAAAAGTATGGAATTCTTTCAGTCCTTTTATTTTTGCTTTGCAATCACCACTCAGGTATTTGATCCCGAGTGAGTGTGTTTCCCTACATACTCTCAACACATGTGTCTCTTCCATTAATTCTCCTCATAACAAATAACAATTCTCTTCATTTCTCTCTCTTAGGCCCTTATTTTTTAGGTTACCCATTAGCCACCATACCATACCTCTTACTTCTCTAATCGTCAAGTCTTTCTTTCTTTCTTTCTTTCTTTCTTTCTTTCTTTCTTTCTTTCTTAACAATTTTTTGCTATTTCACAGAATTCCCGTGATGTTCATTTGGTCCTACACACTGACAATCGTCTGTTTTTCAATTACTTTCACTCAAAGGCTGATTCTCCACGAGCAGGTAAAACGCCGCTGTTCGCCCGCTACAAACCCGCTTGTGGAACAGAACTATGGGGCATTTGTAGAGTTGTCTACACGGGCGGTTTGCACGCCGCGGGTGGACGCGTTCATGAGCGGGCAGGCGGGTCTAACGCCAGCAGATGCGTTATTCCCGCTAGCGATAGAACAGCGAATCATACTCCACGTGGCGGCAGTGAGCAGTTCACCCGCCTCTGTCGCACGATATGAACTGCCTGAAGTGTAGTATATTCTTTACTAGTTGATGTATCTGTACTTCGCTACGGAATTCTACATTGTATACAGAACTCTAGGTTTGGTAGTGTACACGTTGTGAGCAAGATTGTATTAAATTCTATAGCTCTGAACGTTACCCTAGAAACGCGACGGGCAAGTCACCAAACGTCTTTTCTCATATGAAGACTGGATCAGGGAATATCCATTGTAATGGTAGGCTCGCTTGCCTACCATCAGTCACAATCAAGTTGGGGAGCATTATAATGGCAGACACTCGATCTCCACCTGCCTTTTTACATCCTCAGAAATACTGTCTTAATCACTTTCCCAACTGAAATGAACATAGGTCATTACAATGATGTCAGTAGGAATGACACTATTAAAAGCAATGTTTTCATATGAAATACTCGATCAAATGAAAAACCACGCATTTTCTCACTTTTAACGAACAGTACTACGCTTCCGATCTAACAATCCAAATTTTCAGAGCTGGAATGACCAAGCCGCAGACAATCGTGATCCGTGAACACTCTTCGTCTTTTTTTCGGCCGGAGAAGGGTCGAATAGTAGAGAGTCCCAGGGCAAAAACTATGCCCTTTTACTACTCTGTTTCCTAGGAATACTCGATGAATCGGAAAATCTCTATTCGCTACACTGGCGGGGGAAGACACTATCTGACTTGGAGGCAAATTCTTCCTCAAAGCCAGAGGAGAAAGCCCCTCTTCAATGCTAATTTGGAGTAAAATGAAAATACATTTATTAAAAGTGAAGCGGAAGAAGCTTTTCTTAAGAAACGGCTCTTTTCAGGTTTGAATTTTGAATTATTTAGTGAATTGTGGTGCTATAATTTGGAGTAGACCCAAACTGTAATTCTAGACCAGGTCATACTACTACTACTATTAAGTGAACCTCTGCCTTAAATGTGCACACTGCTCATTCAAAATAGCGCGTCAGAGTAGAGATCGAATAGCTGGAATACTATGATGAACCAATGTGTTACGTAATAGCAGTATCAGAAATGTATGAAGCAGATGAATGGAGTGCTAAAGAAGAACGTTTTCTAACTCCCCAGCTATGTCCCGCCTATATTCAGTCAGGCCGTTATACTCTGTACGCAGCAGTAATCCCATCTATCGAAGTTGAGTGGCAGGATAAGAGACAAAGAACATCACAATAAACAATGGTCAATATAATCTTATTGTTGATAAATCTTATGCTCTTTTGATATTGTAGGCCTTCACATTTAGTATTCTTCCGACTCTGAAATACCAATCTTATAATAGTCGGTGCGGTAAAACTGAATAAAACATAAAGGTAGGGGTGTATTCTGCTCGAAGGCAGGTCCGAACCTCCGCAGAGGTGCGCCTGAGCCGAAGTTTACGTGCAGTAGGGTGGCCAGTTATTTTCCGCTCCTCCATTCCCTTACCCCCACCAACAGCGCGTGGGAATCCATCCAAATCTTGACCACGCCCAATGTTGCTTAATTTCGGAGATCTCACGGGATCCGGTGTCTCAACACGGCTACGGCCATTGGCAAATAAAACATAGATGATCGGAAATTGTATTCTCTCTAACTTAAGTTATGCAGAACTTTTCGATAGGTAGCCTATTTAAAAAATACATTTTATGTGCCTTTTCCTAAACTGCAATTTCATCCAGGGTGAATAAAATTGTTTATAGCTTAGATTGTAGTTTCTTATTCCCCGACTCTATGTACCGAAAAACATTATATTCTGTTAACTCATTTTCTCCTGGGTCAGCTTTTATATGGACTTAGCAACAAAAATACAAATTCATGAATGTCTTTGTTATCATAGCCAGTACGGTAAACATTTTCGGATAACTCCCGTGTTCGCAAAATTTTAAATGAAATTGTCCAGTGGTGAGCCGATTCGATAACGCAGGGCGAGTCCACCAACGTCTTTTCTTACCAGGTTTCTTTTTTAATATTGTTAATAACTGTAGTTGAACAGCTCCGACAACACAACCTATTTGTACGATATCCATCATTATAGTACGACGGATTTATCGCTGGTGGAGAATGGTTGCGCGTGTCGCCGGCGTTTTTGGCGCTGTTTACAGGCGTCAATTCAACCGCTCGTGTAGAATAGGCAAAAAGTTTGAGCGTTCAGGCGGGCGAACAGCGGCGTTTTACCTGCTCGTGGAGAATCAGCTTTAGAGTTACTTTCTTATTCAATTTCTTTTCTTCGTTTTGAATTTCTTTATCCCAGTAATCTCCCATTCCTGTTCTATCTAGCACACTTACACCCTGGTGTCCGCCTGCGTAGTGTCGGTTAGTGTTATTAGTTACCGTCCTAGGGGGTCCGAGTTCGATTCCCAGTACTACCAGAAATTTAAGAATGGCAGAAGTGCTGGTATGTGGTTGCAATGGTACATGCAGCTCACCTCCAATGGGGGTGTGCCTGAAAAGAGCTGCACCATCTCGAGATGAGGACACGAGTTTACTTTACACCTTGGTTATCCAATAACCATCGTGTAGATGATTCATCTGATGTTGGTATGCTAAATTTAATATTTCCCTTCCGTTTACCCCCTTTAATGCTAATCAGTAATTAGTTACCTTTTTAGCTAAGTCGTATACTTATAACATCTATATACATATAAAAGAACTTGTCCTGACTGACAGACTGACTGACTGACTGACTGACTGATTCAACATCGCCGAGTCAAAACTACTGGACATAATTTATTTTTTTTGCTAGGGGCTTTACGTCGCACCGACACAGATAGGTCTTATGGCGACGATGGGATAGGAAAGGCCTAGGAGTTGGAAGGAAGCGGCCGTGGCCTTAATTAAGGTACAGCCCCAGCATTTGCCTGGTGTGAAAATGGGAAACCAAGGAAAACCATTTTCAGGGCTGCCGATAGTGGGATTCGAACCTACTATCTCCCGGATGCAAGCTCACAGCCGCACGCCTCTACGCGCACGGCCAACTCGCCCGGTACACTGGACATAAAGAAATGAAATTTTGAGGGTACATTTATATTACAATGTAGGTGCTCGCTAAGGGAGGATTTTTGGATATTCCGTCGCTAAGGGGGTGAAAAGGGGGAATTTTTAAAACGAGTATATCTATATCTCAAAATTTACACGTTTACAGATGTAAAAATTGGTATTTAGAATCTCCTTTAAAAGTAAAGAAACACGTATTTTTTGTCACGTGAGTTAGCATCGGTCGCAGTAGTTACCTACAGATTACTATGCGTAAAACGAGAACCAGGTCAAGCTCGTGGGGATGAGTCAGCTGTAATCTCGTATTGTGTATAAACATCAAACATACACATCAACATATATAAGAAACATAAACAAGGTTACACGTTAGAGACATGTAGCTATTAACCTGAACGCCAGGCCGACGGTCGCTTTCATGAGTACAGATGAGTTATCAAATTATACACAATCCACAGATGTCGAACATATCTAAGAAGATTCCGCCACAACTATATTACATTTTACTATGATGGTGCTAATAACAAATCGCAGCAGCTATTGGCTTTACGTCGCACCTACACAGATAGGCAATAGAGGCCTAGGAGTTGGAAGGAAGCGGCCGTGGCCTTAATTAAGGTACAGCACCAGCATTTGCCTGATGTGAGAATGGGAAACCACGGAAAACCATCTTCTGGGCTGCCGAGAGTGCGGTTCGAACCCACTATCTCCCGAATAATGGATACTGGCCACACTGAAATGAAATGTCGTATGGCTTTTAGTGCCGGGAGTGTCCGAGGACAAGTTCGGCTCGCCAGATGCAGGTCTTTTGATTTGACTCCCGTAGGCGACCTGCGCGTCGTGATGAGGATGAAATGATGATGAAGATGGCACATACACCCAGTTCCCGTGCCAGCAAATTTAACCAATTAAGGTTAAATTTCCGATCCTCTCGGGAATCGAACACGGTACCCCTGTGACCAAAGGCCAGCACGCCAACCCTTTAGCCATGGAGCCGGACTTAAGCGACTGCAGCTATCGAGCTCGGTAAATCGCAGCAGATTACGCTACTGCGTGTTGAGATGATGTCGGTAGAATACAGTATACCTGTTAAGACATAGGGCTGCAGTAGAAGAAGAGGAAGAAGAAGGTAAAGAGAGCCACATAGTCAAGCAGCACACAGCTGAACAAAGTGCACATTAGTGACACAGACATAAGAGTGGCGTGGTCGCGGGCACTACAGTCGCATTCGTAACACTCTGTTGTAGAAAAATAATGAACTAACATACAGTACGGGCTCCGTAATTCCAGGTGGACGGCAACAAGACTATCTCGAATAGAAAAGTACGGATTTACGAACGTACACAAAAACGCCCGTGAACAACATAATGTACCTATGTTAAACATTACAGTACAACAGTTTAGAAAACAAAAACATACAGATTGCATTAAAAGAAATGTTAAACTTTCTTTTGTAAATTAACAAAACACTCTAGGCAATCTTCTTAAGTTGAATGTTAACTTATAGCTCCTATTTCAGTAATGATGAATATAAAACGATTATTTTATTGAATATTTATACGTGACAACGACGACGACGACGACGACGACGATGATGATGATGATGATGATTGCTGTCTTAATGTCATCGGCCCTTAAAAACGCAAAGTGTCCTCTGTTTTAACTCGTAGGGAATAAGAAACAAAATATAAATTGCTGGAAGCCTTTCCCGATAGATTCATGAAGGGCGACCCGTGTTCTGTTCTGCCACACGATACACTAGCAGCATATAATGGTATTCGTGGTATTCATATACTGGCATTATTCAAATACTACTACCGATGCTACTACTACGAAGTAACTCGCGTACTAGTACGGACGATAATTCGCATCTCTGACAGCTGTTATTCAGGTCAAGGTCAGACAGACCGGCTTCATGTAGGGGTGGGGAACCCGTCCAGCCACATCCCGTCGCTAGGAACAGCAGACAACCGGCATGTGACAGGTCTAGTGCTTTTGTCGAACTGCTTACGTGGAATATTCTCCCACAGTGCGATTTCAATATCATGGTCTTTTGGGAGTCCAACTCGCCGTATGCAGAAACAACCCGTGTTGACGTGTACGTAATAAAGTTTATTACGTCAACGAAAGAATGCATGGGATAGAATTTCTAAATGAGTAGTATCGGAATTGAAATGTCAAAACACATTGAACGTTTTACTTCATACCAGTAAGGGACATGTTATAAACATAAATTAATTAAACGTACGTTCCTTTCGTGCTTCCAACCGAAGAGAACATGTTTAAATGTAAATGAGAACCTTCTAGCTTACTGCTGATTTTGCAGTGCCTATTCAACGTATCAAAATAAACGTTGCCAGGCTGAGTGGCTCAGACGGTTCAAGCACTGGTTTCATGAACTTAGCAGGCTCGATCCTGGCTCAGTCCGCTGGTATTTGAAGGTGCTCAAATACGACCGCTTCTGATCGGTAGATTTACGGGCACGTTAAAGAATACCTGTGGGCAAAATTCCGACACCGCGCGTCTCCATTGGCACGTGAAGATTTATTATTATTATTATTATTATTATTATTATTATTATTATTATTATTATTATTGGGCGAGTTGGCCGTGCGATTAGCTTGCATCCGTCGAAAAGCCACTAACAATATTATTATAAAAACTGTGTTAGTCTATTATTACTGACTATTATGAAAATAAAAGTTAATCGACCCACTCAAACTTCGTAGCTCGTAATCTGTCAGAAAACACTAAAGAAAATAGTGAACTTTTAACAGGTCCGAATTATTATTAATATTATAATTGCAGACATGTCTCCGAAATTACCGAAGCATGTACTTACAAATTGTTTTACGTCGCACCGACACAAATAGGTCTTACGGCGACGATGGGAGAGAAAAGGGATACAAGTGGGAACGAAGCGTTCGAAGTCTAATAAAGGTACAGTTCCAGCATTTCCCTGATGTGAAAATGGGAAACTACGGAAAACCATCTTCCCGGCTACCGACAGTGGAGTTCGAACCCACTATCACCAGAATACAAGCTCACAGCTGCGCGCCCCTAACCGCACGATCAACTTACTCTAAGCTCCAATGCCGGTCTGCGTAGCTCGGACGATGGAGCGCTGGTCTTCTGATCCCACCTTGGCAGGTTCGATGGCGGCTCAGTTCGATGGTATTTCAAGGTGCTGAAATACGCCAGTCTAGTGTCTGTGGATTTACTTGCATTTAAAAAAGTACTGATTTACAAAATTCTGGCACTTCAGCGTCTTCGAAAACAGTGAAAATTAGTTAGTGGAACGTAAAGATATTAGTAGTAGTAGTAACATTATTATTACGGACGTTTTAATTAAACGGGTCCGTTACATTACCTATCGGCACTTACTGTCCAGTAATTAGCCTTCTGTCCTCCTCTGTGGTAAAGTGGTTGGTGTGATTAGCTGCCAACCCCCGGAGGCCCGTGTTCCATTCCCAGCTCCGCCACGAAATTTGAAAATTGGTACGAGGGCTGGAACGGGGTCCACTAAGCCTCGGGAGGTCAAATGGGTAGAGGTGGTTCGATTCCCACCTCAGCCATCCTGAAAGTGGTTTCCCGTAGTTTCGCACTTCTCCAGGCAAATGCCGGGATGGTACCTAACTTAAGGCTACGGCCGCTTCCTTCCCTCTTCCTTGTCTATCCCTTCCAATCTCCCCATTCCCCCGCAAGGCCTACACAAGACCCCTGTTCAGCATAGAAGGTGAGGCCGCCTGGGCGAGGTACTGGTCATTCTCCCCAGCCGTATCCCCCGACCCAATGTCTCACGCTCCAGGACCCTGCCCTTCAGGCGGTAGAGGTGGGATCCCTCGCTGAGTCCGAGGGAAAACCAAACCTGGAAGGTAAACAGATTAGGAAAAAGAAGAATAAGCCTTCTATTAGAAATGCCCGGCGGCAATTCCACAGTAGTCCGAGCTCGATAGCTGCAGTCGCTTAACTGCGGCCAGTATCCAGTATTCGGGAGATAGCAGGTTCGAACCCCACTGTCGGCGGCCCTGAAGATGATTTTCCGTGGTTTCCCATTTTCACACCAGGCAAATGCTGGGGCTGTACCTTCATTTTTTTGCTATTTGTTTTACGTCGCACCGACACAGACAGGTCTTACGGCGACGATGGGAGAGGGAAGGGCTAGGAGTGGGAAGGAAGCGGCCGTGGCCTTAATTAAGGTACAGCCCCAGCATTTGCCTGGTGTGAAAATGGGAAACCACGGAAAACCATTTTCAGGGCTGCCGACAGTGGGGTTCGAACCTACTATCTCCCGAATACTGGATACTGGCCGCACTTAAGCGACTGCAGCTATCGAGCTCGGTGTACCTTAATTAAGGCCACGGCCGCTTCCTTCCCACTCCTAGCCCTTTCCTGTCCCATCGTCGCCATAAGACCTATTTGTGTCGGTGCGACGTACAGCATCTAGCAAAAGAAATCCACAGTAGCTATTTTCCCTTCGAGCAATGTTCACGCATGGTTGCAACTACGGTTTCTGAAATCTGTCTCATTAATAACAATATGACTGAATACTTACAGCCTTTTCTTTCAGTGTCCACCGTCCTTTCATTGACCTGAAAAGTTTATGAATAAGCATAGACAACTCGCATTGTCTATTGTCAGAAATGCATCGTAGACTGTCGCAATAACAGCACAGAAATGTTGCGCTCATTTTTCATTTACTTATTAACTATTTCCTTTCATTTTGTCTGCTTGGATCACTGAGTAATGCCATTGACGTCTTATAAATCACACACAACTACACAATACTTTATTCGCACGTATGTGCTGGTGCGTATCTTCGAGGTCACTGTAAGGATCCTGTGTACATTTCACACGGAGTACCCTAGACCGGTTTTCGAGTACAGCAAGTGGCCTGGCACGTGAGTCATCCTCTCCTACTTGCCAAGCCTTTAGGGGAAATGCACAACAACATGTGTTGGCCTGCGATAAGAAACAGGTTCAACAAGCCCTAGACTCTGCTACTGTACTTCCACTACGCGTGGACAGAATGACGTAACCGGCATATCCTGCTACGGCCGTTCAAAACACATTTGGTCCTGAAATATTTGGCTCAGTTATGGACAAACTAATAGGACAAGATAAAAAGTACTTAGCATATATTGTGAGATGTCTTTTTCTTTGCCGACTAGCTTAATATCTGCACGTATACACCTAACACCCTGTATCTCAGAAACGTAAAATGTTACAGACATGAAACTGGTATTTGGAATCTCCTGTAAAAGTAAAGAAACATAGGTGATTTGTGTCTGGAAACTCTACCGGAAGGGAACTAAAAAGGGGGTGAAATTTTAAAATGAGCATTTATATAGTATATTTCAAAACCTTAACATGTTACAGAGGTGAAAGTGGTATTTTTTAACTCTATTAAAAGTAAAGAAGCATGCATCTTTTTTTTCGGAAAAACCACTTGGGTGGGAGGGGGAGTAGAAGTGACTGAAGATGAGGTTGAATTATTTTAATTAGGATACTGATATCTCAAAAACTGAAGATGTTTCAGTCTTGAAAATTTGTATTTGAAATGCTCTTTAAAAATAAACACACACGTATTTTTTGTTTTTGGAAATTCTTCTTAAGAGGGGTTAAATAGGAGTCACTAATGGGGTGAATTTTTGAAATGAGTTTATCTACGATATACAGAATGTTAGGGGTATACGTGCAGATATTTCTTGTAGCAATAGAGAACGATCTGACGAACCACTATATATCAAACTTTTAGTAATCCTCGGAAGTTATGTCAGCCTCGTGTCGGTAGATTTGCTGGTACATAAAAAGAAGTCCTACGGAACTAAATTCTGGCACCTCATTGTATCCGAAAACCATAAAAGTAGTCAGTGGGACGTAAAGCAATTATTATTATTATTATTATTATTATTATTATTATTATTATTATTATTATTATTATTATTATTATTATTATTATTATCGTCCGCCTCTGTGGTGTAGTGGTTAGCGTGATTGGCTGCCACCCCCGGAGGCCCGGGTTCGATTCCCGGCTCTGCCACGAAATTTGAAAAGTGGTATGAGGGCTGGAACGGGGTCCACTCAGCCTCGGGAGGTCAACTGAGTAGAGGTGGGTTCGATTCCCACCTCAGCCATCCTCGAAGTGGTTTTCCGTGGTTTCCCACTTCTCCTCCAGGCGAATGCCGGGATGGTACCTAACATAAGGCCACGGCCGCTTCCTTCCCTCTTCCCTGCCTATCCCTTCCAATCTTCCCATCCCTCCACAAGGCCCCTGTTCAGCATAGCAGGTGAGGCCGCCTGGGCGAGGTACTGGTCATTCTCCCCAGTTGTATCCCCGACCAAGAGTCTGAAGCTCCGGGACACTGCCCTTGAGGCGGTAGAGGTGGGATCCCTCGCTATGTCCGAGGGAAAAGCCGACCCTGGAGGGTAAACAGATGATGATGATGATTATTATTATCAGATCATTAAGAGCTTAAAGTCGTGGAAGAAAATAGTAAAATATGCGTGGTTTAGGAGGAAACAAGATGAAATGTACGTCACGTGAGGCAATATTGGTCGCAGTAGTTAACTACAGATTACTATGCGTAAGACGAGAACCAGGTACAGCTCTAGGGGACGAGTAGGCTGTAGCCTGGTATTGTGGTTTGCACGAGAGGAGAAAGTGTGACAAAACAGGTGTTGTGTACAAACATCAAACATACACATCAACAAATCTGATAAACAAGGTTACACATGAGAAACATGTAGCTATTAACCTGAACGCAAGGCCGACGGTCGCTTTCAAGAGTACAAGATGAGTTATCAAATTATACGCAATTCACAGATGTCGAACGTAGCTAAGAGGATTCCGCCACAACTACATCCTACATTTTACTATGACGGTGCTAATAAAAGATCGCAGCAGATTACGGTACTGCGTGTTAAGATGATGCCAGTGGAATACATCTGTTAAGACATAAGGCTTCAGTAGATGGACAAGAATAATAAGATGATAACGAGAGCCACATAATCAAGCAGGACATAGCCGAACAAGGCTCACATTAATGACACAGACATGAGTGGCGTGGTCGTAGGAACTAAAGTCGTAATAGTAACACACTGTGGTAGAAAAGAATGAACTACCGGGCGAGCTGGCCGTGCGCGTAGAGGCGCGCGGCTGTGAGCTTGCATCCGGGGGATAGTAGGTTCGAATCCCACTATCGGTTTTCCGTGGTTTCCCATTTTCACACCAGGCAAATGCTGGGGCTGTACCTTAATTAAGGCCACGGCCGCTTCCTTCCAACTCCTAGACCTTTCCTATCCCATCGTCGCCATAAGTCCTATCTGTGTCGGTGCGACGTAAAGCCCCTAGCAAAAAAAGAATGAACTAACATATTCGCACAGTCGGGGCTCCGTAATTCCTGGCGGACGGTAGCAAGACTATTTCGAATAGAAAAGCACGGATTTACGAACGTACACGAAAACGCCTGTGTGCACGAAAAATGTGCCTATATTAAACATTACAACACAACATTTTAGAAAACAAAAACATACAGATTGCCTTACACTAAGAGAAATTTTATATTGTCTTTTGTAAATTAAAAAAACGTTCTTCAGTTAAATGTTAGCTTATAGTTCTTATTTCAGTAGCGATGAATATAATTCAAGCATTTTATTGAATTTTTAAATGTGAAAATAGTGATGGTGATGATGATTATGATTGCTGTTTTTCGATCATCGGCCCTTAAAAACGCAAAGTGTCTTCTGTTTTAACTCATAGTGAATAAAATTTAACATATAAACTGCTCGAACACACGTAATGAATCCAAATCACGTGAAGGGTAGGAATGAGGAACTGCGTTCAAGGTCTATGTCTAGCATTTTAACAAGCACGTCTTCCGTCTGTCGTGTTCAGCTTTCGCCACGTACAAGGCACTCGCGCACCGAAGCTCTCGATTTATAACTTTTGTTACAGATACATCAATTCCCCTGCTGGGATTTATGAGAATATCGAACTATCGAGTCTCAAAATACTATATCGATTCTGTTCTGTACTCCCAAGTAAATGCGCTGCAGAAAAGGCGTAACATCTGACATACCGAAGTGAAACTTGTAGCAATTATTCACAGTGACCACCCTGGGCTTCTCTGCAAGCTTCAATTCTCCGAAGCCAGTTGCGAAGCATTCGAGCCAAGACACCAGTGTTGTTCAGAATATCCTCTGCTGCTTAAAAATAAGTTCACGGAGGTCATCCGAAGTGGTTTGAATTCGACATACTTTTCCGTGTCCCCCAGACATAAAAAACCATTTGAATAAGGTCTTGAGATCTGGCTGGCCAATTGATAGTTCCACATCGTCCTGTCCACCGTTGAGGAAATGTCTGCACCATCATGTAAAATCCACGTAGTTCGGCTCAGTCGAGGGACACGTCCTCTGAATGCTCCAGTAACGTACTGTATCTACAGGAGCAAGATAACATTAATAAAAAGATGATTAGTCCATTTAACCGATCTCCAACTACACCCATACGGATATTATTTCAGAAACGGTACTGAATGGGTTGTTCCACAGCTCATGAGTGGGATATAGCGGGTTCGAACCCCTCTGTCGGCAACCCTAAAGATGGTTTTCCGTGGTTTGCCGTGTTCACACCAGGCAAATGCTGGGGCTGTAACTTCATGAAGGCCACGGTCGCATCCTTCCCGATACTAGCCATTTCCTGTCCCATCGTCGCCATAAGGAAAGCTACACTGATCAAATTTATGCAAGTAAGGTGATTGGTACCGGTCTGAGTATCTGGGACGGTTGAGGCCCTGACCTTCCGACCTCCAACTTGGCAGGTTCAATCTTGGCTCAGTCTGATTGTATTTGATGGGGCACAAATACGTCAGCCTCGTCTCGTAGAAATACTGGCACGTAAATGAACTCCTCCGGTATTAAAATTCGGCACCTCAGCGTCTCAAAAAACTGTAAAAATAGTTACTGGGACGTAAAGCAAAATAACGCTAATTAAAAGACGATTGGTCAAAGTAACCGACCTCCTACTGCATCCATTCAGATATTAATTGAGAGCCGGTGCTAGAAGTTGCCTTGGTATGCTGAGAGGGGATGTTCCACAGCCCATGAGTGAGTTATGTAAATATTAAACACTCTTTGTGTAAAAATTGTCTTATGAGTCACTAATACACTTGGCAGAAATTCTGGATTGCGGGCTTGATCAATTAACCAGCGGTGAAATCCACTCTTAAATAATCACCGAGCTTGATAGCAGCAGTCGCTAAAGTTCGGCCATTATCCAGTATTCGGGATATAGTGGCTTCGAACCCCTTTGTCGGCAGCCCTAAAGATGGTTTTCCGTGGTCTGTCATGTTCACACCAGGTAAATGCTGGGGCTGTGCCTTAATTAAGACCACGGTTGCTTCCTTCCCGATCTTAGCCTTTAGATATATCTGTCGCCGTAAGACCTATCTGTGTCGTGGCGACGAACATCAACGTGTAAAGAAATGGTAATCAGCTGGTGAAAGACACTGCACCCGTTCAATGTGGTCAGGGTGCATTCGCTCTTCATGCAGCGTTCTACGTATGGTCCAAGTTGGTATACCAACGGCACGTGTTATACAACGCGTACAGCGCCCGGGATCATCACATACCATTTGCCAGGATGTCTTCTTTCGCGTCTAGGATTACACGTGGCCGTTCAGGCCCAGACTTTTCATAGCGTAATGTAACACCGTCTGTAACGCGAACACGCTGCAGTAGCCTACAGCACTTATCGATGCTGGATTTGGCACCTGTCTGTTGGGAAGCCTTTCCCGATAGCTTCATGGAGCGCGACCCGTATTCTGTTCTGCCGCACGATACACTAGCAGCATATCATGGTATTCGTGGTTTTCATACACTGATATTATTCAATTACTACTACTACAGCAACAACTACAAAGTAACTCGCGTACTAGTACGGACGATAATTCGCCTCTTGACAGCTGTTATTCAGGTGAAGGTCAGGCAGGCAGCTCATACCTCTAGTCCGGTTTCATGAAGGGGGCGGAACCTGTCCAATCACATCCTCGTCGCTAGGAACAGCAGACAATCTAACCGGTACGCGACACGTCTAGTGCTTTTGTCGAACTGCTTACGGTGAATATTCTCCCACAGTGTGATTTCATTATCATGGATTTTTGGGAGACCAACTCGCCATATGCAGAAACACCCCGGACTTCATTTCTTCATTTTGTAATAGTTATAATGCACAACATAGCTGAAAAACAAAACCTATAGGATGTCCGGTTAGTCTGCTTGGCAAAAGCATGTTGACGTGTACGTAAATAAAGTTCCTTACGTCAACGAAAGAATGCATGGGATAGGATTTCCAAGTGAGTAGTATCAGAAATGAATTGTCAAAGCACATCGAACGTTTTGCTCCATTCCAATAGGGGACATGTTATGAAAATGAATAAATTAAACGTACCTTCCTTTCGTGCTTCCAAACGAAAATAACATGTTTAATGGTAAAATAAAGCATTCTAGCTTATTGCTGCTTTTGCAGTGCCTATTAAACATATCAAAATAAACGTTGACAGGCTGAGTGGCTCAGACGGTTCAAGCACTGGTTTCATGAACTTAGCAGGCTCGATCCTGGCTCAGTCCTGTGGTATCTTAAGGTGCTCAAATACGTCCGCTTCTGATCGGTAGATTTAGAGGCACGTTAAAGAATACCTGTGGGCAAAATTTCGACATCGCGCGTCTTCATTGGGACGTAAACATTATTATTATTATTATTATTATTATTATTATTATTATTATTATTATTATTATTATTAGCGGGCGTGTTGGCCGTGCGGTTAGGAGCGCGCGACTGTGAGCTTGCATCCGGGAGATAGTGGGTTCGAATCCCACTGTTGGCAGCCCTGAAGATGGTTTTCCTTGTTTGGTTTCCCATTTTCAAACCTGGCAAATGCTTGGGCTGTAGCTTAAATTAAGGCCACGGCCGCTTCATTCCAACTCCTAGGCCTTTCTTATCCCATCGTCGCCATAAGACCTATCTGTGTCGGTGCGACGTAAAGCCACTAGCAATATTATTATTATTATTATTATTATTATTATTATTATTATTATTATTATTATTATTATAACTGTGTTAGTCTATTATTACTAACTATTATGAAAATAAAAGTTAATCGCCCCACTCATACTTCGTAGCTCCTAATCTGTCCGAAAACACTAAAGAAAGTAGTGAACTGTCAACAGTTCCTAATTATTATTAATCTTATAATTGCGGACATGTCTCCGAAATTACCGATAATTATTGTTTTACGTCGCACTGACACAAATAGGTCTTACGGTGACGAAGGGAGGGAAAAGGGATATAAGTGGGAAGGAAGCGTTCGAGGCCTTAATAAAGGTACAGTCCCAGGATGTCCCTGGAGTGAAACTGGGAAACCACGGAACACCATATTCCCGGCTGCCGACAATGGAGTTCGAACCCACTATCTCCAGAATGCAAGCTCACAGCTGCGCTCCCCTAACCGTACGACCAACTTACTCTAAGCTCTAATGCCGGTCTGAGTGGCTAGGACGATAAAGCGCTGGTCTTCTGATTCCACCTTGGCAGGTTCGATGGTGGCTCAGTTCGGTGGTATTTGAAAGTGCTCAAATACGCCAGTCTCGTGTCTGTATATTTACTTGCATTAAAGAAATACTGCGGTAAAAAATTCTGGCACCTGAGCGTCTCCGAAAACCGTGAAAATTAGTTAGTGGAACAAAAAGACATTATTATTATTATTATTATTATTATTATTATTATTATTATTATTATTATTATTAGTAGTAGTAGTAGTATTAGTAGTAGTAGTAGTAGTGCTGGTAGTAGTACTAGTAGTAGTAACATCATTATTACGGAGGTTCTAATTAAGCGGGTCAATTACAGTCACCATTTTACCTATCGGCACTTATTGTCCAGTAAGAAGCCTTCTATCCCCCTCTGTGGAGTAGTGGTTAGTGTGATTAGCTGCCAGCCCCCGGAGGTCCAGGTTCGATTCCCGGCTCTGCCGCGAAATTCGAAAAGAGGTACGAGGGCTGGAACGGGGTCCAACCAGCCTCGGGAGGTCAAATGAGTAGAGGTGGGTTCGATTCGCACCTCAGCCATCCTGGAATTGGTTTTCCGTGGTTTCCCACTTATCCTCCAGGCAAATGCCGGGATGGTACCTAACTTAAGGCCACGGCCGCTTCCTTCCCTCTTTCTTGTCTATCATTTCCAGTCTTCCCATCCCCCGCAAGGCCCCTGTTCAGCATAGCAGGTGGGGCCGCCTGGGCGAGGTACTGGTCATTCTCCCCAGTTGTATCCCCCGAAATATATCTCACGCTCCAGGACACTGCCCTTGAGGCGGTAGAGGTGAGATCCCTCGCTGAGTCCGAGGGAAAACAACCCTGGAAGGTGAACAGATTAAGAAGAAAAAGAAGAAACCTTCTATTACAAATACCCGGTAGCAATTCCACAGTAGCTCTTTTTCCTTCGAGCAATGTTCATGCATGGATGCAACTACGGTTTTTGAAATTTGTCTCATTAATGACAATTTCACTGAATACTTATAGCCTTTTCTTTCAGTGTTCCCCGTCCTTTCATTGACCTGAAAATTTTATGAATAAGCATAGACAACTCGCATTGTCTATTGTCAGAAATTCATCGTAGATTGTCGCAATTACAGCACAGAAATGTTGCGCCAATTTTTCATGTACTCATTAACTATTTCCTTTCATTTTGTCAGCTTGGATCACTGAGTAATGCCATTGGCGTCTTATAAATCAAACACAACTACACAACACTTGATTCGCATGTATGTGCTGGTACGGATTTTCGACGTCACTAAGGATTCTGTGTACTTTTCAAACAGTACTCTAGGCCGGTTTCCGAGTACAGCAAGTGGTCTGGCACGTGAGTCAACCTCCCTTACTTGCCAAGCCTTTAGGGGAAGTACGCAACAACATGTGTTGGCCTGCGATAAGAAACAGGTTCAACAAGCCCTATACTCTGCTAATGTACTAACACTACGCGTGGACAGAATGACATAACCGGCGTATCATGCTACGGCCGTTCAAAACACATTAGGCCCTGAAATATTGGGCTCAGTTATGGGAAAACTAATAGGACAAGGCAAAAAGTACATAGCATATATATTATTAGATGTATTTTTCTTTGCCGAGTAGCAAAATATCTGCACGTAAACCCCTAACACCTGTATATAAACAACGTAACATGTTAAAGACGTGAAAGTTGGTATTTGGAATCTACTGTAAAAGTAAAGGGACACGCATAATTTGTTTTCTGAAAATCCACTTAAGGGGAAGTGTTAAAGGTGGTGAATTTTTAAAATGAGCAATCTGTAGTATATCTCAAAAACTTTACATATTAAAGAAGTGAAAATAAATGTTTTTAAAATAAAGTAAACCGAGCTCGATAGCTGCAGTCGCTTAAGTGCGGCTAGTATCCAGTATTCGGGAGATAGTAGGTTCGAACCCCACTGTCGGCAGCCCTGAAAATGGTTTTCCGTGGTTTCCCATTTTCACACCAGGCAAATGCTGGGGCTGTTCCTTAATTAAGGCCACGGCCGCTTCCTTCCCACTCCTAGACCTTCCCTATCCGATCGTCGCCATAAGACCTATCTGTGTCGGTGCGACGTAAAGCAACTAGCAAAAAAAAATAAAGTAACATGTATTTTTTTGTTTTCGGAAAAAAACACTTAAGTGCGGGGGGTGGGGTAAAATGACTGAAAAAGGGTAGATTTTTTTTGCTGGTTGCTTTACGTCGCACCGACATAGATACGTCTTATGGCGACGATGGGACAGGAAAGGGCGAGGAGTGGGAAGGAAGCGGCCGTGGCCTTAATTAAGGTACAGCCCCAGCATTTGCCTGGTGTGAAAATGGGAAACCACGGAAAACCATTTTCAGGGCTGCCGACAGTGGGGTTCGAACCTACTATCTCCCCAATACTGGATACTTGCCGCACTTAAGCGACTGCAGCTATCGAGCCCCCTAGAATTATTTTTATTAAGATGCTGGTATCTCTAAAACTGAAGATATTAAAGACGTGAAAATTGGTATTTGGAATATGCTTTAAAAATAAAGAAGCACGTATTTTTTGTTTTCGGAAAAACACCTAAGGGGGGTTTAAAATGACTAAAAAAGGGGTTGAATTATTTTTATTAGGATAATGGATTCTAACTGAAGATATTACAGACGTGAAAATTGGTATTTTGAATCTCCTTTAAAAATAATGAAACACGAATTTTTAATTTTCGGAAAATTCACTTAAGGGGGCTGTAAAAGGACTGAAAATTGAGTTTGAACTCTTTTTATGACGATACTTATATCTCAAAAACTGAAGATGTTACGGACATGAAAGTTTGTATTTGTAATCTTCTTTAAAAATAAAGAACCACGTATTCTTGTGTTTCCGGAAATTCCATTTAAAGGGTGAAAAGAACTGAAGAAGGTGTTGAATTATTTTTATGAGGACACATATATCAAATACTGAAGATGTTACAGACGTGAAAGTTAGTATTTGAATCTCGTGTAAAAGTAAAGGAACACGCATAACTTCTTGTTTGAAAATCCACTTAAGCGGAAGTGTTCACGGGGGGTGAATTTTTAAAATGAGCATATCTACAGTATATCAATAGGACTTACCACATATTACAGACTAGAAAATTGGTATTTTAATCTCTTGTAAAATAAAGTAACACATATTATTTTGTTTTCGGAAAATAACTGAAAATGGGTTGAATGATTTTTACTAGGATATGGTATCTCCAAAACTGAAGATATTGCAGGCGTAAAAATTAGTATTTGGAATCTCCTTTAAAAACAAAGAAACACGTATTTTTTGTTTTCGGAAAATCCAATTAAGGATGGGCAGATAAATTAATTGAAAAATGGGTTGGCTTCTTTGTTTGAGGATACTTATATTTCGAAACGAAGGATGTTACGAACGAGAAAATTGGTATTTGGAATCTCCTTTAAAAATTAAGTCACACTTTTTTTTGGCGGGGGAGGGGTGTGGAATCAACTAAAAGGGGTGTAAAATGAGTTGAATTATTTGTATTAGGATACGAATAAGAAGTGGACTTAAAACAATACACCCCTAAGGGGGTTTTGTCTGTGGAGGGGGGGGGGGGGGTGAGGAATGGTGGCAAAAATGTGCATTTATACGAAACTGTTTGAATTACGGTATGAAGTTAAAATTTCAAATTATATCCTAGGCGTTAAATAACAGAAGGTTTGAAACACATTTAAGAGCTCAGAGAGTTAAATGGGGGTTAAGATCCGAAAACAAATGTATTTATTCCTTCCTCCGAAACGGTTTAACGTACGAAGACAAAATTCCAATTCCAAATGCTAGGTGTGAAATAGGAAATAATTTTTAACGTTCCAACCCTAAAGTATTAAATGAGGTTAGCTCCGTAAAGGAAATTATTCATCCCTCCAAAACTGTTTGACGTACAAAGTTGTAATTTTACGAGAAGGACGTTCTCTTATGTCCTAGGTGTAAGATATCGTATACTTCAAAATATTTCTCCCCTAAGGGGTTTAGATGATGATTGACCCTCAAAAACACAATGTGTATTCTTCTGAAACCCTTTCAGGCACTAACTTATTTTTTATGTACTCTAGATGTTAACAAATATTTGAAAACATTCACCCCTTAAGAAGTATTCATTCCTCCATTACTATTCAACGTACAAAATAAAAATTTCACAGGTTGGTCGCTTTTACATCCCAGATTTTAAAGAAGATAGGCTTTATAACATTCAAATTCTTCCGTATGGTGTTCATATGAGTGTCAGATCAGAAAATAAATAACCATTCCCCGAAGACGTTTGACGTACGAGCTGAGGGCGTATTTTACAGGCTTAGCTGACAGTGCTCTCTCCAAAATGTAATCTTCGAATAATAATTTTCAATTTAAAGCCGTAGCGAAGCACGGGTATCTTGCTATTAATCACATATAATTTTAACTCTACTATTATCTGCACATTCTGGTAGCCCCATTATTATTTTTGTAGAACGTATTATCTATTACCTCTAGTTCCTTACTGCCTTCTTCAATGCCCCATATTTCTGCTCCGTACAATTCTCTGGAATTTACAAACGAATTTAGAACACTTTTCTGCAGTTTATATTCAATATCTGGCACCTTCCTCTCCGAACGTCTCGTGCTAGATAAAGCTACCAGTCCATTCACTTTGCCCGTCTTATTTGTTCTTTCCAGTTTGAAGGAAAGTCAAGTACAGTACAATTTTTTTGCTAGGGGCTTTACGTCGCACCGACACAGATACAGTAGGTCTTATGGTGACGATGGGATAGGAAAGGCCTAGGAGTTGGAAGAAAGCGGCCATGGCCTTAATTAAGGTACAGCCCCAGCATTTGCCTGTGTGAAAATGGGAAACCACGGAAAACCATCTTCAGGGCTGCCGATAGTGGGATTCGAACCTACTATCTCTCGGATGCAAGCTCACAGCCGCGAGCCTCTACGCGCACGGCCAACTCGTCCGGTAAGTACAGTAGAAACAGCCAATCCCCGAGCCAGGGGAAATAATCATTTAGGGCTAAAATCTGCGACCCGGCTAGGAATCGAATCAAAGGCGACTACGCTGATGATTCAGCCAAGGAATTGGACACTTATTGTTATACTTCCCAGCATATAACTGTTGTTACCTAACACTTTCCAAAATTCGTAAATTATTTCACTAATAGTACCTGATATCCCCCCCCCCCCCTCCTCCTCCGTTTCCTTCTTTCAGTGCCTGTAATATTTCCGCCGTAATTGCTGGATTATCTAACAAAGGCAGCGTGTTCTCCACACATGCGTACTAGACGTTGCGTGGCACTTTTAATAATATCAACAAGACTGTGCCTTCCCGACCTCGAAGTGGGATAGGTTTGTGGCGAGTACCAAGCAAAATCCAAGTTAAACAAAACCAAAGGGTTTTATTTTTTATGTATTGTTAACTAGTTGATAACACCCCAGGATCATTTATCCTACAGAAGGCTTAACATTTTCCGCGTGTACCTATTGGAAGATGATTATGACGAAAGGAAATTAGTTACCAAATTACCTTTCTCCTTAGAGAAATACGCTCTTCATTTACTCCCTATAAGACGCGCGCACCTGTTAGCTATACTGTACATGCAAGAAACTACAAAATTTACACCGGTATTGTCCCTCCTGCATAGTACCCGCAGTAAGATACATTCATCTATCTCTTATAATGAATCCTACCTAACTCGCTCACACCTGAGCACACATTACACACGAACATTTCCGCGTTTATAATGTCAGAGGTCACCCGCTTAAATGGTTTCGAAATGGTCCATAAAATGTACACTAGAGTTCCACAGCTGGGATCGATACACACCCCGATTACCCAGCCTCCCTCTCCTGCCAGGAGTGGGCGAGGCGCGACTATAAATACCAGAGCGCTGGTCAGAGCGGCACATTGCCGCCAAAAAACTAGAAGGCAATCAAGGTTACTGACCTATGTGTGAATTGTTCGAGATTGTTGGCCAACTTTCATCTCTTCTGGGGTGTACATTTTTTTACCTATCAAGCTAAAATGGGCGAAGGATTTGAAAAGTTATGTTTTCTTTCATCTTGCACAGACAAGAAGTAGAATGTAGTTACTTCATATATATAAGGGGTGTGAACACCGTGATCAAGAAGATCATGTACTAAAGACTAATGGCGTAGCCTATATTATGAGCACCTTAAAGTATCACCAGACTGAGTCGAAATCGAACCCGCTAACTTGGGCTCAGCATGCCACTACTCCTGCCGTCTGAGCCACTCACCACGGCGTGAAAGGAAGAGGCTATGGCCTGTGTTATGCTCCATCCCAGCATTCGACCAGAGCTGAGGTGAGAACCGAAACAAAACCACTTCTAGGACGGTATTCGGATCCATTTCTCTTATCAGATGTTTCCGAGGTTGAGACAATCCGTTCTAGAAGAATCTTAATGAAGTTTTAAATTCAATTCAAACTCAATGCTAACCCCAAGATCACAATGGCAATTAAAAAGTCATATTAAAAAGATCGGTAGTGAGCTCAAGATGTATGCCTGCACTTTTAAATAACTGTAAGCAATCCCGTATACATTGGAGAGGATCGAACCGCAGTCATCTCGGTGAGAAGGCAGTGAAAATGCCATGCGCTTAACACGCCCTTTTGTCAATGAAATATGCAGACAATTAGTGATAAGCATATGAGATTCTAGTATTCTCGGCTGAGGTTGGTGGCATTTAAAGGTGTTTAAATGTGATAACTCTATGAAAGAACTCCATCGGAACAAAACTGCCATATTCCGTTGCCTGCTGGGACAGTTCGCAGACAGAATGGAGTCAGATAAATAAGTTTAGTTATTGATGATGATGATTATTGTTGTTTAAAGGGGCCTAACATCTAAGGTCATCGGCCCCAAATTGAGTTATTCTCTAGAACAGAGATGCTCACGCTGGACAAGAAAACGCAGATTTCGAGTGATTTAGCTGTATTCCACAAAATGACAAATGGAATGCATGTAAAGGCGATGACCCTTGCAATTAAATATAGGAACAACCACTACTTGGGTTCCTTGGGGGGGCCAAGTCTGGTCCAGTCGCGATAAAAATATTCCGACACGGCTTCCTAGTTTCAATGCCAACTCTCCTGAGAGGGTGCCAGAAATCACTCACTCATTAAGTTATACGAGCGGCAGAAACTGTGCTAAGGTCGCTCAAGAACCAGAGAATTGCTCCCATGAAAACTATTAAACTTGTTGCACTCGAAAATAAGATCCTAAAATCGCCAGCATTAGGAACCGACGATAGTAAAAACTGTATCATTTACGTCACAAAATATAACTTTTTTTTTTGCTAGGGGCTTTACGTCGCACCGACACAGATAGGTCTTATGGCGACGATGGGATAGGGAAGGCCTAGGAGTTAGAAGGAAGCGGCCGTGGCCTTAATTAAGGTACAGCCCCAGCATTTGCCTGGTGTGAAAATGGGAAACCACGGAAAACCATCTTCAGGGCTGCCGATAGTGGGATTCGAACCTACTATCTCCCGGATGCAAGAAATATAACATTATGCTAATTTCTAATGTATACCGTATTGTAACAAAATGCGTCCAGGAAAGTGGATTCACAGCATCAGTGGTAAAGTTTGACCTGCCAAATTTCCACACTACTGCGAAAAGACGAAGGCGGGTCAAGGTGAGAAATAATCACAAGATTATGGACACATTAGCCTCTAACAAATGCGTATTATAGTACTGGGAGCCGTAAATGTTTAAGCGGCTGGTACGCCAATGTTGAGTGTCTTCATGTGACATTTTCATTACAAAAATCGTGAGGCGCCAGGAAAGGCACCTGTCCTTTGATATCACTCTGGAACTCCGACAAAAACCAAAAAAGAGTAAGTGGCCTCATCGATCCCGTAAGAAATGTGTAACTAGACACCACCATCAAATTTTACAAGCTTTCGTAATTATACGAGCTAATACACGAACCATGAGACGACATTCCTAAGATACAGTACGTTCGATCCCAGACCTCAGCAGCTACCTCGCCTCTGTTCTTCCTCTATTATTTGTGGGGTGTGATAGCTGCGTGATATTATCACTAGCCTGTCACCTACGCGGCCACGGTTCGAATCCCAGGCAATGCATGTGTGACTTTTAAAATGGAAAGTCACGGTCCAAGTGGTTAGGATTCCGCGTATAACTTAAGGTCCTGTGGTTATGATCATGGTATCAATAGCTATGTAAATCTGCAAGGTTGGTTGCATTACTTGCACCCATAATCACTCAAGGTAGTTCAATCAATCATTCAATCGATCAATCTGAATTCAGAGCAGTCGCCCAGGTAGCAGATTCCTTATCAGTTGTTTACCTAGTCTTTTCTTAAATAATTTCAAAGAAAATTTATCGAACATCTCCCTTGATGAACTACTCCAATCCCTAATTCATCTTTCTAAAAACGAGTTTTCTTATTGTGATCTTTCTTACATTTAAAAACACCAATCAAATGTATTCGTCTACTAATGTCTTGCCACGCCATCTCTCCACTCAAAGCTCTGAACGTACAGCTGAGTCGATCAGTTCGTCTCCTTGCTCCCAAGTCTTACCGCCCCAAACTTTGCAACATTTTCATAACGCTACTCTTTGTCGGCAATCACCCACAACAAATCGAGCTGCTTTTCTTCGGATTTTTTCCAGTTCTCGAATCAAGTAATCCTGTTTAGAGTCCAAGAGACTGGAACCATACACTAATTGTTGTCTTGCCCTTTTCTTTACATCCTCACTACATAACCCCTAAATACCCTCATAACAGTACGAAGAGATCTGTAACCTTTATTCACAGTCCCATTTGTGTGCTTACCGCAATGCAGATCTTTCCTTATATTAACAACTGGGTATTTACAGAGATCCCCATGAGGAACTTTCACCACATCAACGCAGCAATTACAATTGAAATTGTGAAACTCACTACTTGACTTTTCACCCCATTTACCATCATATAATATTGCCTGTTGTCCATCTCACAACATTGTCCAGGTCTTTTCGCAGTCGCTCACAATCTTGTACAACGTATTTATTACTCTATGTCTATACAGTATATCATCATCCGCAAAAAGCCTTATTTCTGATTCCAGTTCTTTACTCATTTCTATAAAACAAAGGTCCAATAATACTGCATTGAGGAACTCCCCTCTTAATCATTACAGGATCTGATAATGCTTAGCTTCTGTAATTCTCTGAACTCTCTTTTCTAGAAATTTAGCCACCCATTCGGTCACTCTTTTGTCTAGTCCAGGGGTTCCAAACCTAAGTTGATACGCGAGTTTTCGGATACTGGTACTCACGACTGGTAGAAAATATTGTATAATCTGCAATATTTGCACAACAATATATTTCTGTAATTTTTTGTTACTTCAACATTACTAGCCACATTATTATTATTATTATTATTATTATTATTATTATTATTATTATTATTATTATTATTATTATTATTATTATTATTATTATTATTATTATTATTATTTCAGCTTTCGTAGCGTAACAGCCAGTGTTATCAGCTGCCGTCCTCGGGGCCCCGGGTTCGATTCCCGGTAACTGTCATAAATTTAAAACTGGCAGGAGGGCTGGTATGTGGTTGAAATGGTACATGCAGCTCGCCTCCAATGGAGGTGTGCCTGAAAAGTGCTGCACCACCTCGGGATGAAGACACGAGTTTACTTTTACATTATTATTATTATTATTATTATTATTATTATTATTATTATTATTATTATTATTATTATTATTATTATTATCCCCTCTCTTGAAGATACGAACTAAATCCGCGCACTTACTGTCTCGAGGAAGTGCTTCACAACGAAGGGACAGGGATGGAGTCACTGCCTCAGCACATTCCAATAGTAACAGTGGCTGATTATTTCGTCTTGACGCCTCGCAGGATGGGACCGTATTTCTTCGTTAAGAAATGCAAACATTTCTCTCTCACAGTTTTTCAGACTTAAAGGACCTGTCATATTTGGCAGATATATTTTGTTTCTTGAATGGGTTTAATAAGAGCTTTCAAGGCCTCCATACCACACCTTTCTCAGTCCATGACAAAACAAACGCCTTCACAAAGAACAATTTTATTATTTCGCTATGAAGGAATTTAAAAACTGGAACAGTGTCATCGTTTCCATTCTTTTACAGTTTCATGAGTAGAAGTGCATTCTGAACTGGTTAATGATATAATTGAATATTGCGAGGGCCTAATATTAGATTTCAGGGATCCAGAAAATCTAAAGTCAGAATTCTGGATCAGAGATCCCTTCTCTGTTCAAGACACCCTGCCATCATATCTAACAACAGATGAAAGAGATGAACTTATTCGGCTATCCTGTGACGGAATTCTTCAGCAGAGTTTGAAGAGGATGAATTATAATAAAGTTGTTAGTTTTACTTCCCACTAACTAATTTTACGGTTTTCGGAGACGCTGAGATTCCGGAATTTTGTCTCGCGGGAGTTCTTTACGTGTCGGTAAATCTACTGGCACGGGGCTGACGTATTTGAGCACCTCCAAATACCGCCGGACTGAACTACGATCGAACCTGCCAACTTGGGCTCATTTTCCGCCTAAGACGTCTGAGCCACTCAGTACGGCAAGGGGATGAATTTGATGTAGTTTTGGTTGGCGGAATATCCTCTGAGGAAGTTCTAAAATGTCTACTTGTGTTTAGCACAACTTATCTGCGAGGGTATGTTTTGTTCACCTGTGTTCATAAAAACAAATACAGAAATAAATTAAGTATTGATTCAGACTTGCGGTTAAGAGTAACAAACATTGAATCGGATGTAAGAAACCTGTGATTGGATAGGCAGGCCTACCGTTCACATTAACAAATCAAGTTAGTGTGCTTAATGAAGTTTTGCAATAAAAGGTCATTAGCATAATGTTTCTGTACCGGTTCATTTAGGAATAATTAATCACACCAAGGTATGTTCTTTACTGCAGAGACCCAGGTTTCGATTCCCGGTTGGGCAGGGGATTTTAACTGCGTATTGTAAATCCATCTGCTTCGGGGACTGGGTGTTTGCGTTCGTCTTGATACACATATTTTCACCTATAGTGCATAAAACACACTGAACTAATACCAGCCCCAACAGAAACACAATAGTGATTACATCCCTCCATATATCGTCTCGTGTTAAGGATCACACGAGTACGTGAACAACCTGGTAGTCTCAAATAATTGCAATTTACACGATATTGTATGATGGGAACAAGATTTGTGTCCGTTGAGAACATATTTACGAAGTTGTAAGCGCCGATTCACTGTCAGTTTCCATTTGAATCACGCGCCACGCCAGCGGATCACAATCCAGTTCACTTTTCACTTTGCACTTTTAAGTTCAGATTTTGTTCCACCATCTCTTTTCAGATTTAGCTTGCAAAGTGAAAAGTTAGGAATCTTTTCACTTTTCAAGTCTGTTATGTTCCTCCATTGGTACAGAAATGCAAAATGCAAAGAAATGAAGTGAAGAGTTTTTAGAAATCTTGCAAAGAGATGATTCCCTTTTCATCTGTTAATTAAGTGTGTAAACGAGTTTCTGGGCGTAGAATTTAGTTTAGTGATATAAATACGTTACGAGAGCTTTTGTTAGCATCAAGTGAGGACAGTGATGAAAAATCCAAGAAGAGAACGTACAAAGACAGGCTTAATTTTCATAACCTCACTTCGACGGAATTTCGCGAGTGATTTCGTATTACCCCAACACAGGCTGACTACATTCTTGGAATGATCGGCAATTTATTGAAACATGCAACAAAAGAAAGTCAATCCCTTTCCGAAAAAGAACAAATTCTTATATGCTTACATTGGTTAGTAAATGGTGCTCAGCTGCACGGTGTAGCAGCACTGCATTTAACATCAAAATCAATTATTTGCAGAACTGTTACCAAAGTCGTAGATATTATAGTAAATGTAATATTTCCTAACATAGTACGTTGGCCTGACAATCCACTTAATATAGCGACGAGATGTCTAATGAAGGGTGAATTTCCGTCTGTGTGTGTTGCAGGTACTCTCGTTAATATTGATGCGTGTCATCATTTGAGAGGTTATTTTTAAAGTTGCCAAAATGATGTCCCGTTTCTCCGTGACAACTTCCAGCACGGCCAGCTTCTACTAATAACCTTTATTTCCCATGATAAAACTTTAAAACTAACGGTACCACAATTATACCGTCAAGTTTGCCGCGAAAAATAAAGCATTAGGCTAAAATCATATAGAGTACTAGCAAGATACCCGTGCTTCGCTACGGTATTATACTGAAATTTATAATTGAATGCTTATTGTTTTAGATATATAATCTGCCGAAATTCGCGATCTGACTCGTTTTCTGCGAGAATCCACCAAACTTCCCGATCTGACTGGTTTTCTATGATTTTACGGCACGTTTCCTCCCATTTTTAAATCTTCCTTTCCAGCAATCGATTTCGTACTTCCCGGGCTAGACTCAGGTATTCCTCCCGGTCAGTTGGGTTCGTAAATCTTTGCCATCTTTTCCTATAATATTTTTAATATGGATAAAATCCTTCAGGAGATCCGGCGTGGTGTCATATTGGGTGCCTTGGTGGCACTGAACCCGCGTCCGGACTGCATTCTTAGTCATTACCCGTCCAGGAGCCGTTTCCAGCGCGGTCCGCGCATTTGACGACGGTCCGGAATATTATTATTATTATTATTATTATTATTATTATTATTATTATTATTATTATTATTATTATTATTATGTGTTTCTGGAATGGCTGATGACAGGGAAAACCGGAGTATTCGGAGAAAAACCTGTCCCGCCTCCGTTTTGTCCAGCACGAATGCCACATGGAGTGACCGGGATTGGAACCACGGAACCCAGCTGTGAGAGGCCGGCGCGCTGCCGCCTGAGAAACGGAGGATCCTGATAAGTACATTAATAACAGTAAAATCAATTTGTCTCACCTCCTTCTACACCCCACCCCCCACCGCCGTTAAGTTTAATTACCGCCACCCCCTCCCCCGCAAACAAATTTAAAAGAATGCTTGTTTCTTTATGTTTAAGGGAGATTCCAGACACCAATGTTCACGTCTATTACCTTCGGTTTTGAGATGTAAATATCCCCATAAAAATAATTCAATTTCTTTCACTTCCTTTCACACTCCTTCCCCCTCCCCTAAGTGAATTTTCCCGCAAAAAGTACTTGTTTCTTTAATAGTAAAGGATCTTCTAAATACCAATTATCACGACTCTGACTTCTTCAGTTTTTGATTTATGTGTCCTCATGAAAGGAATTCAACTCCTTTACACTCCCGCCCTCCAAGATGGTTTCCCCACCAAAACGCGTTCTTCTTGGTTTTTAAAGGAGGTCCAAGTACGAATGTTCACGTCTGTAACAACTTTAGTTTTTATTAGATGTATGTATTCTCATACAATTAAGTCAATTAATTTTTCAATTCTTTCACCCCCCCCCCCTTCTTTGGATTTTCCGAGAATACGTGTTTCTTTACTTGTAAAGCAGATTGCAAATATCAAATTTCACGTCTGTAACATCTTCATTTTTGAGATATTAGTAGCCTAATTAAAATAATTCATCACCATTTTCAGTCACTTTTACCCCCCCTCCCTCCAACCAAGTGGTATTTCCGAAAACTAAAAGTACACGTTTCTTTATTTTTAATAGAGATAAAAAAATACCATTTTTCTCTTCTGTAACATGCTAAGTTTTTTTAGATATACTGTAAAAATTCTCATTTTAAAATTTCACCCCTTTTGAGTTCCCTTTAAGTGGAGTTTCCAAAAACAAATCACCTATATTTTTTTACATTTACAGGAGATTTACACCCACTCTTTACGTCTGTAACATTTTACGTTTCCAAGATATTCTGTAGATAGTCTTTCAAAAAATTCACCCCAATTTGTCACTCCTGTTTAACCGCCATTAATTGGCTTTTCCAAAAACTAAAACATACGTGTTTCTTTATTTTTAAAGGAGATCCCATATGCAAATTATCAGTTCTGTAATAGCTTTCGTTTATGAGATATGTGTATCCTCATTAAAGGCATTCAACCCATTTTTCACCCTTTTACACCCCTCCTATTAGGATTTACGGGAAACAAAGAAATACGTGTTCCTTTATTTTTAGAGGAGATTCTAACTACCAATTTTTACATCTGTAAATTTTAAAGTTTTAAGATGTAGACACACTCATTTTAAAAAATTCACCCCCTCTTTTCACCCCCAATATTTGGATTTTCCAAAAACGAAAAAATGCGTGTTTCTTTACTTTTAAAGTAGATCCAAAATACCAATTTTCAGGTCTGTAATATCTTCAGGTTCTGAAATATAAGTAGCCTCATGAAAGGCATTCAACCCATTATTCACCCTTTTAAACCCTTCCTATTGGGATTTTCCGAAAACAAAAGAATACGTGTGTTTTTTTTATTTTTAAAGGAGATTCTAAACACCAATTTTTACATGTATAAACTTAAAAAGTTTTGAGATATAGATACACTCATTTTAAAAAATCACCCCCTTTTCAACCCCCCCACCCATTAATTATATTTTCCACAGACAAAAATACGTGTTTCTTTATTTTAAAAGGAGATCCCAAACACCAATTTTCAGGTCTGTAATATCTTCAGGTTGTGAAATATAAGTAGACTCATGAAATGCATTCGACCCCTTTTTCAACCTTTACCACCCTTCCTATTACGATTCTCCGAAAGCGAAATATACGTGTTTCTTTTTTTTTTAATGGAGATTCTAAATACCAATTTTTACATCTATAACTTTTAAAAGTTTTGAGATATAGATACAATCATTTTAAAATATTACCCCCTTTTCACCCCCCTTAATTGGGTTTTCCAGAAACAAAAAAATACGTGTTTCTTTATTTTTAAAGGAGATCCCAAACACCAATTTTCAGGTCTATAATATCTTCAGTTTCTGAGATATAAGTAGCCTCATTAAAGGCATTCAACCCCTTTTTCACCCCTTTTCACTCCTCCTATTGCGATTTTCCGAAAACAAAAAAATACGTGTTTCTTTATTTTTAACTAGCAAGATACCCGTGCTTCGCTACGGTATTATACTGAAATTTATAATTGAATGCTTATTGTTTTAGATATATAATCTGCCGAAATTCGCGATCTGACTCGTTTTCTGCGAGAATCCACCAAACTTCCCGATCTGACTGGTTTTCTATGATTTTACGGCACGTTTCCTCCCATTTTTAAATCTTCCTTTCCAGCAATCGATTTCGTACTTCCCGGGCTAGACTCAGGTATTCCTCCCGGTCAGTTGGGTTCGTAAATCTTTGCCATCTTTTCCTATAATATTTTTAATATGGATAAAATCCTTCAGGAGATCCGGCGTGGTGTCATATTGGGTGCCTTGGTGGCACTGAACCCGCGTCCGGACTGCATTCTTAGTCATTACCCGTCCAGGAGCCGTTTCCAGCGCGGTCCGCGCATTTGACGACGGTCCGGAATATTATTATTATTATTATTATTATTATTATTATTATTATTATTATTATTATGTGTTTCTGGAATGGCTGATGACAGGGAAAACCGGAGTATTCGGAGAAAAACCTGTCCCGCCTCCGTTTTGTCCAGCACGAATGCCACATGGAGTGACCGGGATTGGAACCACGGAACCCAGCTGTGAGAGGCCGGCGCGCTGCCGCCTGAGAAACGGAGGATCCTGATAAGTACATTAATAACAGTAAAATCAATTTGTCTCACCTCCTTCTACACCCCACCCCCCACCGCCGTTAAGTTTAATTACCGCCACCCCCTCCCCCGCAAACAAATTTAAAAGAATGCTTGTTTCTTTATGTTTAAGGGAGATTCCAGACACCAATGTTCACGTCTATTACCTTCGGTTTTGAGATGTAAATATCCCCATAAAAATAATTCAATTTCTTTCACTTCCTTTCACACTCCTTCCCCCTCCCCTAAGTGAATTTTCCCGCAAAAAGTACTTGTTTCTTTAATAGTAAAGGATCTTCTAAATACCAATTATCACGACTCTGACTTCTTCAGTTTTTGATTTATGTGTCCTCATGAAAGGAATTCAACTCCTTTACACTCCCGCCCTCCAAGATGGTTTCCCCACCAAAACGCGTTCTTCTTGGTTTTTAAAGGAGGTCCAAGTACGAATGTTCACGTCTGTAACAACTTTAGTTTTTATTAGATGTATGTATTCTCATACAATTAAGTCAATTAATTTTTCAATTCTTTCACCCCCCCCCCCCTTCTTTGGATTTTCCGAGAATACGTGTTTCTTTACTTGTAAAGCAGATTGCAAATATCAAATTTCACGTCTGTAACATCTTCATTTTTGAGATATTAGTAGCCTAATTAAAATAATTCATCACCATTTTCAGTCACTTTTACCCCCCCTCCCTCCAACCAAGTGGTATTTCCGAAAACTAAAAGTACACGTTTCTTTATTTTTAATAGAGATAAAAAAATACCATTTTTCTCTTCTGTAACATGCTAAGTTTTTTTAGATATACTGTAAAAATTCTCATTTTAAAATTTCACCCCTTTTGAGTTCCCTTTAAGTGGAGTTTCCAAAAACAAATCACCTATATTTTTTTACATTTACAGGAGATTTACACCCACTCTTTACGTCTGTAACATTTTACGTTTCCAAGATATTCTGTAGATAGTCTTTCAAAAAATTCACCCCAATTTGTCACTCCTGTTTAACCGCCATTAATTGGCTTTTCCAAAAACTAAAACATACGTGTTTCTTTATTTTTAAAGGAGATCCCATATGCAAATTATCAGTTCTGTAATAGCTTTCGTTTATGAGATATGTGTATCCTCATTAAAGGCATTCAACCCATTTTTCACCCTTTTACACCCCTCCTATTAGGATTTACGGGAAACAAAGAAATACGTGTTCCTTTATTTTTAGAGGAGATTCTAACTACCAATTTTTACATCTGTAAATTTTAAAGTTTTAAGATGTAGACACACTCATTTTAAAAAATTCACCCCCTCTTTTCACCCCCAATATTTGGATTTTCCAAAAACGAAAAAATGCGTGTTTCTTTACTTTTAAAGTAGATCCAAAATACCAATTTTCAGGTCTGTAATATCTTCAGGTTCTGAAATATAAGTAGCCTCATGAAAGGCATTCAACCCATTATTCACCCTTTTAAACCCTTCCTATTGGGATTTTCCGAAAACAAAAGAATACGTGTGTTTTTTTTATTTTTAAAGGAGATTCTAAACACCAATTTTTACATGTATAAACTTAAAAAGTTTTGAGATATAGATACACTCATTTTAAAAAATCACCCCCTTTTCAACCCCCCCACCCATTAATTATATTTTCCACAGACAAAAATACGTGTTTCTTTATTTTAAAAGGAGATCCCAAACACCAATTTTCAGGTCTGTAATATCTTCAGGTTGTGAAATATAAGTAGACTCATGAAATGCATTCGACCCCTTTTTCAACCTTTACCACCCTTCCTATTACGATTCTCCGAAAGCGAAATATACGTGTTTCTTTTTTTTTTAATGGAGATTCTAAATACCAATTTTTACATCTATAACTTTTAAAAGTTTTGAGATATAGATACAATCATTTTAAAATATTACCCCCTTTTCACCCCCCTTAATTGGGTTTTCCAGAAACAAAAAAATACGTGTTTCTTTATTTTTAAAGGAGATCCCAAACACCAATTTTCAGGTCTATAATATCTTCAGTTTCTGAGATATAAGTAGCCTCATTAAAGGCATTCAACCCCTTTTTCACCCCTTTTCACTCCTCCTATTGCGATTTTCCGAAAACAAAAAAATACGTGTTTCTTTATTTTTAACTAGCAAGATACCCGTGCTTCGCTACGGTATTATACTGAAATTTATAATTGAATGCTTATTGTTTTAGATATATAATCTGCCGAAATTCGCGATCTGACTCGTTTTCTGCGAGAATCCACCAAACTTCCCGATCTGACTGGTTTTCTATGATTTTACGGCACGTTTCCTCCCATTTTTAAATCTTCCTTTCCAGCAATCGATTTCGTACTTCCCGGGCTAGACTCAGGTATTCCTCCCGGTCAGTTGGGTTCGTAAATCTTTGCCATCTTTTCCTATAATATTTTTAATATGGATAAAATCCTTCAGGAGATCCGGCGTGGTGTCATATTGGGTGCCTTGGTGGCACTGAACCCGCGTCCGGACTGCATTCTTAGTCATTACCCGTCCAGGAGCCGTTTCCAGCGCGGTCCGCGCATTTGACGACGGTCCGGAATATTATTATTATTATTATTATTATTATTATTATTATTATTATTATTATTATTATGTGTTTCTGGAATGGCTGATGACAGGGAAAACCGGAGTATTCGGAGAAAAACCTGTCCCGCCTCCGTTTTGTCCAGCACGAATGCCACATGGAGTGACCGGGATTGGAACCACGGAACCCAGCTGTGAGAGGCCGGCGCGCTGCCGCCTGAGAAACGGAGGATCCTGATAAGTACATTAATAACAGTAAAATCAATTTGTCTCACCTCCTTCTACACCCCACCCCCCACCGCCGTTAAGTTTAATTACCGCCACCCCCTCCCCCGCAAACAAATTTAAAAGAATGCTTGTTTCTTTATGTTTAAGGGAGATTCCAGACACCAATGTTCACGTCTATTACCTTCGGTTTTGAGATGTAAATATCCCCATAAAAATAATTCAATTTCTTTCACTTCCTTTCACACTCCTTCCCCCTCCCCTAAGTGAATTTTCCCGCAAAAAGTACTTGTTTCTTTAATAGTAAAGGATCTTCTAAATACCAATTATCACGACTCTGACTTCTTCAGTTTTTGATTTATGTGTCCTCATGAAAGGAATTCAACTCCTTTACACTCCCGCCCTCCAAGATGGTTTCCCCACCAAAACGCGTTCTTCTTGGTTTTTAAAGGAGGTCCAAGTACGAATGTTCACGTCTGTAACAACTTTAGTTTTTATTAGATGTATGTATTCTCATACAATTAAGTCAATTAATTTTTCAATTCTTTCACCCCCCCCCCCCTTCTTTGGATTTTCCGAGAATACGTGTTTCTTTACTTGTAAAGCAGATTGCAAATATCAAATTTCACGTCTGTAACATCTTCATTTTTGAGATATTAGTAGCCTAATTAAAATAATTCATCACCATTTTCAGTCACTTTTACCCCCCCTCCCTCCAACCAAGTGGTATTTCCGAAAACTAAAAGTACACGTTTCTTTATTTTTAATAGAGATAAAAAAATACCATTTTTCTCTTCTGTAACATGCTAAGTTTTTTTAGATATACTGTAAAAATTCTCATTTTAAAATTTCACCCCTTTTGAGTTCCCTTTAAGTGGAGTTTCCAAAAACAAATCACCTATATTTTTTTACATTTACAGGAGATTTACACCCACTCTTTACGTCTGTAACATTTTACGTTTCCAAGATATTCTGTAGATAGTCTTTCAAAAAATTCACCCCAATTTGTCACTCCTGTTTAACCGCCATTAATTGGCTTTTCCAAAAACTAAAACATACGTGTTTCTTTATTTTTAAAGGAGATCCCATATGCAAATTATCAGTTCTGTAATAGCTTTCGTTTATGAGATATGTGTATCCTCATTAAAGGCATTCAACCCATTTTTCACCCTTTTACACCCCTCCTATTAGGATTTACGGGAAACAAAGAAATACGTGTTCCTTTATTTTTAGAGGAGATTCTAACTACCAATTTTTACATCTGTAAATTTTAAAGTTTTAAGATGTAGACACACTCATTTTAAAAAATTCACCCCCTCTTTTCACCCCCAATATTTGGATTTTCCAAAAACGAAAAAATGCGTGTTTCTTTACTTTTAAAGTAGATCCAAAATACCAATTTTCAGGTCTGTAATATCTTCAGGTTCTGAAATATAAGTAGCCTCATGAAAGGCATTCAACCCATTATTCACCCTTTTAAACCCTTCCTATTGGGATTTTCCGAAAACAAAAGAATACGTGTGTTTTTTTTATTTTTAAAGGAGATTCTAAACACCAATTTTTACATGTATAAACTTAAAAAGTTTTGAGATATAGATACACTCATTTTAAAAAATCACCCCCTTTTCAACCCCCCCACCCATTAATTATATTTTCCACAGACAAAAATACGTGTTTCTTTATTTTAAAAGGAGATCCCAAACACCAATTTTCAGGTCTGTAATATCTTCAGGTTGTGAAATATAAGTAGACTCATGAAATGCATTCGACCCCTTTTTCAACCTTTACCACCCTTCCTATTACGATTCTCCGAAAGCGAAATATACGTGTTTCTTTTTTTTTTAATGGAGATTCTAAATACCAATTTTTACATCTATAACTTTTAAAAGTTTTGAGATATAGATACAATCATTTTAAAATATTACCCCCTTTTCACCCCCCTTAATTGGGTTTTCCAGAAACAAAAAAATACGTGTTTCTTTATTTTTAAAGGAGATCCCAAACACCAATTTTCAGGTCTATAATATCTTCAGTTTCTGAGATATAAGTAGCCTCATTAAAGGCATTCAACCCCTTTTTCACCCCTTTTCACTCCTCCTATTGCGATTTTCCGAAAACAAAAAAATACGTGTTTCTTTATTTTTAACTAGCAAGATACCCGTGCTTCGCTACGGTATTATACTGAAATTTATAATTGAATGCTTATTGTTTTAGATATATAATCTGCCGAAATTCGCGATCTGACTCGTTTTCTGCGAGAATCCACCAAACTTCCCGATCTGACTGGTTTTCTATGATTTTACGGCACGTTTCCTCCCATTTTTAAATCTTCCTTTCCAGCAATCGATTTCGTACTTCCCGGGCTAGACTCAGGTATTCCTCCCGGTCAGTTGGGTTCGTAAATCTTTGCCATCTTTTCCTATAATATTTTTAATATGGATAAAATCCTTCAGGAGATCCGGCGTGGTGTCATATTGGGTGCCTTGGTGGCACTGAACCCGCGTCCGGACTGCATTCTTAGTCATTACCCGTCCAGGAGCCGTTTCCAGCGCGGTCCGCGCATTTGACGACGGTCCGGAATATTATTATTATTATTATTATTATTATTATTATTATTATTATTATTATTATTATTATTATGTGTTTCTGGAATGGCTGATGACAGGGAAAACCGGAGTATTCGGAGAAAAACCTGTCCCGCCTCCGTTTTGTCCAGCACGAATGCCACATGGAGTGACCGGGATTGGAACCACGGAACCCAGCTGTGAGAGGCCGGCGCGCTGCCGCCTGAGAAACGGAGGATCCTGATAAGTACATTAATAACAGTAAAATCAATTTGTCTCACCTCCTTCTACACCCCACCCCCCACCGCCGTTAAGTTTAATTACCGCCACCCCCTCCCCCGCAAACAAATTTAAAAGAATGCTTGTTTCTTTATGTTTAAGGGAGATTCCAGACACCAATGTTCACGTCTATTACCTTCGGTTTTGAGATGTAAATATCCCCATAAAAATAATTCAATTTCTTTCACTTCCTTTCACACTCCTTCCCCCTCCCCTAAGTGAATTTTCCCGCAAAAAGTACTTGTTTCTTTAATAGTAAAGGATCTTCTAAATACCAATTATCACGACTCTGACTTCTTCAGTTTTTGATTTATGTGTCCTCATGAAAGGAATTCAACTCCTTTACACTCCCGCCCTCCAAGATGGTTTCCCCACCAAAACGCGTTCTTCTTGGTTTTTAAAGGAGGTCCAAGTACGAATGTTCACGTCTGTAACAACTTTAGTTTTTATTAGATGTATGTATTCTCATACAATTAAGTCAATTAATTTTTCAATTCTTTCACCCCCCCCCCCCTTCTTTGGATTTTCCGAGAATACGTGTTTCTTTACTTGTAAAGCAGATTGCAAATATCAAATTTCACGTCTGTAACATCTTCATTTTTGAGATATTAGTAGCCTAATTAAAATAATTCATCACCATTTTCAGTCACTTTTACCCCCCCTCCCTCCAACCAAGTGGTATTTCCGAAAACTAAAAGTACACGTTTCTTTATTTTTAATAGAGATAAAAAAATACCATTTTTCTCTTCTGTAACATGCTAAGTTTTTTTAGATATACTGTAAAAATTCTCATTTTAAAATTTCACCCCTTTTGAGTTCCCTTTAAGTGGAGTTTCCAAAAACAAATCACCTATATTTTTTTACATTTACAGGAGATTTACACCCACTCTTTACGTCTGTAACATTTTACGTTTCCAAGATATTCTGTAGATAGTCTTTCAAAAAATTCACCCCAATTTGTCACTCCTGTTTAACCGCCATTAATTGGCTTTTCCAAAAACTAAAACATACGTGTTTCTTTATTTTTAAAGGAGATCCCATATGCAAATTATCAGTTCTGTAATAGCTTTCGTTTATGAGATATGTGTATCCTCATTAAAGGCATTCAACCCATTTTTCACCCTTTTACACCCCTCCTATTAGGATTTACGGGAAACAAAGAAATACGTGTTCCTTTATTTTTAGAGGAGATTCTAACTACCAATTTTTACATCTGTAAATTTTAAAGTTTTAAGATGTAGACACACTCATTTTAAAAAATTCACCCCCTCTTTTCACCCCCAATATTTGGATTTTCCAAAAACGAAAAAATGCGTGTTTCTTTACTTTTAAAGTAGATCCAAAATACCAATTTTCAGGTCTGTAATATCTTCAGGTTCTGAAATATAAGTAGCCTCATGAAAGGCATTCAACCCATTATTCACCCTTTTAAACCCTTCCTATTGGGATTTTCCGAAAACAAAAGAATACGTGTGTTTTTTTTATTTTTAAAGGAGATTCTAAACACCAATTTTTACATGTATAAACTTAAAAAGTTTTGAGATATAGATACACTCATTTTAAAAAATCACCCCCTTTTCAACCCCCCCACCCATTAATTATATTTTCCACAGACAAAAATACGTGTTTCTTTATTTTAAAAGGAGATCCCAAACACCAATTTTCAGGTCTGTAATATCTTCAGGTTGTGAAATATAAGTAGACTCATGAAATGCATTCGACTCCTTTTTCAACCTTTACCACCCTTCCTATTACGATTCTCCGAAAGCGAAATATACGTGTTTCTTTTTTTTTTTAATGGAGATTCTAAATACCAATTTTTACATCTATAACTTTTAAAAGTTTTGAGATATAGATACAATCATTTTAAAATATTACCCCCTTTTCACCCCCCTTAATTGGGTTTTCCAGAAACAAAAAAATACGTGTTTCTTTATTTTTAAAGGAGATCCCAAACACCAATTTTCAGGTCTATAATATCTTCAGTTTCTGAGATATAAGTAGCCTCATTAAAGGCATTCAACCCCTTTTTCACCCCTTTTCACTCCTCCTATTGCGATTTTCCGAAAACAAAAAAATACGTGTTTCTTTATTTTTAATGAAGATTCTAAATACCAATTTTTACATCTGCAAACTTTAAAAGTTTGGAGATATAGATTCACTCATTTTAAAAATTCACCCCCTTTTCACCCTCCCATTAATTGGATTTTACAAAAACAAAAAAATACGTGCTTCTTTATTTTTAAAAGAGATCCAAAGTACCAATTTTCAGGTCTGTAATATCTTCAGTTTCTGAGATATAAGTACCGGTATCCTGATTAAAGGCATTCAACCCATTTTCCCCCATTTTCACCCTTTTTCATCCCTCCTACTGGGATTTTCTGAAAACAAAAAAAATACGTGTTTCCTTATTTTTAAAGAAGATTCTAAATACCAATTTTTACACCTGTAAACTTTTAAAGTTTTGAGATATAGATACACTCATTTTAAAATTTCACCCCCCTTTACACCCCCTTAGCGACGGAATATCCAAAAATCCTCTCTTAGCGAGCACCTACATTTTAATATGAATATATCCCCAAAATTTCATTTCTTTATGTCCAGTAGTTTTGGCTCGGCGATGATGAATCAGTCAGTCAGTCAGTCAGTCAGTCAGGACAAGTTATTTTATATATATAGATGAAGATTCTAAATACCAATTTTTACATCTGCAAACTTTAAAAGTTTGGAGATATAGATTCACTCATTTTAAAAATTCACCCCCTTTTCACCCTCCCATTAATTGGATTTTACAAAAACAAAAAAATACGTGCTTCTTTATTTTTAAAAGAGATCCAAAGTACCAATTTTCAGGTCTGTAATATCTTCAGTTTCTGAGATATAAGTACCGGTATCCTGATTAAAGGCATTCAACCCATTTTCCCCCATTTTCACCCTTTTTCATCCCTCCTACTGGGATTTTCTGAA